>NC_063440.1:3039006-3639006 GCF_020379485.1 Brassica napus
GTAAACAAGATATTTGAACTTCTAAAAAAATTAATGCACTGTATGTCGCAAGGAATAGAGCCCACGGATCGAGAAAGCGAACGTAGGAAACCAATTAGCCGTGGGCAAATGGAATGTTAGAGTCGAACACAGAAGAATGTGGAGTTATGTGTGAGCTCACACTAACATGAGTAACGATGTCCGGGCGCAACGAGGGCGTTGCATTCTGTGAGAGTAAGTGAATTGTAACATTCCGGTTTGTGATAACGGCTTAATAGAATTGATAACTACCGATGTCATCAAAGTTCACTTAACTTTTCGATCACACATCTGTAAAGAATTCCATGGTTAAGTGTACTTTAACTAGAGTAGTGAAAGGATGAGTAACATACTGGAAAGTCATTTGTGGTATCGTGTGAGTGAGGTCAAAACACAGAGAAAAATCATGTGGTGATTATGGGGTCAATAAATGAGACTTTCGAGCCTCCAAAAAATTAACGCACTACACGTCGCACGGAATGGGCGAGTAAGCACGCGTGGAAAGCCCATTAGCCATCGACGGTCGAGATGTTACAATATATTCCGAACTTCTGACCCAAAAAATTAGCATAAATGTTTTCAGTGAATTAAAAGATTGTTGCCTTGACACAACTTCAAAGAACGCTTCGGAATAGAGGCAATTTTTGGGGATATAAACCTATCTGAGTTTTTTTTAATCCAACATCACTTATATTTCATCAAAAGAATTAGGTACAAAGGTTGAAACCAAAACATAGTTTAACCACTTATAAAATTAGGGATTTAGTATCAACCTGAATCAAAAGATCCAATATTACCAAATCAATCCCCATTGTATGCTTTAGCCCCACAGAGAACAACATCTCCCACACCTTGGGATGACATTTTCTCATTTCACCCCTAATTGGATCTCATGAACGAACACAACTACTAGCAAAAACATTAGACAACTTTGAAAGGCAATGTTCATCGAGTTATTGGTCCCAAAATATGAAAATGTAGTGCTTGTCCCAAAAACATCTTCACCACAGGTGCGTCTTCGAACTCATCTCATGACCATTGGTGTTCAATGCCTCGTTCCTCAGCCAATAAACCAGACAGATGCATCTAAATGAAAAAGCGGACGTTGGAAGCAAAATGTGAGCGGGATCCGCAAGTTCTAGCATCCAGAGGTGTAAGCTCTTACCTCTAGTTCTGTCTTTCTTCCCAACGCTGGGAAGTAGAAGCTCAACCACATACCATCTTGAGATAAACTCCTCCGCTTTACCACTCAGTTGTTGTAAACTTCGGTACGTGTTGTCCCCAAGAACCTGAAAATAAACCGCTTTCTGCTGGTCGTTGTTTCTCTTGTCTATTTATCACACCACCCCAAAAGGAGGTAGTAAATGGTGGAGGAGTCTCCTTGCCAAGCCACGTGCTACCACTGCGAGATATTCGATGAAGATCTGAGAAAAATGAAAACTAGATCTGGCTTAAACTCCCAGCCCTGAAATCCGACTCTCCCCCATACCAACATGTCACTAGTCTCGCCATTACTCCAGATGAAGCCGAGGACTGACACCTTCGAGCTTCAACGTTGTCCAGTGAGTATCAAGCAGTCCAGAACACCAAGCAAAGAAATAGGGAGGAGAAGATGGTGAAGAAAGCAAAGAAAAAAATAGGGAAGGAAGAGCCTCCGGCGCCGGCAACCGTCAAGCTGAAGTTAGGTTTCGAAGCTTTTTTAGTGAGATGTTAGAGTGATTGGGTTTTTAGAGAGATAATCTTAGTGAGCAGGATTTATCAGCTATGAGAATTACTACTTGATATATTAGTGATACTTTTAATATATTTAAATTATTTGATGTCGTCTTGTGGAAGAACTACAATTATTTCATAAAATTAAATTCCAGATGTGTCCTAAAAACTTTCTAAGTATCTGAATCCGATCAAAATTGAATACAAAGAAGGAACATAACCAAGTGCATTTATTAGCCAGTAAGACTTTCATTAGGAAAGCTTGTTATATATAACCTTTGTGTTGAAATTTAAATTTATATATATTGATGTAATGGTTTTTTCCCGATTGATCTTGTATTTTGTTGTAAAAAGATTCCGATATCAATATATTGATTTTCCGAAAAAGAAAATATTTAATTAGTTTTTAAATAATAAAGAAAATACAACTATTCATAATAAAAACATGTATCCAGAGTATATAGATAGGTTTCCAAAAAAAAATCTCAAATGAGAAACCAATTTACTTTTTTCCTTCTTTAATTATTTATTAGTTGAAATACTTGTTAAAAACCAATGATAATGGTAAAAGAAAATTAATAACTAATAATAATGGTGTTTTGTGGAAACAAATGAACCAAACCAAACCAAAGTATATGTCTGAACCATTCGCTTAAAGATTTTATCAACCCAAATTGTTTATTGGTTTTAAACCGAACCAAAAAAATCAACGTTTTTATTTAATTAGATTAAATGAGTATACTAACAATATTATTGTAACGCCCCGAGTATCTATGGTTAATGAGCATTCCACACCCACTCACTCCACATGTGGGTCCATTCCGTGTGACAAGCAAAGCGTTAATTTCTGGAAGGCTCTGAAGTCTTATTTACTGATCCTACAATCACCACATGACTTTTTCACGTGATTTGGTCTCACTCGCATGATACACAAATAATTTAAAGATATGATACATGTCCTTTCAATACTTCAGATCAAGCACACTAAACTCTTGAGTGTTTTTTGGATGTGCGACCGAAAAGCTAAGTTCACTTTTAGTAACATAGGTAGCCAAATCAATTATGTTAAGCCTTTCAACATATACCCAAAATGATATGTTACAATTCACCATTTTTAAAAAAACGCAACGTCCTCGTTGCATCCAAAGATTATTATCCATGTTAGTGTGAGCCCACACATGATTTCACACTTGTCTGGGTTTGACTTTGATACTAACGATACCCATGGATAATGGGCCTCCAATACCCGCTTTATCGGTCCATGGGTCCCATTTTGTACTACAGGCGGTTCGTTAATTTTTCGGAGGTTCAAATTTTTTTTTTTATTGTAATAACCACATGACCTTTTCACGTGCTTTCGTTTCACACACACGATATTACAAATCACTTCCCTATTGGTTACCCATCCTTTCACTACTACAGCTCAAACACGCTTTACTCTTGAGTTTTTTTGGATGTATTGCCGAAAAGATAAATGCACTTTAGTGATATAGATAATCAAATCAATTCTCTTAAATCTTTGAACATATACCAGAAATTGGGTTGTTAAAATTAAAATTTAAGATATTTAACCATCAAACTTAAACAATTAAACATAGTTTTATATTTCACTTCTAAATGAATAAAAAAATACAACTAACAATAAAATACAAGAATACTAGGATCGGCCCGTCCTACGGGCGGGATATATTTTACTTGTAATCTAAGTTATTATATTTTATATAATTTTGTGGTTTGTGTTTTAGGTTCACAATTGCAAGTGATATGTATGAGATCTACTATTTTATTAATTTAAGTTGTTGGTTAGCTTGTTTGTAAGTAATTTTTGTTTTGATTTTATTTGCTTCTAAGACATCACCATGACTGAGTTGTTATGTTATTTTCAATTGAATAATTTGTATTTAACAACTAATGTATATGACTTTTTTTGAGGTTCTCGCCAGCCGTAAGGTCTTTGCATAATTTTCCAAAAAGAAAATTTCAACTTTGGTTAGAAACTGACAATGAAAAAATTAGCCATCCAGTTGAGTTGGAAATAATGTTCCTGGGTTGGGAATGTTGTTCCTGGTGTTCATCGGTTTTATTTCTTAAGTTTATTGTTGGGTGATACTTGGTTTTGGTAAATAAGCTATATTGTTGGTTAGGAACAAATATGAGCATCTCTGGACCATTTCTTGCTTAATCATAACTCTTAATAATAGAATTTTAGATTTTGGAGGAAAGAAATTCATAACTGTTTCTATGTTCTATTTGAAATCAGCTACCAAGATTTTTTTGTTGTAAAGATTTGGAGGACCCATTGGTAGAAATTGGTATTATTTGTATTTTCATTACCAAAATACTAAAACTTTTACATGGTTTGCAGAGATTTTAAATCTATTTATATAGCGTAAACTATGTATTTATTTTGCACATTTCTGTATATTTTTTATTAGTCAAATATTGTTGTAAGGAAATTTCATTTTTAGTCATTTTAGTTTTTTAAATTTTATTTTTATAGGTTAGAAAAATATTTACAACCAAATAAATTGAAATATAATATCTTGTAGGATTTCAACAATATAACATAGAATCTACGTTTTGATACATCAACACTTACCATCAATTAGCATCGTTAATTTTCTGTTATTTACTTGATTTATTTTGTTTTATATAAAATTTGATTCTCATAATAAAATATAAAGAGGTATGGGTTATGCTATATTGAAATTGTTTGAAGATTTTTTTTGGAATTCATGAATTAACATTTTTAAATACATCTATTTAGATAGATACAATAAATTTAGTATATTGTTTATATCATGAAATTATTTTTCCATTTTTGTTTTTATGTTTATTGTTTTATATTTTACTTTTTCCTTTATTTTGATAATGTATAAATTATTTGTTGTCTTTTCTCAGTATCTTATTAGTTTTTCTTAGCTTAACTTCAATGATTAAAATAAGAAAAAGTTTAATCTTTTATTTAATTATGGTTAACCTGATAAAACTTGAAAAAACAATAATGTTATTATATTCTCGTTTTCTTATAAATTTTTCAAGTGAAGTTCAGAAAAACTAATATCTGCTTCAAGTGAAGTTCTTTACTGGATCCTCCAAATAAAACAATTTGAACGATTGAGCAAATGTTTAGTATTACAAAAGTATTCACATTCTATGTATTTATCTGAGCTCTTTATGATATTTAATTACTAAAAATTTAAAGACAAAACAACATCCAAAGTATGAAACTAACCAAGAATATAAAGCCATAACTTGCTCTCCCTCATCTATATGATACTTCTCTCATACTAAACCATATCTTCATAATACTTAAGTTTGCTTCCTACACCACTATTTCTTCCTTTAAGCTTAAAGAAACTTCCAAGTCTCAACCTTTCTTTGTTTGTGGGTACACAGATAAAACTTGAAACGGTATAAAGTGATGCATACATGGGTTTATACCATGCAACAGACGCTAACACCAAGGCTGCTTTAGTTTAGAAGCAATCTCTAACCTTAGCAAAAAGGAGAGGCCATTCTCAGGTCACTCTCACTTCTTTTGGTCGCCAAATAGCGCACCATTCTCTCCATTTCCAAGCTCTCGAGCCATGTTTCAACGTTTTCCTCTATAGGCTACCACCAATCCAAACCCTCAGTTTCAGACCCAACCCGCCAACTTTTGGTCGCAGCTCTGAAGAGAGCACATGTGCATCAGAGGAGAGGGTGTGCGGAGCAGTAGCATAGCCAACAAAACCAGCCGTTCTTGGCGGTTACCTGTCGAGACTTTTTTCATCTTTCCCAGAGCTGTTCCTTTCCAGGCATATGCTTTCTATCCCTTTCAACAGCCTTATCACAGTCCTTGATGCACTCATCATACTGAATCAAACACATTCACATTAGGTTCAACCTCGTGCCAAGTAAATCATCATATTTTATCAAACATGATCATGTTTAGACTCAACCACATACCAAGTGAATCACTATAGACTAATATACATAAGAACTAAACATGGAAGCACTCATAATACTGAATTAAACATGATCACATTCAGACTCAACCACGTACCAAGCAAATCACAGAAAAAACTGTCGACTAATATACATAAAGACTATACTTCTATCTGTTTGTGCTTATGCCAAACAATGGAGTTAGCTATTGTTGGTTGCTGGATTTTGTGAAAGCGTTTGAGTGAGAAGATTGATCTGATGAAGTGTAGAACATACCTTTTATAGTAGAAGATTCAGAGAAATGGAGTAAAAGGGTATGTGTTCAATAATAAATCGTGGGAAACAACAAAGGTGATGCTAGAAACTGCCCTGCACATTGATTCCTCTATGTATTTGTAAAGCCTAGTAGTTATTATCCAGCACTTGGGTCTTAAAGATCAGAGACTTCTGTGCACTGCATGCGTCCATCAAAGTTCCATCTTTTTTTTCTCTTTTCTAACGCGAAACGTCTCGCCTTTTGGGGTAAAGATGAATTCGATTATCTCTCGTAGAGTCGTCATCAACTCATCTTCGCGTCTCACCAAACTGCTCGAGAACCCAACAGCTCATTCTCACCCGAATCGTCACTCCTCCTAATTCACTTCTTTCCATCGACCGAGCCAGACCCGCCATTTCCGGACTCAATATCTTCCTTCTACCCGGTCTCCTCCTCCTCCAGCGAGTCGCTTTGACCGTTCTCTCCTATGGCGATCGGAGAAAATTCGTGGGCTTTTCGCAAGCGCTTTAACGAACAAATCCGTGAAACTGGGAAATCTCGTGGAATATAGAGTTGGGTTCTTTCGTTCACATTTTCCAGAAAGGGTTTCGAGTTCGGGGGATATTCTGGGAGACGTGGATGATATTGTTTCATTAAGCAAAACATAAAGCCCGAATACAGACTAAAGCGCACATGCATCACACATCCAAATAAATGAAACTCAGAGTTTTTGTGAAGGGGACATGTGTCACGTTCACAAACCGACTTTCTGACCTGGCGCTGAGGTGGCGCAACAGGAGGGAGGCAGACAATTTTACATATATACTAGGTTAAGATCCGCGCTTTGCGCGGGATGAAGATTATATATAAAAATTATTTTATGTATTAAATATTTTTACATATTATGAAATAATAAATATATATTGAATAATTAAAAGTCAGTAACTATTAAATATATAATTAAATTGGTGTAAACATATAAATTAATTTTATTAATCCAATTTTTTTTTTAATATTTGATAGGATATATAATTAAATTTAAATGATACTAACATACATAGTATATTTGAGTATATTTTTAATATTAATGTCTATTAAATGATGATTTCTATTCATATAGTTTTTTTGATCCTTTGTATTTTTTATAGAAAAAAATTTAAATTACTGATAAAAAATATTTTATTGTAATATTAATAGTTTTAATAATTTATAATTTAAAAAAAAAGTTGTCAATGTTCGTTCAAAACTTTTACCAAAAAATTGTTCAAAGTAAATTTTAAAACTAAAAGATTTATGTATTTTATATGGTTTATAGTTTAATTTAAAAGATATATATATATATATATATATATATATATATATATATATATATGAAACAAAACCTCTCTCTAGATGAAACTAAAAAAATTATGTGTGATTAATATATATATATATATATTAATCTTAATAATTAATTAAATTATACTTTTTACTTATATAATTTTGTAATCATTTGAATGTGAGACTTTTAACAGTTTTAGTAATTTATAGTCGTTTTTAAAAATTCAAAATATAACATATACAGAAAAATCTAATTTTTTTATTATATTTTTATTGTGGTTGTTTAATTTATTTAATAGTTTAAAATTAAACAAATATAATAGAAGATACACTGATTTTTATCAAATCTTTATTATTCAAAATCATTAATTGCCATATATTCTTTTGCCACATTAGGCAATTCCGTAAATTTTATTTAAGAAAATAATGAAGTACATTAATAATGAATTTATTGTTAGTTTAATAAACATCTTATTTTATAATTAGATGGACCAACATATTTCTCTAATGATTCTAAGAATCATCCTAGTGAAGACATGTGACTACAAAAAGAAGTTGTAATATTTTTCAAATAATATATAGGAGATAGATAGATAGATATGAACTTCATACACCATCAATCTAGAAACGGACCCACACACAATAAATGGGGTGTAAAATTGACACAGGTTAAAATATGAAAAAGTGATTTATAATTGTGATTAGTCGTGACTATAGCTCCAATGGTAACATTGTTCAGCCTTAGTTCTATAGATATATTTCTCATGCATACGTATGCGTGAGTTATTTTATTTTTTATTTTATTTTTTTTGAATGAATGCTAAATTTTATTCATCAAAAAGCCTTTTTACATCAAGTGAGACTTTATATGAAAAGAAGACTACTCCTATTTCTTTACACTTTCTTTTCTAGAGAACCAAAACTTCTACCTCAAATCTGTATTTACATCTTAGTACCAAGCCAGTATTGCAAACTCACTTCAAGACCTCCAATTCCCTTCGACTGTACCAAGCTGAGTTTGTTTCTGATAGCTTTTTCGATGTGTTTTGTCAAGACAGTAGCCAGCATAGGCTGTTCACCATGCCGTCTTCTGTTTCTCTCTCTCCACAGCATGTAGGCAGTAGCTTGGAGCGTGTACCTGAAACAAAACTGTTTCTTCTTTTCCATGGGCGATGTGGCTAGTAGACTGACCAGCTCCTCCCACTTGCCTGAGTAGGAGTTGCGCAAAATCCCTTTCATGAGTGGTTCCCAAATCTGCGTGGAAAACGAGCACTCAAAGAAGAGATGATTTCGAGTCTCTGAAGCCCTTTTGCATAGAACACAAGTGGTGTCTACCCCTTGACTCCATACAGCAACCCGGTCCATTGTAGCTAATCTGCCTCTGATGGCCAGCCAGGCCATAAACGCAAACTTCGGCGTGGCTTGAGAGAACCATATACTACCACCCCAGTCACACTGAGCAGCACTTACTCTTGTCATCCTCCATGTTTCTTGAGTTGAAAATCTCGGTTTGTAGCCAGAGTTCTATCTCCACATGTCAACATCATTTGCACCAACTCCCTCCACTTCTTGATTTGCTGCGATATGACTCAGCTCCATATCTATCTGTTTTAGAATCTCTCTTCTATGCCTTGTCCTCCTCCGCTGCAAGGCTTCCGCTACTGTGGCTTCTCTCCTGATACCCATTGCAATAAATCCTCTTTCCCCTAGCATCTCCGACATAACACCCAAGCTGGACCATTTATCGTACCAGAAAGAAGTGTGGCGACCATTGCCAACAGCTTTCATGTGAAAAGTCCTTGCCACTTCTCTCAGCTTTAGCAATTTTTTCCAAATCCAAGAACCCGCTTGTGTCTTAACACTGACTTTCCAGAAACTATTCTTACGCAGAAGATTTGATCTGATCCATTTACTCCAAAGGGAATCCCCGACAACCAATCTCCATATTAGCTTCAACCCCTGAACCTTATTTACTTCCTTCAATGCTCTGATGCCTAATCCTCCTTCTTTTACCGGCTTACAAATATCATGCCACGCCACCTTTGCACCTGTAGTCTTAAGGTCTGGACCTGACCAAAGAAACGCTGAGCAGAGCTGTTCTATCTCCTTGGTACATTGGCTTGGCAATCTAAATGCAGCAGCCCAAAAATTTATAATACTCATCAAGACAGACTTTATTAGCTGTAATCTACCGGCATAGGAGAGGAACCGGCTGGTCCAGGAACAGATGCGAGTTCGGATCCTTTCTTGCAGCGGTAAGAAGTCTTGTCTTCTCATAGCTTGAGTCATCAGAGGTAAACCCAAGTAGCGCACTGGGAGATCTCCTACCTCAAGAGGGAAATTCCTAAGAATCTTCCCGTTTTCCACTTCAGTTATGCCAGCCATATAGATAGTTGACTTCTCTAAACTTATAGAGAGGCCCGACCAAACTTCAAACTCGTCAAACACTGCTAGAGCACCTTCAATAGACTCCTTTGAACCCTCCACAAGCACCATCAACTCGTCAGCAAAACAAAGATGCGTGAGATCTAGGGATTGACACCGAGGATGCAGTCTAAATCTCTTCTCCCGCGCAGCTTGATCAATTTTATACGACAGTACGTTCATACAAATCACAAAGAGGTACGGTGAAAGAGAGCACCCCTGCCTCAGCCCTCTTGTGCTCTGAAAATAACCAGCTAGTTCTCCATTGACTTGTACCGAGTAAGAGGGTGTGGTGATACATAACCTGATCCAGTGTATGAATCTCTCCGGGAATCCCATAGCAAGTAGACTGTTGAGCAGAAACGACCACTGCACTGAATCAAACGCCTTCGATATGTCAATTTTCATTGCACAGCGTGGAGAGATCGAATCTTTGTGATAGTCCTTCACAAGCTCTGAAGCCAGCAACACATTTTCCATTAGGAGTCTCCCCTTTACAAATGCAGATTGATTTTCAGCAATAATCCTTGGCAGAATAAGTTTCAATCTGTTGGCTATGATCTTAGAAACCACTTTATATAAGACATTGCAGCACGCGATGGGCCTGTAGTCTCTCATTTCCTGCGCCACAGTCTTCTTGGGAATAAGAGCAAGAATGGTCGTGTTAATACCTTTCGGGAGAAAGCCAAGCTGAAAGACAGATTGTACTGCAATGGTGAAATCCTGTGCGATAACTGACCAAGAAGCTTTATAAAATTCACAGGAAAACTCGTCTGGCCCTGGAGATTTATTTGGTGGCATGGAGAACAGCACTTCTCTAATCTCTTCTGCTGTAACATTCGCTTGCAGCTGTATGCAATCACCTGTGGTGCATTCAAAATCCACCAACTCCCTCAACTCCTCCACTGAAGCACCTTTAAAGCTTTCTGGTGTCAGATTGAGAACCTCTGAGAAGAAGCTCTCTGCCTCTGCCTTGATCTCCAAGTGCGCAGTGCTTCCGTCACGACATCTTATCTCCCTCATTGTGTTTTGCGCTTGTCTGGTTCTGATCGAGTTGTGGAAGGTCTTGTTATTTTGATCTCCCACGTCCAACCAGTGAAGCTTTGATCTCTGCTTCAGAAAATCTTCCTCCAGCTCTGCAACATGTAGCCACTTATCGTATGCTGCAGCTTCCTCCTGCATTGCAACCGTGTTCCTCTGCTTTTCACAGAGAATGCTGTGAGCCTCTTTTGCTCTAACAGACAAATTTTCCCAGCTTTTGTCTTCCAAGATCTCGTAACAACGGCTTTAGGTTCTTTAGTTTTTTCGAGAAGCGGAACATTGCAGAGGTAGAGATGAACAATTTCTAAGTAGACTCCCAATACTCCTTTACCATGGGCAAAAAGTTTGGGAGCTTACCTACGGCATAACGGAGAATTTGTTCGGGTGGTGTGTTTTATTTCTTCTAGAAGCCTATATATGATGTAGAAAAAATCATATATAATGCAAATAAATACAAAACGACGAAGACGAAATATATCCAAGATTTTGTTCAAAACCAATGCTAGTAGGTTTGACTTTGACTTAGGGCATCTCCATCCCTACTCCATTTTTTTCTCTAAAATGGAGTAAAAGTGAATATGGAGTAAAGAATCCTCCAACCCAACTCCATATCTCACTCCATAATGAAATTTACTCTATAAATGGAGTAATCTATTTTTTGTTTGTTCATCACTCCATTATGGAGTGGGAAATGGAGTAAGGTTGGAGCAATTTTACTCCATTTTCACTTTTACTCCATTTTGGAGGAAAAAATGGAGTTTTACATTGGAGATGCTCTTACTAGATTTCATTTGCATTTGCATTTTTGGTAAATCAAAGGCAAACTTGTAAAAAGTTTATCAAGAAGTTTTATTCGCATGAAATTTAGAATATTTATAATATTTACAATTAAACAAAGGTAGGCTTTTTTATGACATTTTTTAGAGAAAAAGATTAGGATAGCACCAAACCAAGTTTTTGTTCCCAAAGTAGCACTCAAGTATCAAAGTCACAAAAATAAGTTTCATTAAAAAGGTAAATATACACTTATATCATTTGGGTTAATTAATCCAAACCTTAGGGTTTAGAGTTAAGGGGTGAGGTTTTGGAATTAGGATTTAAAATTTTATAAAAAATAAATACTAAAATAAAAAATAAAAATTTTAAAAATAGTTTCAAAAAGTATTTTTAAATTATAAAAAGAAAATTAAAAAAAATTCGAAAAAAATAATTTTAAAAAAAATTATAAAAATTTCGAATCTGAAAACATATAATCTGAAACTGTAAAAAAAATTTCTTTTTTTTTCTTTAATTTATTTTTATTTTATTTATTTTTATTTATTTTTGTTTGTTTATTTAATTTTAAACCAAAGGTATTAGAGATATTTTACCATTTAATGAATGTCATTTTTGTGAGTTTCTCCTTCTAATGCCATTTTTGTGACATAAACTTCAAAATGTGTTATTATTGACAATTGCCCCATTTTTTAAGTAATCGTAATTTTTATTCGAAATAACTGCGAGTTTTATAAAATAGAAAACCGTGGATCTATGATGCAATTGACATAGACATACACCTTACAATGACTTATCACTTCCCTCCACTTTTGGCATTAAAGCAAAGTGGCCAACCTCTTGCCGTGACAATATCGTTCTAGCCAGTGTCTCGCCGTTCATTTTTCCTTTTTTTCTCATTTGTATTTTCAATAAGTGTTTCTTGTCTTCTTCACTTTTGCTAAAATTTGTGCCCTACGAAGATATGTAATTTATAGATACACGTATTAGAGTAACTACTTTTTCTAGAAGCTAACTTTTTGTACGTCATGTTGGCTCGTACTGTCGACATAAAATATCAAACTATACTTCAATAGTTAAATGAATACTCCTAGCTGATTGGATCTTTGGTTACTGAGACCGGATTGAACCATTGGATTGATTTATAGGCAGGTCTGGCCCATGCCTAAAATAAAAGAAAAGTCATTTACACCCTAAAACAATTTACAAGTTTTATTAACATTTTAAAGTTGTTTGTTCTACTAGGGTACCTTGTTGGTGGTCAAAGACACCAATATTCCCGAACAAAAACCAAACCTTTCATTACTTATCTCTTCCTTTTTTCTGGTCACGTGAGTTTAGTGTTTCATTTATTTAAAAAGGTGAAAATACATTATTTTATTTAATTATTTTTAATCTGAACCACAAACAAAAAGTAATTTTATCTCTACTTATTCTCTGAATACCAACAAACGGAAAGGTGCGGTGGTGAAAGAAATTACTATACCTTTGGCGGCAGCAAATAATCCATATAAGTTGAAGAGATGACTTGACGAGATTGAGTACTCATCAGTCTCATATAAATAAAAGGTATTATAGTTCTATATCATCTTCTCCGCCGCGTTTCTACCGCATCAACCGAGCTCTACCATGAATGAAATTTTCAAAAATTAAAATATTAATATTTCGATACCTTTTCAATAGAAATTTAAAATTATCATATTTAATTATTTTTCTATGTTATATAGTTTTATTTAAATTATATTAATATATAATATGAATGTCTAGTAAATGAGACTTCATATTCATACTATTTATGATCATTTGTATCTTGTTATTACCAAAAAAGTTAAATCATTGATCAAAACATTTTGGTGTGAGACATTTAACGTTTTTAGTAATTTATAGTCGTTTTAAAAATTCAAAATATAACATATAAGAAAAAATAATTTTTTATTATATGGTTAATGTGGTTGTTTAATATCTTTTAATAATGTAAATTTAAACAAAAAATATCTAAGATACAAAATTTGTTATCAAATATTTATTATTCATAATCATATACGTCATATATATGTTTTTCATATTAGGCAATTATGTAGCTTTTATTTAAAGAAAGTGCGAGAATATTCTTTTGTACACTATTATAAATTTAATAGTTAGTTTATTAAAAAAATATAATATAAGTTAAGATGGAACAACATATTTTCTAAGAATTCAGAATTCCATCCTCATGGTGACACGTGGCTACGAAATAATGTTGTAACTAGACCCTGACCCGCGCTGACGCGCGGGTATGAATTTTTCGGTTTTTGGTTATTTATTTAACTAAATGATGTATTTGTAATATTTGAGGTATTATATTCACCAAGTAAATTATTTTTTTTTGCGTCTTAAACCATCTTTTTATGACGAATATTTGATATTATATAAAAAATTGAACAGATAGACGTAATTAGAGAATTGTGGACGATATATAAAAACAATGGCATTAATGGCAAAATATGAAGAAATATTATATTATGACTTAGTATGGCATAAAAGATTATAGATTAGTTATACATGTTTACAGAAAATACAATGATTTTAAACTTCTATGAAAAATTTAACATATAAAAAAGGGCGATGAATTCGTCATCAAATTGTAAATAATTTCATAATTTTATTAATAATAAATTATTTATAGGCTTTGTATTTATTGATTTTTTTTATAAAGCTTAGAAAATCAATAGGATGATTGGTTGGTTGATACATCCTATAAAGAAAACGAAAAATATAGGTGGTTTGAATATTGCTACGTTAAATATGATGTATTTTTAGGTTCGATCGTTGCATGATGTAAGTTGACTATATAAAACTTGAGCATGACCATTTCAAACTAAAGTATATGTAGGTTATATGCATTTGTTATATTGTAGTTAATATATTTTAAATATTACATACGTCAAGTGATTCACGTTTTCATAAAAATAAAATTCAAGTTCATTATTGGGCCGTACTCGTCCGTAATAACGCTACGTTAAATATGATGTATTTTTAAGATCATATTTTCAGTTTCATACTATTGTTGTACTCACTAACCATCCACTTAGAACCGTTTTTCAGAGTCCAACACAATTTATCGACTAGTGAATGGGCGGTCAAGCTCAGTACATACAATATGAGCCGCTGAATCTGGCCTAATGTCAAATCTCACGTACTAGCCGACTTTTGTGGAAATACCACCAGAGCTTGAGAAAAACTTAGCGCATCCCACTGCAGAGAAACTTAGCACATCCCACTACAAAGTGGAACTTACAAGTTGACGAGCATCCTCACACAGAGTATATGGAGTTGGTATATATTTTCAATATCCCAACAAAAAGTTATTCGAGCAGTCCTTTTGCATGGGCTTTGCCGCTTCTAACAACGAAGCCGAATACGAAGCATTCATGGTCATGATTGGCCACATTAATAAGAGCAACATGCATTTAAACATATTGTAATGCGTAACTTGTAGTTTAGCCAATATTGTGGCAACTACGAAGCTAAAAGCGAACGAATTGATTACGTTAAAGTTAGTCAAGATATGGCCAATGAATTTGACTTCTTTGAGCTCACAAAGATCCCATGAGGAGACAATGCGACAGCATATACTCTTGCATCATTGACATCAACTTCCTACGAGACGTTGAAAAGAATAACGCCATTGGAAAAAGTCGATAAACCTAGTATCACTCTCGCATCAAAGGTGTGCCTCGTTACTATCTGTGAAGACAGTGAAACCCAACAAATACGGAATGTGGCTACATAGAAGTGTACCTCAACAACACAAATTGATGAATTCGTTACCATCTGTTTTTTTTTACATCTGTTACCATATTGATAAGTCTATATACAGAGTTAAAAGGAAAATATGTCAATGAAGGAGAGTTTTTGTTGGTGCCACCACGTCTTTGTAGTTCCAATCAACTTGGAAGAGCCACCGACAGATATCATTCATAGGTAGCTTAAAAAGATGAGCTGTTGTTATCTTGAAAGGTCCATTCTATCTTTGATTATGCATAGTTTATAATTTTCTAACCTTCTCTTTACGTTTCCTAGTAATTAATATAACTTTTACGTAGTGTTATTAACATATTAATGACTTAAAATGTAAACAAATGAACGACAGACAAAGTCTTTACCTTTGGCTTTGGGTCAAGTTGTGTTCTTTGAATAGAAAATTCACCAATTTTGGTCAACACACAAAGGAGATGATAATTTTCTAGTCTCCGTTTCAGATCTGCTGCCCTTCCCGACATCCGCGGGATTTCTTCACTAAAATTCGTTGTCTGAAATTCTCTTTCCGAACCGGTTCTGCTCGGCGAAGAGAAATGACTCTTCCGGCGGTAGAAAATGACGGTGGCTCTGTTTTTCCGGCGGACTCTATCGGAAACAAGAGGAATAAGTATCAGAGAATGGACTCCGACGCAGAGGAAACTCGTGAGGATAATCATCGCAGCAGATCCAGAAAATACGTTATGGCCTGCGCCTTCTTTGCGTCCTTGAACAACGTTCTTCTCGGATACGGTTAGTCTCAACCGTCTAATGAATAGAAACTTTTTTTTTTAAATTGTTTTGCTTACAAGAAACGGTGTCCTCTCTCTGTTTTTGGTATTTTGATGACCAGATGTTGGTGTAATGAGCGGTGCGGTGTTGTTCATTCAGCAGGATCTCAACATAACCGAAGTGCAGACGGAGGTCCTCATCGGCAGCCTCAGCATCATCTCTCTCTTCGGCAGCTTAGCCGGCGGCAGAACCTCTGACTCCATCGGCAGGAAATGGACCATGGCCTTGGCTGCTCTCGTCTTCCAGACCGGCGCTGCCGTCATGGCGGTTGCTCCTTCCTTCGAGGTTCTCATGATCGGAAGAACTTTCGCCGGGATCGGTATCGGACTCGGCGTCATGATTGCTCCCGTTTACATCGCGGAGATATCTCCCACGGTGGCTAGAGGCTTCCTCACTTCGTTCCCTGAGATCTTTATCAACTTAGGGATCTTGCTCGGCTATGTCTCCAACTACGCCTTCTCGGGGCTCTCCGTGCATATCAGCTGGAGGATCATGCTTGCTGTTGGTATCCTTCCTTCGGTGTTTATAGGATTTGCGCTCTGCGTGATCCCTGAATCGCCGAGGTGGCTGGTGTTGAAAGGTCAAGTGGACAAAGCACGAGAGGTTCTCATTAAGACGAACGAGAGAGATGATGAAGCTGAAGAGCGGCTTGCTGAGATACAACTGGCGGCTGCGAAGACAGAAGGCGGCGAGGAGAGACCCGTGTGGCGTGAGCTTCTTAGCCCATCTCCTGCTGTGAGAAAAATGCTCATCGTTGGGTTTGGGATCCAATGTTTCCAGCAGATCACAGGAATCGACGCCACAGTCTACTATAGCCCAGAGATTCTGAAAGAGGCAGGGATACAAGACGAGACCAAGCTGCTCGCTGCAACTGTTGCTGTCGGGATTACGAAAACGTTGTTCATACTCTTCGCCACCTTCATGATCGATAGCGTTGGAAGGAAACCGCTGCTTTACGTTAGCACCGTTGGAATGACTCTTTGTCTCTTTAGTCTAAGCTTCACTCTCACGTTTCTCGGCCAAGGAACGCTTGGCATAGCCTTGGCGCTTCTTTTTGTTTGCGGGAATGTTGCCTTCTTCTCTATTGGGATGGGACCTGTCTGCTGGGTCTTGACGTCGGAGATCTTCCCTTTACGGCTAAGAGCGCAGGCATCAGCGCTTGGAGCTGTCGGGAACAGGGTCTGCAGCGGTCTGGTGGCCATGTCTTTCCTTTCGGTGTCACGCGCCATCACTGTCGGAGGAACGTTCTTTGTATTCTCCCTTGTGTCTGCGCTCTCGGTTGTCTTTGTGTACATGCTAGTCCCGGAGACGAGCGGGAAGTCGCTGGAGCAAATAGAGTTGATGTTTCAGGGTGGGGTGGAAAGGAAAGGTGGTGAAGTTGAGCTTGGAGATGCTGAGCGTCTTGTGCGCAAGGATCAAGAGTTTTGACTGTTGAGGGCAGAATTGGACATGTTAAACCAGAAGAGGCAGAAGAGAAAAAAAAAAAAAAAAAACGTTGTTGTGTTCTGTTCTTGTTTTAGATCCAGTGAAAGTGGGACAGATTTTGCAAGTGCGTTTGATGGGTAGTGTATACATATTCCAGGAAGACAAATGCTCTGTTATTTTTCCCCTTGTTTCATGAAGAAACTATGTAATACTCAGAGAATACAGAAAGTTCGAACCTTTGTTGTCACTTCATGTTTCAGACCCTCGCTCTTAACATTCATATAGTTTTAATTTTTAAACAGTTTCCAGATTGTGTTTCAAAAAAAAAAAAAACAGTTTCCAGACAGAACTCCGCTTAGTTTCACTACCAAACAACAACACAGCATATTGCTTTTTCTGAAACACTCTGCCCTTGTGTCTTCTCTATTACTAGAGGTTTCGAAGTAAAAAAAAAAATATGGAGCCGTATTATCGATCTAAAAGTTAAAGCTCGTAACCTAAGGAACAGATAGGCCAACCCTCCAACCAAGGAATAAGGACTATCACAAACGCCGCGGCCGCATATAAAAATGACATCCCTACCAATCAATATCATATTCTCTCAACAAGTACTTCAAGTCTTCAACAAGTACTTGTTGGTGGTGGCACTGCTTGAGGACGGCGGTTGCGCTTCCTAGTCTACGGCGGCGGGGTGCTCTAGGGTTTCCGTCCGGTCCATTTTCCCTGAGTTCGGCTGATCTTCTGTGAGAGTGAAGTTGCGTGTAGCGTCGAAGAGCTTTGTTGTCCATGTGCCTCGTTCCGGCGTCCTGTTGAGTCGGTGGTGTGGCGGTGGCAGTTTCGCTTAGGTCTTTGTTTTCGCGAGTCAAAGACCTTCCTCCTCTAGCTCCTCCGGTGGTCTCTGGAGGAGGCGCGTGGGTTCGTCGATGGTCGGGTTACGTCCCGGTCTGTTGGCTTTCCCAGTGGTGGCGCGTGGTGGCAGCGCGTGGTTTGAAAGGTGGTGTGTGGTGGTAGCACGTGTCATCAGAGGTGTTTATTTGGCTCCGTTAGCGAGCTATTCTGGTGTTCCGGTGGTTTACCTTGCCCCAACCCTTGGAGTTTTCGGCGGTGTGGCCTTGCGCCTCGCTCTCTCATCCCATTTTATGTGCGGCTTTGACTCGTTCTCCGTGGTGTTGGTTGCTGCGCTTAGTCTCCGTGCGGCAGTGGGTCACTCAGCCTGCCTCTTCTCTTGTAGGCGTATTCCCGGAGGGTGAGTTCTATGCAGTCCGCTTCCTCTATATGTGGGTTCGGTTCAATGGGTGTAAACGGTCACGAGGGGTCGGGTTTGAAGACGGCATTCTTCGGGTCTGCTTCTCGAACGACGGCATCGTCGTGTGGACACTCACTCTCGTGCCGTCGGGGGTGCTTCTGTCTGGTGTTTTTGGCTGGTTCGTGCGATGATTCTTCGGGCGGTTTGTGTTGGGTCAGGTTTCGGAAGCTGCAGGATCCGTAGCTTCTAGGTTTGAGGGCACCTATCTCTCGGCTCGTGGCAACTGTTTCCTCTTCTCCGACCTTCCAGCTCGCTTTGGTCTTTGCCCGATCCGCTGCTTAGCTGGTTGCTAGTCTAGTTTACCAGCTTCGGTTTCTTGTCTTTGTCGTTTCGTTGTGCTGTGTAGTTTAATTTTTCCGCATTCCGCTACTCGTCATCTTTGTAATCGCTGTCGAAAATTTAAAACTTGGTATAAAATTTAACATTTTACCAAAAAAAAAAAAAAAAAAAAGTCTTCAACAAGACCAGCATCTAGGGCAGCACTTGGATTGACATGACCACTTCCATAATCAAAAGGAGTGGCTTTAACAAGCTTTACAGTATCTGAATATTAGTGTGCCTGAACGTTGTCTTGACTTGGTAGTGCTATGAAGATCTCTAATTAAATCAACTAATGCATTTTTCATTGATAGCAATCAGAACAACTACACAATTAAAAAAAAAAGAGCTTCATAGCTTTGTTACGGTTTAGCCATCACAATGAAATACAAGATCGTCTCCAATTTCCGGTTCAGGAGTCTCGGTTTGTTCCGGTTTAGCCACCACAATGAAAAAGCGAATCAAACATTTCTCCTGGACGATGCAAATCAGACTTCCATTCCGACAACAATGGCGACTCTGAAGCCACCGGAATCTCAACTACTAAAAACCCTTTCATCAATCCTCACATCGGATAAAACCCATATCCTCGAAACCCTAAACCCTTACATCCCCCAAATCACTCAGCCTCTCCTCCTCTCTCTCTTCTCCTCTCCTTCACTCGCCAAGCGACCCGAAACTCTCCTCTCTCTCTTCCACTGGGCTAAGACCTCGACCCCGGAAGCATTCCCATCTGACTCCCCTCTCCCCCTCCTCTCCGTCGTCCGCTCCCTCATCTCCCACCACAAATTCGCCGACGCCAAGTCCCTTCTCGTCTCCCACATCCTCACCACCTCCGATGGACCGCTCTCTCTCTCCAACTCCCTCCTCCACCCGAATCTCCACCTCTCTCCCCCTCCCTCCAAAGCCCTCCTCGACGTCTCCCTCGGCGCTTACCTTCAAGCCGGGAAGCCTCACGTGGCGTTACACATCTTCCAGAAGATGGTTCGGTTGAAGCTGAAACCAAACCCTCTCACTTGCAACACTCTTCTCATCGGTCTGGTCAGGTACCCTTCAAGCTTCTCTCTCGCAAACGCTAGACAAGTGTTTCACGACATGGTTAAGCTCGGCGTCTCGCTAAATGCCAAGACTTTCAATGTGTTGATTCATGGGTTTTGCTTAGAAGGGAAGCTCGACGACGCCGTGGGAATGATTGAGAGGATGGTTAGTGAGTTCAGTGTTCAGCCTGATAACGTTACTTACAATACGGTTTTGAAAGCCATGTCTAAGAAGGGGCGTTTGAATGAGGTTAAGGAGCTGTTGTTGGATATGAAGAAGAACGGTTTGGTGCCTAATAAAGATACTTACAATAATCTAGTCTATGGTTACTGTAAACTGGGTTCCTTGACGGAAGCGTTTCAGATTGTGGAGCTGATGAAGCAGACTAATATGTTACCGGATCTTCGCACTTATAACATGTTGATGAATGGGCTGTGCAATGAGGGAAGTATTAAGGAAGCTCTTGAGTTGGTAGATGAGATGAAGGAGTTGAAGTTACTGCCTGATGTGGTTACTTACAACACGTTGATTGATGGGTGTTTTGAATTGGGGAGGAGTTTGGACGCTAAGAAGTTAATGGAGCAGATGGTGAATCTTGGAGTTAAACCGAACCAAGTGACTCATAACATATCTCTTAAGTGGCTTTGCAAAGAAGGGAAGATGGAAGAGGTTAGTAGAAAGGTTAAGGAACTGGTGGAAGTGCATGGGTTTTCTCCTGATAGAGTTACTTATCATACATTGATTAAAGGGTATTTGAAAGCAGGTGACTTGAATGGTGCACTTGAGATGATGCGTGAGATGGGGCAGAAGGGGATTAAGATGAATACCATTACACTTAATACCATTCTTGATGCTTTGTGTAAAGAGAGGAAACTTGACGAAGCTCGCAGTTTACTGGATAGTGCTCGCAAGCGAGGGTATATTGTTGACGAGGTTAGTTACAGCACGCTAATCACAGGCTACTTCAGGGAAGAGAAGGTTGAGAAGGCTTTGGAGATGTGGGAAGAGATGAAGAAGATAAAGATCATCCCTACCGTGAGCACGTTTAACTCTTTAATTGGAGGTCTCTGTCACAATGGGAAAACTGAGCTAGCTATGGAGAAGTTCGATGAGCTTGCTGAGAGCGGTTTGCTTCCTGATGACACTACTTTCAACTCGATCATCCTCGGATACTGCAAAGAAGGACGTGTTGAGAAAGCGTTCGAGTTTTATAACGAAAGCGTCAGACACTCTTTCAAGCCTGATAGCTACACGTGTAACATTCTTCTCAATGGTCTTTGTAAGGAGGGTATGACAGAAAAGGCTCTCAATTTCTTCAACTCGCTTATCGAGGAGAGAGAGGTCGATACGGTTACGTACAACACGATGATCTCCGGTTTCTGCAAGGACAGGAAGGTGAAAGAAGCGTTTGATCTTTTATCAGAAATGGAGGAGAAAAAACTAGAGCCTGATCGGTTTACATACAACAGTATTGTCACTGCACTTATGGAAGATGGTAAGCTGAGTGAAGCAGAAGAATTGTTGGAGAAAGTTTCTTTAAAGTTTGGATCGGCGAAACAGAGTTTGCAGGGAGAGACGCATGAAAATGCTGAATCGAAGGAGGAACTTAATAACACTGAGGGTATTGCATACTCTGATGTTATAAATGAACTTTGTAGTAGAGGAAGATCAAAGGGGGTTACTGTAGAAGTTACATAGAGTGAAGGCAAAACTCTCTTTTTTTTTTGGGTTCTCTGGCTAAATGTATTCTTGTTTAGTTTTGTATCAGTTTACGAGTCACTATCAATTTTGTATCATCTATTGCTCAATACTTCTGAAACTTTTTTTTTTAAATGTTTTTGGTGGAATATCAAATTCTCTTGAATTTTGTTATCATCTACAAACACTCTCTGAGGTACGTAGATGCGTTTTCTGAGCGTCATTTACTTCAGTGTTGGAGATATCATATTCTTATTAGCTCTCGCCATGATTTAGTTCAGTGTTTGTGTAAGAGGCAAATACTCGTTTGACTCCATATGTTTTGGGATAATAATCTGACTTTTTCTTGTTCATTAAGGGCCTGACTGGTTCAAAAGCAGCGGTTGCGGTTGCGGCTGCGGACGTTTGCGGATGCGGGTGGTTGCGGTTTCTAGCGGTTTTAAGAGATTTGTACGACTGGTTCTGCGGTTAGAAATTGGTGCGTTTGCGGGATACTTATGACTGGTTAACTATCAAATACAATAGCGGTTAAATAAGAAATTAACAATATTTACATTTTATATATTTATAAAAATATCAAAAATCATAATATTATAATAAATATGAAAATTATATTTAGAAAGTTATAGTTTAAAATTTTTAAAATTATAGAAAATATTTTAATTTTTAAAATTTTATAATATTAATTAAAACATAATAGATATATTTTAGTATTTTAATAATTCCATTTTAAAAAATTTATTGAATATTTTTATTTTTGTATTTATATGGTTTTAAAAAAAAAGAAAAAAAAATTATCCTCCCGCAACCGCCCGCAACCGCAAACGCTAGCTGGAACCAGCTTTTGATTTTAAGAGGTTCGGAGCGGTTTGAAGCGATTTGTAGCGGTTTGTATGATTGTTTCGAAACGCTGTCAACCGCTACCAACCGCAAAAGCTGCGTTTGCGGGTGGTAGCGGGAAAACCAATCAAGCTCTAAACCTTATAAAATTCTTGGGATCAGTTTATACATGTTAGGGGAAAAGATGGAGACATACTCATTTCAAAGCTAACCAAGAAACAAACTAAATCAGAGCCCCATCCGCGGGCCAAGCAGCAACCCTGCAGCGGGTGGTGTGGATCAAAATCCACTTTGCTAAAAAGCTTCCTCAGCTCAGCATAGGTTCATATGTGTGTGTTCAAGTAAATCTTGATCTTAACATCTGATGTTATTGAAACTAATGATCGGACAGTGATGGTGAGCAACGCTCATGAAATGTAGTGTAATCACATAAGCGTAAGAATGTAAGATCGATTACCATACAAGAACATAAATGAGATTTCTCGATTGGCAAACCCACACCCACTAGTAAGATTTTTTTCTTTTGGAATGAATATTAAATTTATTCATCAAAAAAGTCTTTATACAACTAGTGTGTCCTTCATAGAACTTAAGTAAATCTATTGCACTACCCAACTCTTATATATAAGCTATTTACATTCTAGTTTGAAACCAAACCTGCATTAGCTTCTCCTTTCTTTTGATCCCCTTCCCTCTCATCACACTTATCTTGTTTCGAATTCTTTTCTCTATCATTCATTTGAGTGCTGGCAAAGGCAATGGCTTATCCCCATGTTTTATCTTGTTTGTCTCTCACCACACTGCATACAATGTCGATTGAAAAGCATATCTCAGACAAAACAAGCTCATCTTCTCCCTACTCTCATCCACAATGAGTGTCATTATCACAGAGCAGACATTAGTGTAGGAGTTTCGCAGCATTCCTTTGGCAATATATTCCCAGACCTGAGTTGAATAGGAGCACTCAAAGAATAGATGGTCTCTCCATTCGGTGGCGCTTTTACAGACTGACTCCATGTAGCAGCTCTGTCTAGAGTTGACATTCTATTACGAACTGACAGCCACGCCATAAACGCATATTTTGGTGTAGCTTGAGAAATCCAAACACCTCGAGCCCATGAACATTGAGACTTGCTCTCTCTCAACATCAACCAAGTTTCATATGTCGAGAAACTCTTCTTATATCCAGACTTCCTTTTCCACATACAAACATCTTCTTTCTCTGTATTTAGGTTCTCTCCTCTCAGCTCAATCTCAATGTCTTTAAGCAAGTCCGTTCGATGACTTCTTCTTCTTCTGGTATTAAGCACCACCTCTTCCAAAGTTGCTTCTCTTCTTACTCCCATATCAATAATTCCCCGATCACCCAACATATCAAACATCCACTGGTAGAATTACATTTAACATTCAGACAAAAACGTAACTAAAACAATAAGATAGGACCGAAACGAATTAAGTGTTAATTTGGACTTATGAATTGGCTTTTGATGCTTTGCTACTCGCTTCATCGGATGTTAACATGTGCTCTATCAAATTCTCACTACCTAACAATTGAACTCTGTCCAAAAAAAAAAATTCTCACAGCTTCATCCACTACACTCCGCCAGACCATCGTTTCAGCTCTAAAGAGTGAATTCCCGATGACTGATGAAGGCAAATACACCCTTTCCTTGGCATCTCAGCTAAATTCAACAGCAAAGGTATGTTCAAGTCAGCTACAATATGCGGAAGATATATTGAAGCGATCAGGTATGAGCAACTGCAAACCATGTACCACACCAATATATATGAAGTCAAAACTTGGTGACAAAGATGGCAAACAAATTTATAATCCCCTGAATACAAAAGCTTGGCTGGAACTCTACAATACCTCTCACATTTACAAGGCCAGACATTGCTTATGCAGTCAAACAAATATGTCTTTTTATGCATGATCCGCGAGAACCTCACATGCTAGCTCTCAAACGCATCTTAAGGTATGTGCAAGGTACAAAATCAAAGGGTCTGCAGCTACTTAGGCACCAGATGACGTCTTTGACAGTATATTCATATGCTGATGGGGCCAGTTGTCCAACCACAAGGCGCTCAACTTCTGGCTATTGTGTGTATCTTTGAGATAATCTGATTTCGTGGTCAGCAAAGCGACAACCAACTGTTTCAAGAAGCAGTGCAGAGGCAGAGTATAAAGGGGTGGCAAAAAAGTAGTAGAGGCATGTTGGATACGCAATTTGCTGTTAGAAATGGACTGTCCCTTACGTCAAGCAACACTCGTTTTTTCGACAACATCAGCGCAGTATATCTTTCATCTAACCCGGTGCAACACCAATGAACCAAACACATAGAAATCGACATTCATTTTGTCAGGGAGAAAGTCCAACTGGGTTTGGTTCAGGTCTTACACATTCAATCCGAGTTACAGTATGCAGACATCTTTACTAAAGGCTTGCCGTCAAATTTATTCAATCAATTGCCACTGTAACTGCGGAAGAGTGATAGAATATGAATAATATTTCTCTTAATATTCTTTGTAGTGGTTAAACTACGAATGTATATAGAGAGATCCCTTAATTCTTGGAACTGATTGTACTATATATTAATCGATGAATACAATGTATATTCCAAGGGAAACTTATTGTCTTACAAGCAAGAGATGGTTTACCTTTGATCGCGGATTTCATGTCCATGGAGAAGATGATAAGAACTTCTCTATGTTAGAATAAGAAAGCATAAGCCATAGACAGTTTATTTATAGCTCTTTATTTTGGCTTGGGGCACAAGGGTCCTTTCAATTTTTTTATTTTATTTTCCAATAAACATCATTAGCCGGAAAGAAAATTTAACTTTTTTTAAACATATAAAAGGAAAGTGACGGTTAAAAAAAAAAGAAAAAGGAAAGTAACATCTAAATTTATCGGCCTAAGTCATATTGAAGTGGCCCATTTACAGCCCATCAAATTTATCGTTGGGCGAATCTCTGGTGTTCTTATCATAAAGGGAAGTAACTCGGAAGTTCCTCCTTCAGATCGTCTCTTCGCAGGTTGGTTTCTCGACGCGATTTCAATTGTGTTTTCTAGGGTTTTCGTCGTTTAGGTTTCCGACAAGATCTTAGGCGTAAGGTTTGGTTTCTCTTACATAGAATCTAGAGATATATGGCATGTGGCTCTTTCCCCTAATCTTTTAGGGTTTTAAATTGGTTAGCTTCATCTTGATGTGGGTTTTGCATCAAATTAGGATTTTTTTAATCGAACCCAGTTTGGATCTTGTCAGCATCAACTTTTCGTGTCTTGTCATTAGGTGCCTCCGTGTTTATGCTTAATCTCGGATCTGTCTCTTTGGTTCAGATTCGCAGGCAGTGAGAGAGATATGGATGGTGAGAGAAGAGTTCATCCGGACTGTATAAACGCCTCGAATCCTTACCACGAGTGTGTGGAGTACTGCTTTAAGAAAATAGCTGAAGCAAAGGCCAAACTAGAGAAGCAAGGTACTGTTTTTTAATTCTCTCTCTCTCTTGATATATCTATTAGTTCTATGGTTTTGATAGCTATTTGCTAGGATATTCAAGTTTCTGTTGATGCTATCATCTGTTTTGATGCGTCTCCTGTAATTGTTTATGGTCTATAACTCCGATTTGTGTACCTGTAGCTGTTTGAGGTTTAGATTAATGTGAGTATATTTGTTTATGCAGACTTATGTTTTGATTCTGTGATTCACTCTTTGCAAACATGTTTGTTTTGATTGTGTTGTTCTGTCTAATGAAGTAAGCATGAATGCTCTTTTTTCATTTGCCAAAAGGATTAGTTGAAGCTGTCAGTGGGCAGTCAAGGGAGTCACTTGCTGATAAAAGAATAGAGGAAGCGAGTTCCGAGGAAGAAGAAGAAGATGAGGAGGATAACCAAGAACCCCAAGTAGACGTCACCAAACTTACAGGGAGGAAGAAGAAGTTGTTTGAGCTGAAACTTAAGATGGTAACTCTTTTTTTTTTCTTATAGTCATTAGCTTTAACTCTTTAACTTGTATGTAAGATCGTTTTATATAGTCTCCGCTTTTGGTTTTCAGAATGAAGCAAGAAAGTCCAATCAGACAGATGTCGGGTCTGAAAAGAAGAAGATGGAAGCACCAACTGAGCCAAAAGGAATCTCGAAACAGAAATGGGTGGAGGCGAGGCAGAAAAAGATTGGGAAGATTCTCGATGCTAATGGTTTAGATATGTCAAAGGCTTACATGCTCGATACTCAAGAAGCTGCGGAAACAAAATACAAAAAATGGGAGAAGGAACCCACACCTTCTGGTTGGGATGGTACGTGCAGTTCTCACCTGACTTTTGATTTTGTTTTGTTTTGTTCCATTGATTGATGCTAGTGTTCTAACTGGTGTATCTTCCTTGCAGTCTTTAACCAGAAGACGTTATACAACGCATACAAGAAACGGACAAAGAACATTCAGGTTGACATAGAGGAGTACAACAGAATGAGAGCAGCTGATCCAGAGTTTTACCGCGAGGCCTCTAGCTTGCAATACGGCAAGGTTAGTTGATATAAATTGTTTTGGTCATTTTGGAGATTCAAGTCTTGAGCAAAGAATCATTAGCTGATCTTTTGCAGGCACCAAAAATTTCAAAAGATAAGATAGATAAGATGGCAAAGGAGCTCCATGACAGAGAGGAGAAGCGACAGGAGTTTAGCAGGAGAAGAAAGTTCAGGGAAGAAAAGGATATCGATTCGATCAACGACAGAAACGAACATTTCAACAAGAAGATCGAGCGTGCGTTTGGGAAGTACACGCTGGAGATCAAAAACAACTTGGAACGAGGAACTGCTTTACCTGACTAAGTTACTTGAGATCACATGTGTGAAACAAAGGAATGTATTATCTGGTCGAATTATATGCTTTTGTCTGCTTATTGTCTTTAATAACTTGTAGAATGTACCATCAAATTCTCTCGTTAGAGGGAAAAACGGTAAGAAGGATTTTGTTTTACTCTTTGCCAGTTCTCTTTTATACCTTCTCGAAAATTGAATGCTAACAACTGGCAAAAATCTTAAATGTTAGTAATTAAATTGATTTTGAAGTCTTGTTAGTTTAACAACTTTCCTCAAACAAACCTTTGGGGGTAACTAATTTCATTTTTAATGGATTAATTTTTATTGTTCCCAGTACATGTCCTGTGGAGTGTTTATAGCAACGAATAAATTAAAACAAAATATTGTTCATTTGTATGGAGTTTATATATATTTTCCAGCAAATTCTTATAATATAAGTTGTACTAGGTGTCTTGTCCGCATATGCGGGCTTAATCGTTTTACAAATATTTATTAGTTTATTTTTGTAATTCAAAAATCAGCATAATAACTTATTATTTATGTTTTCAAAAAATTAAATAAAACATATATATATATATATGACAAAAATTAATTAAATATATATGTTTAAATAAAATTTATTAATTGTTTTATATTTTATTTTTAAAAATATGTTTTAACCGCTCTAACTTTCAACATGAGAGCTCGATTCTTGTTATTTTTTAAAATATGTTTTAAGATAACAATACAATATATAAGAATTATCTTATTTTTAAAAAAGTAAATTTTATTAATAAAAATTCGTTTTTGATAATTAATTATATAAAATTCATTAAGGATATTATAGATATTAACCGCTCTAACTTTCAACGTGAGAGCTCGATTCTTGTTATTTTTAAAAATATGTTTTAAGATAACAACACAATATATAAGAATTATATTATTTTTAAAAAAGTTAATTTTATTAATAAAAATTCGTTTTTGATAATTAATTATATAAAATTCATTAAGGGTATTATAGATATTAACCGCTCTAACTTTCAACGTGAGAGCTCGATTCCAAAAATTTACTTCGCAAATAATAGTATAGATTGGTCGATATACTTTTGTCACCAACATGTTTTCTTGAATATAATTTAACCCCCAAAAAATGCGAATGAGAAAAATAAGAATTACTAGATAACTTTTAATTTAGAAGAATAGAAGCACAGTGCGGGTTGGCTGGAACAATAAAAACGGCAAAGCGTCGGACATTTGGACACACAAACAGCATAGCTTGTCCCTCCTCTTTTTTACTTTTGGCGGAAAGGCGCATTACTCCTCTCTTTTTTTTTTATACTCAACAGTATTATTTTCAGGAAAAAGTAATTATTATTATTATTATGAAGTATAATTATATAATTAATTTGCATAGTATATGAATAGATGAGACAGATAAATTTATAAAATGTCCTAAAAGTTAACTCAATACGTGTGAATTTTTTACTATTGAAAAGTTTAACTAAATTCGTAATTTTATAATTCTTTATGATAGCTAAATATAAATTCTCATTTTTTATATAAATATACAACTTATTATAATTAGTACGACAATACACTTTCAGATTAAAGAAAACCATAGTCATGATATCTTTTGCCATCAGGAAAAGAATCGGAAACTTGGTACAATTTCTCTTCAAATATGATAGAACAACATACTCTACACCAACCATCAAGTCTGGATTCTCAACATCTTCTTTCAAATAAATTTCAAGTTCGCCTCGCTTGTCTTTCATTCCTTCATTCAACTTCTGCTTATACCTTCGGTCAATCCTCTTATAACCGAAACCATCTTCAACTAAATCCATACTAAGCGATGACTCCGTTTCAGCATACGGAGAGGCTTGAGCCTTGGAATTTTTAGAGTGATCAGATTGCTCTTCTTTACTCTTTCCATATCTGTCACTGTACTCCTTGAACATGCTGCGCAACACACTGATCACATAATCATGCATTTCTTTACCTTCCAAGCTGTCCTGCCCATAAAGCTCTTCAAATCACATGTTTGCGAGATCCATCTTCTTCGTGGGATCAAAAACAGTTGCCACAATCAACATCTTATTGATACATTTCCTCTGCCTTTACTCTTAGCTGATGATCTCTGCTCTTCATCAAATCCATAAGGTTAGCCGCTATGGTTACAATTTACCCCTAGCACTTATAAGCATTGAGAGAGGTTGACGTAGAAACAACTAGAGTTGAGTTGTAGAAGATGACTAAGAACCGGCTTAACCTTTCAATTGCTTTCCAATCAGTGAACTGAGGAGGACCTTCCATCTCCATAAAATAATAGTTGTACAGCTTATCCTCTTGCTCCATTTTGTCAAAAGCAACTTTGAACTTCATAGCTGTGATTAACATCAGATAAGTGGAGTTTCACCTAGTACTGGATCACATCCAACGGCAAGCTTCCCCTAGTCAATTTACCAACGTCTACTGTCTGCTCAAATGATGACAGCCTGTTACCTGAAGCTCAAACGCAGACCACAGCATTACAGATAGAATTGACACTCTCATCTGTGTCAGCCATTCTATCCTTCACGATGAGGTTGATGATATGTGCAATATATCTCAAATGCATCATCTCACCATCTAAAACTAATGCTTCTTCAGACACCAGTGAGAATTCAATCTGAAATATTTGTAATGCAGATGAATTGGTCGTTGCATTGTCGATTGTCACACAAAATACCTTTTGTATACCCCAGTCAGCTAAGCAATCTAACAAAACCTTCGAAATTGTAGCTCAGTTTTGATCAGTGATGTAACACCCTCGATCCGCAATAAGTAAAAGTTAATTAGTTTGCTATGCACCAATCAAACAAGAACATGACGAACTAAAGAACTCTAACCAGATCGAAGATACTACTACCACGTGCCCAAACATTTGATCCGAGGTTCGATTCGAAATTCCAAGATCATATGTCTAAGAACGGGTTTCCTAGCGATTCCAAGTTAAGGCTTTGCAACCCGAGTTTGAAACCATTAGTTAGTTCGTCCCGGACTAGGACTAGTATCATATGAAATCCAAGCATTTCACAAACCTTTTATTATTCATATATCGTTTAAGTTCAACCACATCAAAACTTTATACATGCTCGGCCAATATTCAAAACCATATCTTACATATTACAAAATGTACATTTTTGCAAAAGGTAGCAAATCTACACCAACAGCTTTGTCCTCCTCCGATCCCAAATGGAACCTATTACGGGTTACCTGCAAAAGAAAGAGTCTAATGAGCAACTATTTTGCTCAGTGAGTCAGGTTTCCTGAAGGTTATGTGAAACCATGCGATGACAACAAGGTGTGTCTTCTACTGAAATCTCTGTACGGTCTAAAGCAATCTCATATACAATGGAACCTGCGTTTTGACAGCTTTATGAAGAAAGAAAAGTTTCTACAAAGTGACTATGATTTATATGTCTATATAAGAAATGTAAATACTCCTAAGGCTATCTATCTACTGCTGTATGTTGATGATATGCTAATAGCCTCATGAGACAAGACTTAGATTCAGATGATGAAAGACAGTCTGAGCAGAGAATTCGAAATGAAAGATTTGGGAAGAGCTTCTAGAATTCTTGGAATGGACATTGTCCAAGACAGAAGAAAGGAACACTAGTGTTATCCCAAGAAGCCTACATTGAGAAAGTAATAAAGAGTTTTGGAATGGAAGATTCTAAGCCAATCACAACTCCATTGGCGCCTCAATTCAAATTGAAGAGTCTAACCAAGGCAGAGGCATTAGAACAAGCTGCGAAAATGGAAAGAGTTCCTTACACAAGTGTTGTGGGGAGCCTAATGTATGCCATGATAGGCTCCCAACCAGACTTAGCTCATACAGTGGGAGTTGTGAGCAGATTTATGTCCAAACCAGGAATGGATCATTGGCAGGCAATTAAGTGGATTCTTAAATATTTGAGGGGTGAATCTAAAACCAGTTTAACGTTTGTTAAGATTTCAGTTTGTTCAATTGAAGGTTCTTCAGATTCTGATTATTCAGCTGATTTGGACAGACGGTGATCATTTACTGGTTATGTGTTCAAAGTTTGGGGTAATACAGTTTCATGGAGATCAAATTTGCAATCAGTTGTAGCTCTATCGACTACTGAGGCATAGTGTATGGCACTCTCCACAGCAACCAAAGATGCAGTTTGGTTAAAAGCATTATGTGAAGAACTAGGACTACAAACGGGAAGTGTCAAGATGCATTGTGATTCACAGAGTGCGTTGCTAACAAATATCACTTCATCCGTGATATTGTTGCTCAGGGTGATATTATCTTACACAAGATTCACACAAGCAAGAATCCAGAAGTTCAGGCTTTGTTTTGAGCTGGTGAACTTGTTCTGAAGAAGAAACGGCTTCGGGTAACGATGTGTCTCCGTTGTTGGTTACCTCGCAAAACAAAAGAGACATTGAGGTTAGATAACATCATCATAAAACGTTAGGTGCTATCTACACTTATTGTCTTGAACCAACTTGAAGAACAAAGAAATAATTCATTACCCAAGCAATGGAAGCGAGGTGGAGTTCTCTGGAGGAGTTCAGTTTCAGGTGGAGTCTCTTCGGGTTTTCCTGAAACACAGTAAGATCAGAGTCATAAAGAGTTTCGACAGTCAACATCAGTTCATCAGAAAAGTTTCAGTGTTCATCGGAAAGGGGAAAGGTCAGAGAAAACTTATATGGGTTTGGTGATGAGGAAAGTTTGAAGCTTTTGAGGTTAGATGGTTGATTCTGAAGCAGTCTGACTCAGATCTAGTACATGCAGAATGGTTGAAGGTTCGTCGGTTCAGTTTCCGGGTCATGCAAAGTGTTCTGATCAGAGATTGAGTCTGAGTTCTTCGAGGTCTGCGGAGAAAATAGAGAGAGAGAGATCAATCGGTAGAAGCCGATGATAGTTTTTTTTTCAAACAAAGAAGTAAAAGGAAAAGAACAAACGAGTTACAGAGAGTACCTTGTTGTTATACGGGCTCTATCAGGAGTCTGAGGAGCATCTTAGAAGCTCCGGAAGTCATTGGAGATAGACTCAAAACGGTGGAGGCGACGAATAGCCAAGCGAGAAGGGAGAGAGACATGAAGGCTAGGGTTTCACAGAAAGAAAGACAACACTTTAGTGTTTTGTCTGAAAGGTGGAGATTGTGGACCTAAGTTCAGCCAACACTCCAAGTGGGCTTTGTGTTTTGCGGCCCAGCTCGTACGAAACCTACAAGAAAGAATAAAGTCCAAAGTCTCAGCCCATTTTTGTGAAACTGAAACGCTGCGTTTTGTATAATCAAGTGGACGAGTTTGTTATAACAAGCTGGTGAGATGGCGTCATCACTATCACGGAAACATAGAGAGAATCCAATCCAGTTACAGAGAAGAGAGAGAAGGAGAGCGACTTGAGTTCGTGAGGGTGAGCATCGACGGAGTTGCGAAAGCGGTATATGGTCAGAAGTACCATCCCGGGGGTGACTTTCTGATCTCACAGAGTATACGATAAGCAAGCTTAATACCTTGTTCTTTCTTTTGATCTGTTATTGTTGTGATCTTGTAACATCGTACGTGATTGATAGTGAATCAGTTGAGGTACTCTGATTCCTTCCATGGTGAGTAGATCAGCGAACACCGGGTGAATAATCTCTTGTGTCATTTGCTTTACGTTGATCTAAAGCGTACACTTGAAAACACAAACAATTGAATCAATCAACTAAACAAGCAAGATTAAACCAAAAAGAATTCGATCTAAACTCTACAAGATATTCAAAATTAGTGTGGTTCTAATCCCCGAAGCTATACTTAATTCGATTCATTTTTTATTTATTTAATTAATTCGATTCATGAACTGCTAACAAACTCTCTAAATTGTTTATAAGAAACTATCAACACCTTGTATTACTATTTTATCTTTTGAATCCTGATTTAGTATTTTAATATAACTATGTAAATTGTTTTTATTGACAATTTTACGACCGATAATCTATTTCACGTTTCCATCTAGGCACCAAACTCTCTGGACCTCTACAAGGAACTTCCACCTACTATTAATCTATGTAGTCAACATGTACAATACAATAAGCAAAACTTTTACTTTCCTGAGTATTCACGTTGTGACTGAACAACTTGATGGCTCTTAGTCAAAGAAAAAAAAAAACAAAAACAACTTGATGGCTGAAGCGGTCAGATTATGTAGCCAGAAGAAGAACCCATAAGTGGAGAAAAACCAACACAACCAAATCAATTATAGTTTTTAAAAACTAGAATGATTAGTTATGGAGTATTTATTTGAATAATGAAGACCATATCAATTCTACCAACCTGTGCATTATTATGTCACAGAAAAAAAGACATTTAACTTAGAGCAGAAGTATCTCCATGTCAAATAGTGGTACTAAACAAATATAGGATGTTGTTTAAAACAAAATTAACAAAGCAAAATGTCTGTTGGACCTTGCAAGACATCATCATTACAATAATTATTCATATTAGCAAATTATAACAAAATTAATTAAGCCTTAGTGCGTGCATTAAGGCATTGCGTTTGCTTGGGCCATGAGTAGTGCCATCCTTATAAGAGCATCTACATCTTTTAGGTATTCTGAGAATACTTCAAAAAGTTAATATTAAAATAAAATGTAATTATTTAATTATTTTTTATTTACAGGAAATTATTCAATTGTAAAGTGACATGTGTATAATGATTATCTAAAATATCTCAATTTTTCAAATTAGCAATTTTGTCATTAAAAAAAAAGTTATTGTAAAAACTCTATTAAAATACTCAGTTGAGTTCCATTTTCTCTTGTTTCATATTTTCAACTATTTTATATTCAGTTGACTATTCAATATATTAGTTTTACACTGCTTACATACAGAAGGATTTTTTTCTGTTGACAAAAGAAACAGATTTTTTTTTTCGTGAAATCGAAACTACGTGGATTTTAACAATTATACTCTATTTCTTTGATTATCATCCATCTACTTCCAAATCCATAGATGTCACATATTTGCTTAGAAGATACATTACTTATTTAAAATAAAGGGAACAACTTGTTCATGGAAACATTGTAATATACTAAAATACATACAAATATATATAATATACATATTCAATTATACTACAGCCAAAGTGGAGAGAGCCAGCGCAACCAATTCAATACTAATTTAAAATAGCTATTTTTTTGACAGCTACTTTTTCTTTTTTTTTTCTGGGGTCAAATTTGACAACTAACTTAAAAAAAACTTTTATTTTGTGTACACCAACTAATTTTAAAAACTATATAATGACTCATTATGGAGTATTTATTTGTATTAGGAAGACCAAATCAATTCTACTCTAACAAACATGTACCCACTGTTGCATTCCTATGTCATCAAAATGAAGACCTTATCTTCATTCTCCATACTTTTCATAATATACCTTTAATTAGTTAAAAATATATAATCAATATTTAAACTCATATTGCTGACAACTCATCAAAACGTATATATAATATATATAAAAATTAGCCGTCTGTTGGAAAAGTTTTTAAAAATAAATAAATATTTGCTTCAATATCGGCCATCGTCTCGTCTTCCTTCTTCTTCCTCTGTTCATCTCCTGCTCATCGTCTCCTCTTCTCATCATCCATGGCCGTTACCCTTGAAGTTACTCCGACGAGAAAACGACGTCCTTTGGTCGTCGGACATCTCGATTCCCCGAACATATCAGATACGAAACTGTTCCGATCACTGTTCTTCGCATCGCAAGAGTTTTCTCATATGCAACCTCTCAGATTCATCCTTAGACGAAATTCTCAATCCATCATACGCAAGGTGAAGGTACTAGCCGCCGTTTTCGATGAGCTTCTTCGATCGCACATGGTTTACTCGCAATCCGCTCAGCTCTGTTTCGAGGAGATGAACATAGTGATGCAACGTATGAAGACTTTGATCGAAGACTGCACAAGGTCAAGCAAACTATGGCTACTCTTACAGATCGAAAACGTTTCCTTCAGTTTCCACGAGCTCGTCGCCGATCTATCCACCGTTCTCGATATTTTACCGGTCAACGACTTCAACCTCAGTGAAGACGCCGAAGATCTCATCCTTCTTTTAAAGAAGCAATGCTCTGATTCGATCCAGTTCGTTGATCCTCGCGACGATGATCTCCGTCGTAAAGTGACGGATACAATCGACGGGATCAAGCACCAGATCGTTCCAGATCAATCGAAGCTGATCGGGATCTTCAACGATCTAGGTCTTCTGGATTCCGCTAGCTTGATAGAAGAGATTCAGAGACTGGAGGATGAGACTCACGATCAGATCGACGAGAGATCAAGAATCGCAGCCGCTTCTCTCATCGGACTTGTGCGTTACGCAAACTGCGTTTTGTACGGTCCTTCGACGCCGTCACCTCACCCTGACTTCCGCCGCCATAAGTCGTTGTCGGAAGCGAATATCCCGGCGGACTTCCGGTGTCCGATCACGTTGGAGCTTATGCGTGACCCGGTGGTGGTGTCTACGGGGCAAACGTACGATCGAGAATCCATCGATCTTTGGATCAAATCAGGGCACAACACTTGCCCTAAAACAGGGCAAGTTCTCAAGCATACTAACCTCATACCAAACAGTGCGTTAAAGAACTTGATTGTGATGTGGTGTCGCGATCAGAAGATACCGTTTGAGATTTACGGAGACGGCGGTGTTGGATCTTCTACGCCGTGCACGGAGGCGGTGGAGTTTACTAGGATGATGGTTTCGTTTCTGATCGATAAGCTAATTAGTGTGGCAGAGCCTAACGCTGTCGTTTTTGAGCTCCGAGCTCTGGCTAAGTCAGACTCGGTGGCTCGAGCTTGTATAGCTGAGGCTGGAGCCATACCGAAGCTGGTACGTTATCTAGGCTCGGACTCTCCAAGCCTACAGATAAACGCAGTGACGGCGATCCTCAACCTCTCGATATTAGAACAGAACAAAACAAGGATCATGGAAACTGACGGAGCTTTAAACGGCGTCATCGAGGTTCTGCGTTCGGGTGCCACGTGGGAGGCTAAGGCAAACGCCGCCGCGACTTTGTTCAGTTTGGCGAGCATCTCGACTTACAAAAGAAGACTTGGGAGAAAAGTGCGTGTGGTGAGCGGATTGGTCGACCTAGCGAAACAGGGTCCCACGAGCTCTAAAAGAGACGCATTCGTGGCGATCCTTAACCTGGCGGCGGAGAGGGAGAACGTGGGGAGATTCGTCGAAGCGGGGGTAGTACAAGCCGCGGGAGATGCATTCCGGGAGCTGCCCGAGGAGGCAGTGTCGGTTGTTGAGGCGATTGTGAGGAAAGGAGGACTCATGGCAGTATCCGCGGCGTTCGGGTTGATACGGCAATTGGGTGAGATGATGAGGGAAGGAGGGGATACGACAAAGGAGAGCGCGGCGGCCACGCTGGTGACAATGTGCCGGAAAGGAGGTTCGGAGCTAGTGGCGGAGATGGCGACAATTCCAGGGATTGAAAGGGTTATATGGGAGATGATAGGGACGGGAACGGCGAGGGGAGGGAGGAAAGCAGCGTCGTTGATGAGGTATTTAAGGCGATGGGCCGCCGGAGATACACATGAGACGGCAGCAACAGAAACACAGAGCATCGTTGTGCCAACACCAAGTAGAATTTTTAATCCCGTTTTATGATTTTCTTCTTTGTAAAGTTTAAAGGTTTTTTTGTGTGTTTCCTTTATAATTTCGAAAATGATTCTTTTACAAATATTAAGTTGTAACTGTAAATACAATTCGAGAACATTAAACAAAAGATTTGCTCTTCTTGTTTTTTTCTTTCACGGTCCAAAAAATGCTGCTAGTATGTACTTATTGTTATCTCTCAGACATAAATGTTGTGACCGAGAAGTCAATAATATATACCGTTCTATTAAGCTTGAAGGCATGGAGTTAGAAAAGACAAATATATACCGTTGAATCAGGTGTAGTGTAAAAAGTAAAAACAAAAGAATAGGTTTGCAAAAGTTTGACAACACAGAAGACAGACCAATTCCACGAGATAATAACACAAGCATGTTTCCGAAATGAATGATAATCTATACTATACTAAAAGGGGATATAAGCCATGGAGAGAGTGTTCACATAGGATAGAAAAATCAACCAATCAGAGAATTCGAAATCGCCATGTCATCTCATTTATTTTTCGTAAAAAATAAAAAAACAATGCGAAGGTGAGAATCGAACCCGGGTTAGTATGATATATATATATATATATAGGACAGTTACCACTAAGCCATTGAAACTTTCTTGGACACATATACAAGAACCACTAAATATATAATCACAACAGTTACCACTAAGCCATTGAAACTTTCTTGGACACATATACAAGAACCACTAAGTATATAATCACAAATTCTTATGTACATTTACAATAATATGAATTCAACTTTCAAGACTCCGATACTTTGTTTTGTAAAAAAAAATAAGTAAGTGACTAAGCTAATATATTCTTAGAAAGTGTGAGAACGTTGACAAATATGAAAAAACATAGATTTTTGTTTTCGTGACAAAGTTAAGAATTTTGTAAAAGTAAGTTTAACATATAAATTTTCGTGACAAATATGAAAAAACATAGATTTTTGTAAAATTTTGACAAAACAACTCATAACATACTTCTCTAATGTCTTAATAAAATATTATTTAAGGGTGCAATAATTAAATATATTAATTCAATAAATTTTGTAATTTATAGACAAAACAATAACACAACAAATTTTGAAACATTTGTTTAACCTATCAATTTTTTTTCATGAGAATCCAACTAAACAAGATAAAAATAATAATTAGATTTAACAAATATTTAATTACCATTTTATTCAATTTTGATTAATTTCAAATTATCATAATGTATCTTTTTGAAGTTACAAATATGAAAAAACATAGATTTTTGTACAATTTCACAAAACAACTCAAAACATATTTTTATAATGTCTTAATAAAATATTATTTAAGGATGCAATAATTAAATATATTAATTCAATAAATTTTATAATTTATAGACAAAACAATACCACAACAAATTTTGAAACATTTGTTTAACCAATCGATTTTTTTTTCATGAGAATCCAACTAAACAATTAGATTTACAAATATTTAATTACCATTTTATTCAATTTTGATTCATTTTAAATTGTAATAATGTATATTTTTGAAGTTACAAAAAAAATAATGTTCTTTCTTTATTACACTAGCATTATATATAGATTCTATATACACAAAATAAATATAATATAACAACATAAACTTGCTTTCCCCGATTCATATGAAAACTTTTTAAGTTATCCACCAAAGCAAATTAATTAAATCAATGAAATTGTTAAAATACATCAAATTAATATATAATTTTATTTTAAATTAAATTATTTAAAAAGTGTATTTTCGTTAAAACAAAATAATAAATAAGTAAAACTGATTTGATGGTAATTTTTATGATATATATATATATATCAATTCTGTGATATCACTAAACTATGATATCACTTAAAAGCTTCTTTGACCATATTAATAAAATATTTAAGCGATAATTAGACAAATTTGATTTTTTTTCCAGCAACAAGTTTATTATTAATTAGCATCACTTATTTCAAGATGTTTAAGAAATGGTGGACAAAAAAATAGGATGGACATTAATGATATATGAACTATGAATAGTACTTTGTGAAGCAGACTTAGATAACATATCTGCACATCCATTTTCAGTCCTTTTTTATGCCTAAATTCAATTTCTTCAGAGTAGTTATTCCACAAATAGATCGTATGAGATATTGTTTTGATATGTAGATTTGTTTTTTCAATGTTAAGAAGATTGATAACTGTAAAAATGTCTCCTTCGTATATGATATGTCTATAACCGAGTCTCTAACATGAGACAAGTTTGTTTAAAAAGTAAATAATTTTATTTTTCTTATATTATATAATCAATATATATTATTTACTGATAATAAATATATAGTTATTCATCTACCACAAATATCTATGCAAATATGTGAATCAAGTACAACAATCAAACAACATAATGATTTCCACAAAGAAAATTTAAAAAATATATTTATGTTATGTAGTCATATTTTATATTTTTTAAATAATGTAATACAATATTATACATTATTTTTTTAGAATTGAGAAATACATATATCACTTAGACAAATTAAGCGATAATTAAACAAATTTGATTTTTATTTTGTGAGCAAAAAGTTTATTATTAATTAGCATTACTTATTTCAAGATGTTTAAGAAATGATGGACAAAAAATAGGATGGACATAAATGATATATGAACTATAAATAGTTTTTTGTAAAGATGACTTAGATAACCCATATGCATATCCATTTCCAGTCATTTTTGATGCATAAATTCAATTTCTTCAAAGCAGTTATTCCACAAAGAGATCGTATGAGATATTGTTTTAATATTCAGATTTGTTTATTGATTGTTAAGAACATTGATAAGTGTAAAAATGTTTCATTCGAATATGATATGTCTATAACCGAGTCCCCAACATGAGACAAGTTTATTAAAAAGTAAATAATTTCATTTTTCTTATATTATATAATAAATATATATTATTTACTGATAATAAAAATATAGTTATTCATCTATCACAAATATCTATGCAAATATGTGAATTAAGTACAACAATCAAACAACATAATGATTTCCACAAAGAAAATATAAAAAATATATTTATGTTATGTAGTCTTATTTTCTATTCTTTAAATAATATAATACAATATTATACATTATTTTTTAGAATTGAGAAATACATATAATATCTTATCCGCGCGTAGCGCGGTTAAAAAATCTAGTGATTGGAAAAGGAATTGATGGCTAATGGGTAACAATCTTTCCTTTCTTTTTAGAGAAGCAAACTTCTGTTTTTGTTTTTGTTTTTATTTTTATTTTTGATTTTACGTATTGGATCTTTCAAAGCACGCACAATTATTTGTCTCTGAATTTGTTTTCTACATGGTCCCCCTAATCTTTTTGGGGCTTGTCAAATTTATGAGAATAGATTTTGGGTCAAAATTCTCAAAAAAATACAAACAAAGAATACTGAATTTGTCTTCTATATGGTCCCTAATCTTTGGGACTTAGACAAATTTATGAGAGTAGATTTTGGGCCGAAACTCTCCAATAAAAATACAAACAAAGAATACAAATGAAAGGCTGTTCTAGAATGTACTAATTCGTACAACTATCACAAAACATGTCAGAAAAGAATATCACAGTGAAAACGTGTTTAGTGTCTGTCCTTGGCGTGCTGTTAACATATTTTTTTTTAATGAAACTTCAAATTTATTGATCAAATGTTGAAAGGATTTACAATATGGTGGATCTTTATTCTATAGTGTAAAAAATGAAAGAATTAGATACTTTAGAAGGGGTAAACCTCGAACCAACGCCTAAAAAGACCCTCCAGCTTATGATTTCCTCTGTACTTGAGGGAAGATATACGGTTCTTGACCAGCTTCCCAATGGCCCGAGTGGTCATGTCTACCGACGTGCAAGCACCCTCGTTTCTTCTTGAGTTTTTTTCCTTCCATAGAACATAGATGGAAGTCTGAAAACTAATCAGAGAAGGATTATGTCAAGCCTGTTCTGGCCTGGCTGCAGTAGAGAGGTGACGGTGTCGTCCCAATCCGGCGTGATCCTTGAGCCAAGCAAACGTTCTGCTACATTCATCCATACTGTGAATGTATAGGGGCAGGCGAAGTAGAGGTGATCTCTATCTTCATTTCTCTCTCCACAATAAACACATCCTTGCCAACTCCCCAATCTCTCATCCTTACTCCAGTGGAGAGTCTGTTTTTTAATGCGAGCCAGACCATAAAAGACTCCCCAATCTCTCACGTTATGTTATGTTACAACTACACCAAATGCATAAAGTTCTATGTCAGACAATTTGGTAATACGGTCTATACACTCTCTATAATCTATTTTTTTTAAAGCGCAAACAATTGGAGGAAGGAAAGAAATTGGACCCTATAAAGATTCAGTGGAAATAGGCTATAGACTAACTGGCAAATATTCACAAGATCCATCGGTAAAATCCAACTTTTGGATCAAAAAGATTATTTTGCGGTTTAAGGTAGCGAGTCCCAAATCTAATGAATGGATAATGAATAAGACCCGATTATTCACGGTCAAACAGTTGCACAACATACCGCGATATTCGGAGTAAGGCACGACATGTGTGTCCTTGATACGTAGAGTAACTGGAGTCAGCTGAGGAGTAAAAAAAGATAAGCAATAACCATCATTTTAAAAACGCTTTTTGAGTTATTTAAATTCTAAAATACTATCTTCGAACTGTATTTTAGTGCTTTGTTCTTTGTATTCATATTCATTGTCAATAATACTAGTTCAATTCGAATAAACTATCTTAGAGATATACTGACAAAGATCATTTCTCATCGTTTTCTTAAACCTTACTCTTCACATTAAAATCTTGATTGCAAGGTTTATCTCCCAAATAAACTAATCTTCTAAGTGGGGTTACAAAGCTGGCAAGCTATCATCCTGAACTTTTTGTTTTTGAGATTCTTACCATGTTACTTAGGAGATATGTATCTAATGACATGTTGTTATTCATAGTTTAATAATGAAAATTCTACGTCGTTTGAATTAATTTATATTTGGATAATGAAACTTGTTGTTGAACAAGTATTTTGGTACGTGACGAAATAAATTTTATGTATTACATGACATATGTCGTTGCAAATCTTCACACCATAATGCTTACTTGTTCAGGATGATGAGAGTGACGATGGAGTATGAGTTGGAAGTTGGATGTGGTGGAAATAGGTTTACCACACTCATAAACCGATTTCTATACTAAGATCATCCAACTTAAAAAGAAAAAGAAAATCCGCAAGTTTAGCATCAAAAAATGTATCTTACAAGTCTAACACAAATTTAATGCTAAGCTTAGTCTTATTGATAAAGTTAGGAGTGTAAACATTTGTTTTGGCAGATTTTTTCGTCTCTTAGTGATAATTGAGATTCTTTGTTTCCTAAACACATCTTTCATATTTTGTGGAAGTCCACATATATTCCACATCAACCATGGATGTCATACTCTTTTTTTCAACCAATGCTATCTTCTAAGGAGATAGATTTGTCCAACTATATTTCAACCATAATCTAAGATTTACCCATGAAATAATGACTTGTTACTAAGGATAGATAAACCTAATTGAGAACCAGGTCTATGTAAACCTGGTTTTGAGTAAAATAGGTTTCAAAATGTTCTTCAATGTCATCCAAACACAAATCGTATAAATATCAAGAGGAGAATAAAAAGCTGCATGACTCCACACATTAACAAACATAAAGCAATAATACACATGTTATAAACCTCTCTAAACAATCCTTAAAAGAGTAGATTCATCCAATATATGACTAACTCAAGACTAAATCAATAAGAATTTCTGACTTTTTCTTTTTAATTCTTTGTTTTTCTTCGTAAAACAACTATGCTTGATCATTGTTATATACTATCTTGTTTAATAGAAGTTTTAGTTTTTTAAAATAAATATGTACTTGGAGGTTGGAGGTTGATTAGGGGTGGAACGTCTTACTTGTGATTTGGTTCTGAAAATTTGGTCTAAAGAAACACTAAAATTTGCTTTTATCAGTTGTCTTGAGATCCTTAATAAGATTTCAACAATGAATCGGGATGTGCATTGGAAGATATGTGTCAACCCATGTTGTGTCCTATGTTTACACACAATGAAAATCTGTAATCATCAATTTTTTTAGTTTTCTTACAACTCAAAGATTTGGTAGAAGCTTACACGGGGTTCCTGCATAGAAAATATACACGCAACTGGTCGTCCATTGTCTTGATCATAGCAGTCGGCTCTATCGAGCCTGACCAACATTTATGTACTCGATATGTCTTTTAAACCGCCATACACACGATTTGGAGGGAGCTGAATCATCGACATCATGGAAAGACTCCAATTTTTCAACTAACTCTTAAAAAATCATTGACAAAACTGTTAAAAATTGTCTCGGCTTATGAAGCAATAGAGATTTGAAAACATCCTCTCATTTTGGTTTGGTAGTAGATAATTCATGTGTATATAATTTTTTTAAATATAATGTATTTAATATATTAACTATTTTTTTAAATATTTACATTTATTATAAAATATATATTTAGTTGCAATTTACCAGAAAATATACTTATTTTAATTGTAAAAGAACGAGTGAGTCCAATTAGTGATATGTAGTATTGATCTATGGGCCTGTAAGCCCATAAATTTATAACGCTAGAAGAGGCCGCGACCACAAAACGGCACAACGTGCATTTGTAAAAAGCTAAAACGACTCACATTTGTGCTTTATACCGCCAAGTTTCGCTGCGAGTATTTGGAGGGAAAAATAGAACACAAAAAACCCTCGACACAGACAGATCCAAGAGAGAGAGATGGCAGATGAAGGTAAGGAGGAGCAGGGAATGGATCAGGTGGAGGAGGATTTCTCTATATGGAAGAAGAACACGCCATTCCTCTACGATCTTATGATCTCCAACCCTCTGGAATGGCCCTCTCTCACCGTCCATTGGGTCCCATCAGCGCCGACTCCTTACGCTGCAGACCCATACTTCAACGTTCACAAGCTCATACTCGGAACCCACACTTCCGGTGGTGCCCAAGACTTCCTCATGATCGCCGACGCCGTTATCCCAACTCCCGACGCCGAACCTGGCTTAGGCGGCACAAATCAAGATCCCATAGTCCCTAAGGTATATAAAGCTTCCTCCTTTAGGGGGCTCTCTTTGTAGCTCGTGTTGTGTGCGCACCAAATGTTCGATAAAATGACTAGCTGAAAGTGATGTTTATAAGATTAAAGCATTCTTGTGCTAATTAGGTAGAGATTTGTCCCTAATGTTCCTTCTTTCTTCGTAATCTCTGTACCTCGTGTTCATGCGCACCACGTGTTCTATTAAAGCTTCCTCCTTTCTTGGCGATGTTTGTAGCTCTTGTTGTATGCGCACCATATGTTCGATAAAATTACTAGCTGAAAGTGTTAGAACGATAACATTAATGCATACTTGTGTTAATTTGGTAGAGATTTGTCCCTATGGTTTGGTTCCTCCTTTATTGGCGATCTTTATAGCTCGTGTTCGATGAAATTAATAGCTGAAAGTGCTGGAACGTTGTTGTTGTTGCAGGTGGAGATTAGGCAGAAGATACGTGTTGATGGAGAAGTGAACAGAGCGCGGTGTATGCCGCAAAGGCCGACGCTTGTGGGTGCAAAGACAAGTGGGTGTGAAGTATTTCTGTTTGATTTCACCAAGCACGCTTCGAAGCCTCAGACAAGTGATTGTGATCCTGATCTGAGGCTTTTGGGACATGACAAGGAAGGGTATGGGTTGTCTTGGAGTCCTTTTAAAGAAGGTTATCTCCTGAGTGGTTCACAGGATCAGAAGATTTGTCTTTGGGATGTTTCTGCTACACCGCAAGATAAGAAATTGAATGCAATGTTTGTGTATGAGGTAAGTTGAATAATACTGGTGTTACTGTTTCTTGAAGATGAGGGTTACTGCTTCTGAGTTTACGCTCTTGTTATGGTTTTAGGGACATGAATGTGCTGTGGAAGATGTTTCGTGGCATATGAAGAATGAGTACCTTTTTGGGTCTGCGGGTGATGATGGTAGATTGGTGATATGGGACACACGGACAAACAAAATGCAACACCATGTGAAAGTTCACGAGAAAGAGGTAGAAACCATATCTAAAGCAAAGCTTGCATGTCCTGTATTTATGGTTACCGGAACTCATATATCAGATACATATGTTGTATACACGAGGTCTCTAAGGCTGCTAACTATGTGACCATGCTTTATTGTGTGTTCTTAGGTGAACTATCTGTCTTTCAATCCGTTTAACGAATGGGTTTTAGCCACAGCTTCCTCAGACTCAACTGTTGCCTTGTTTGACCTCCGGAAGCTGAATGTACCTTTGCACGTCATGAGCAGCCATGAGTATGTTCGTTTACATTTTCTTACATTCCACACGCCATCTATTTATTGTGTTAGAACCAGATGTCAACACCACTGCACCGTAAAATAAAAAAAATTTGATTACAGGGGAGAGGTTTTCCAAGTGGAGTGGGATCCTAACCACGAAACAGTGCTTGCATCTTCCGGTGAAGACAGAAGGCTGATGGTCTGGGATCTTAATAGGTATCTTAATCTTAAAAAAAAGTTGAGTTTAATCTGACGATTGATTCGACGTTTAGTAAGTTTTTTTTTTTTTTAATTGGGGTTTACAGGGTTGGAGAAGAACAGCTTGAGATAGAGTTGGATGCAGAAGATGGTCCACCAGAGTTGCTCTTCTCTCACGGAGGCCACAAGGCTAAGATCTCAGATTTTGCTTGGAACAAAAACGAGCCTTGGGTCATTGCAAGTGTAGCAGAAGACAACAGTCTTCAGGTGTGGCAAATGGCGGAAAGCATCTATCGAGATGAAGATGAAGCTGAGAACGACGAGGAGATCAAACAAGATACTACACAACAGTCATGAAAATCAAGAAATGAATTGGTCGCTCCGTTACTTTAAGCTATATCCTGCTTTAGCCAGTTTCTAAAAGACAGTTTTATGTCATGAATCATTTCTGTTAGTTAATGTATCCATGTTTGGATCTTGGTAGTTTACTTATAACTGTTGCAAAATAAAATTAGGGGGTTGAACTAGTTAGACTTTAGATCTCAGAACTGAGCTTGCAACATATTCGTCATAGACATGATTGCTCTTCGCCATAACTAAAGTGAAATTGAGTTACACTGTATTGTTACTATAGAACCTGGGTAATTGGGTTCAAGAATCATCAGAAAAACCGCTTGGTTTTTGTGCTTTAGTAGGTAATAAGATTCAAGAATCATTAGAATCTTTGTTTTTTTTAGGCATAGTACCGTACTGCCCAGTATCTCACTCCATGTAGCATCAAGGAAAACCCCCTAAAGCTCCATTTTCAGCAGTTGAGAGTTGATTTGAGTAAGAATCAAAACTTGATTTATCAAATGCAATATTCAACCTCTTACCATAAGAGCTTATAGAAAGAAGCTACTAAAGCACAAAAACCAAGCGGCAAGAACACTGGGCATAGTCGTTGAATTCAACAAGGAAATGCAATTACATAAGAGAAAAAAACAAGAATAGATTAAACTGTATTGATAGAATACAATGTGACCTGCAAGAGAAGCTTGAGAATGGCTTGTGCAATGAACATTTTAATCTTTTTATTTATTTATCAAAAACACTTTAATCATTATTTTGGAAGTCTTATTCTCTTCCTCTCATCTATGTAAGAAAAAAAAAACACATTTCCGGCAATGGTTGCAAAAGCCAAAGTCAGAGTAGACATCAAGCTTGATTTGATTGCAGACATCCTGAGAGATGCCGTAACCCTCAAGCAAACTCGAAACATTAAGAAAACCCTAATCAAGGCTGAAGCTCCTGAGATGGAGAAGAAGAAAATAGGCTATTGTTACTTCTCTCCAAGCTGCCAACTGAAACAGAGTCATTATCCTCGATGTCGAGCATCGCAAGACTCAAGTGTAATTCTTTGTTCGAATTTGGGTAAACCTCATCGTCGAAACAGTCATTATCTTCTCCTACTTTCTTCACCCACTTCTCTACTTCATCTTCTCCCTTTAGCAGCTTGAGTATCTGCATAAATGTAAAAAAAAAAAGAGACCAAAAGGTTAGTTTTTGGCCCAATTCACCGATGTAACAGAGGATCCAACACTTCAGTTTTGGGATTACAAGTATGCACAGCACAAATAGTGTATAGTTAACCTCTCTGATGTTGGGACGATGAGTAGCGGCTCTTGTAAGACAATGTTTAGCAGCAAGAACCATTTTCTGAAACTGAGCCTCATCAAAAGTCCATGAAATGTTCGGATCCAAGAGCTCTTTTGCAGCACCTTTTTCTATAACCGGCTTTGCCTGCAACCCAAGTAATCTCTTTTTAGAGTTTCTCAATGAGGGTTTTTGCTTACGCTACAAGTAACCAAAACCAACACTTACCCACATGACCAAACTCTCCTGTCCTCTTGGGCTATCAGAAGAAATAGTAGTTCTTCCTGATATGAGTTCAAGCAAAACTACTCCAAAGGCATAAACATCAACTTTGTCGCTCACCTTTCCGTACATAAAGTACTCAGGAGCTAGGTATCCAAACGTGCCCACCACGTCTCTTTGTATTGTGTATAGACAAGACTTGGATCCCCACATCGAGAGTCCGAAATCCGAAAGCTATTTTCTCACAAGAAATATCCGAAAAATGTTGAATTTTCTTATGAAGTTGTACATATATTTACAAGTTTTTTTTCTGATAAAAAATATATTTATATTATATTTACATGTTCTGAGTCACTAGTTCTCAATACCTGAGGTTCTAACTCATCTGAGAGAAGGACATTAGAAGACTTGACATCTCTGTGGATGACAGGATTAGAACATTGGTTGTGAAGATAATCAAGAGCTTCCCCTAACCCAATTGCTATCTTGAACCTCTCTTCCCATGCCAATACATGCTTACCTGCAGAAATTGAATCACCATGCATACTGAATACTATTGGGTAAAGATGGTTATGAGAGTAAGTAGAGTAGTATTTGTGCTAACCCTGAAGGGTCTCCTCCAAACTTCCTCTGGATGAGAGATTGTAAACAGAGATAAGGTCATCATATTGGACGCACACACCGATTAAAGGAGAGATGTTTTGGTGACTCAAAGAAGAGATTATGCTCACTTCTTGAACAAAATCCTTCACTGCTTCTTTTCCAGATGATTTCAAGATCTTCACCGCCACTGCTTTCCCATCTTCAAGAACCCCTTTGTAGACTTCGTTACATCCTCCTTTTCCAATTATATTCTCTGTAATAGATTAAAAAAAAAAAAAAACTAAGAATCAGATGAGCATAAAGTGACAAAAAAAAAATAAAGCGACGTAGAAATAAAAAGACAAGAGTTAGTTAGTACCTGAAGAGAAACCTGATGTTGCTGTCTTAAGAACATCATAGCTAAACCATCTATTTATTTCCTTTAGTATGTCTTTAAGTTGTGAATCACAGAAGCTCGGTTGAGAAGTGTGATTGGGATGATGTGGAAACCGTTCAGGCAAGCTCATGACCCAATTGACAACTGATATTTTCCGAGTCTGATGTTGAACCACTGGAGGAGCTAAAGTGGTTGTTCTTAGCAATGGCCAACCTGGTTTCTGATCTACTACCTCCACTGATGGAAGAGAAAGTGATCTACCAGAAACCCTCCTCTTCTCTTGGCTTGTTCTCTGCAGCTCTCTGTTTTTAACCATCGATTCTCCGGATTTCAGTTTGAGTTCTTTGGCTGAAAGTCCATCAGAAAGTTTAGAACTTGGTCTTGAACTTATGTTTTGAGCTGCAAGAAGAATCAAACCCATTTCTGGTCAACGGATTTGAGTTTAAAGAATGGTATATAGATCACTTATAGAGATTCACAAAGTTGATGTAAAGGGAGCCAACGAACCAAGAGGTGGCTGGGAACGGTTGGAACGTCTAAATATTATATCTCCTCTGTGGATGGCCAAAACATCAGTTGTTGGAGGAAGCTCTTTTGAGCAGCCTTTAGCTACTTTTAGGCTAAAAAATTATATGAAATCAGTAAGAGAATATCATTTTTTTTATATATAAAATTTTGCGCTATGCAGATTTTCTCACCTTAGTTTTCTTTGATGTTTAACTCCAACAATAATGGACATAGCGTTGTATCTATTTGCCTCTTTAACTAAAACCTCTTGAACTGAGTTTCCCTTCAAAACATCTCCTTTGAGCTCAATCTGTTCTCAAAACCCCATATACTCTCTGTCACCCATTTCTCAAAATTTATCTTTAGCGAAATAAACATGGAAAATGATGTAAAGCTACCTTCTTTGTTGAGCAGAATTCAGTGTAAAGTTCTAAGTACCGATCCAACGCTGACTTGCTTTTCAAGGCACTATCTGTATCAAATCATCATCATACAAGTTAAGTCAGAAACCAATATAAAAGCTTAGTAAAGAGAAGAAGAACTCACGAAAAGTTGAACAAACATGAATAACAACAACAACACACTCTCCATGTTTTCCTGCAACTGCTTCAAGTGCCCATTTCAAGATCTCTTTGCCACTCTCATCAATTTTAATTCCAACCAATACAATATTTCTCTGCTTCACATTCACATTATCCACTTTGTTGTTTTTCTCCACTGCCATTTTTTTTTTTGTTTCCTTTGTTCAAAGAACTAATACAAAAAGCGAACTACAGAGGAATCAATGCCTTACATAAATAAATATAAACCCAAACCTAATGCTTTTTCTTTAAATACAATTTTATAGGGAAGTTGAGTGATAGAAAAGTCAGAAATGTAAGTTGCAACTACTATCAGATAAAAACAAATACAAAATCCAGAGTAGAGAAAGTGAGAGTGACACTTGAAAATTCAAAGGCATTTAAAGATGAAAAAAAATAATCAAATTGGATTTGAAGAAGATACACGATGAGCATTAACAGACAACATAGTAACACCTAAATCCTCTGTATTCATTATTAAATTTGGTCGTCAAAATAAGATAGTTTTGCTGTCATGTGCAGTCAGCATTTATACCTGCTTTTGCCAAATAGAATTATAAAAAACTTACAATTAAAACCTGGATTTTTTGAGGTGAATGCTGATTTCTTCTCTTAACTTCTTCAAAGGGAAAGAAAGGAGACTGGTTTTATTTTTAAATTATAATAAAACTGATATGATCGGAGAAGAAGGAAGGGGTGAAGAGAGAAGTGAGAAGAAAGTGTCGGTGAGTAGAAAGAAAGAGAGGTCCAGTGACCAAAAGCAGACAGGGGACCAATTTTGTTTTTTCAGTTTTTACTTCTGTTTTTATAATTTTTAGTTTTTTAATAATTGAGAAAGGGAAAAAAGAGGAAACAAATGAGGTTTTTGTGTGGGTTGTTGTTGGATTTATACTTTTATTATACGAATATAAATGAGTTGGTTAGGAGAAGCCGGCAATTTTAGCGGGAAGGAAGCATGAAATGAGGAGATTTTAAAAGGGCCAAGTCACAAGTGAATGTGTGTGGCCATCGGCTATTGCGGGTTACGAGCGTAGCGAAGAAGGCCTTAAAGCCTTGAAAGCTGCCTCATTTACTTAATGCACGGAAACGGCTACATGAAAAGAAATTACTATATTTTTTCTCCTTGTAGATAAATGTTTTGTTTGAAGTGATAAAGCATATAGTTAATTAGATTGATAACCTAATTGTAAGCACAAAGAAAGTAATTAGTTATGGTGGTAAATTTGTAAAGAACGGAGAATAGACATGGGGGATTCAGATAAGGTATTGGGGTCTAGAATCCGTTAGAGTATTTTTACATATCATATGAGGCTCGAATATTTTTAATTTGGGTCAGGTTTGGATATTTAGATTTTGAAATAAAAAAATATTTTTTCACTATTCAAGTTTCTGGTACTTAAAATTTTAACTTAACTCATTTTCTAATTTTTAATAGGTTGGAAGATTAATAGATTTGAGGATTAAAATTTAAAAATACAAAGACGCTAATATGGTTATTGTTTTGAAAATTTAGATGCAACTTTTGTTAATGCATGAAACTAGACGCTTGTCATGTATTTTAAGTGAGTAGCAAATTACTTTATCCGCAATTATATGTATATTATCCGATCTTGAGGCATGTGTAACATCAATATAAATATTTTGAATAAAGTGAGAGAATTAAACTAGGAATATAAGGTTAAGTATACATATTTTCGGTTATCTTTAGATATCTATTCCGGTTCAGATATACCGTTCGGATATCCAATCTCTCCAAACACAATATTTATTGGGATGTTTTGGTACTTTGGTTTGAATTTTGATTGGAGTTTTTGGGTCGGATTCGAGTACGGGGTTCATGTATCGGATAAATGCCCATGCATATCTAATAAGGTGATTTTGTGTGGATTGACGAAAATACTCTTCTGCACTTTTGTGAAATTATGTGAATTTATCAATTGCTATTATATCTAGTAAAATGATGTGTTATTTGACTAAATGGTGATTGTGTATCAAGAATATATATGAACGAAAGTATATGTTTTTGATTGAATAACATGCTATTGAAAAATATTGAGTTCAAGTGGTATGTAACTGAATAGTTGAACCATAAAGCACTAAAATCACCTGTCTATAAGATCAGTGATAATTAATATTTTCCGAAAATATACGACTTTTTAATTTTAACTTGAGAATTAAAATAATCGTTAGTTCTAAGAAAAAGCATAATATAGTTTTTATATTGTAAAAAATAATTGGATGTTATTCAAAATTTTATGTTAATATATTGATATCTTTTTTTTAATCAAAATATATCGATCGCTATAAACATATATTGTATAAGAAATCAAATATAAACTTATAAACACAAAAACATACAATACGATTCTTTTGAACTAAACATAATTTTTTTAAATGATACATTGATAGAATAGTTTTATTATTTTGTGTTCCATTTTTATTGGTTGTGAATATACATCTAAATACTTATTTTTAAAATTTTACAAAAAGTGGAATGTACATTGTCGGATTATTGGGTTAGTAGAAATTTACTACAGCTCAGGTCATATATTCAGAGACTAGCATTAAGAAGTTTCAAGCTTTTGTTTGGAAAATTAATGATTTTCAAAAGATGTGCTATCTTATATGGTACTTGTTAACAAAGCATGTAGTTTTATCAGGAAATTATTACGTCATTATATGTGATGTAATGATCGTTGCCCTAGATGTAAGGAACTCAACAAATCAGTGACTCATTTTTTCCGTATGCCCCTCAGTTTTACAAGCATAAGCTTTATCTGCTACACCCTCTAATTCGAAAGTATTCACGAAATCAAGTGTCTATAATTACCTATTCTGAAAAAAAACATTGAAAGTTTAGAACTGCACCAAGCATGTACATCGCTTTGTTAACCGATCCTTAATATGTACATTTGGCGCCAGACTAGCCGCAGATCCTAACTTTCTAAACCAAAACTGAATTTGAAGCTAACCGAGGACAAGGAAACCCCACCACAAGCAAAGAAAATTAGACTAGAAGTGAGCAGGGCTGTGTCTGAGTACAAGCCAATCAAACATACGCTTGGAGCCTTGAAAAATTAATGGGAAATTTACTAGAATGACACTAATTGATCTGAGAATTACCAGAATGACTCATGTTTTTTCAAAATTATTAGAATATTTTTCAAGTCAAACTTGCCCTTTCACACAGTTATAACAAAAAAAATATATTACCAAAGTACCTTCGACAACAGACTTATTTTTATTTTTTAAATCTATCGAGTAATAAATCTATTTATAAAATTTGACAAGAAATAAAAATTTACTGTTAAAGTGGAGCCAGACTTTCTTGGAAATGACAGATTTGTTCACACGGCAGATTTAATTGTCCGATTTGATTATAAAATAGATTTTAAGCATATATCGATGGAATGCTGTAGCAGATTTGTTAGAGGTGATAGATTTATGTGGTCAACTTATTTTCTCATGGGTCGATTTATTTATTTTTGTTTGACTTATTTTTTACGGAAGATTTATATATCCGATTTAAAATTGTTGGAAGACTTTTAAATTTATGTTGTAGCAGATTTATTGACAGAAATCTGGATTTATGTAAACCTATTTCAATTTCGGCCCGGTTTACATTAATTCCGAATTTGGTTTATTTTTAGGTTAATTAAACTCAGAATTAGGTAAACTTTTGTAGTTGTTGTCGTCTCTTTTATCCTTCTTTTCTTCCTTTTCAAGTTGTCCTTTTCATGGTTGTTTAATCACTTGTTGCAATCCTTACTACTTGAAGAAACATGGATCACATCATTCTCGTCTGTGGAAAGTGGAGATATGAAAGAAAAAAGTGGTTCTTTGAAGTGGATCATGATCAACTTAAGTGATGAGTATTCGATTTAGTTTGAGGATTTGGTCATTAAATTTCATTCTGGTTGGTGCTACATTTGTTGGTATACTCTTTTGGTGTTTCGTTACATTTTCACTTTCGTATTCCATTTAGTTTTTTTTTTCTTTTTCAAAATCAATCAGAACTATTTAACCATCTTATGTCTCATATTAAAGTGATAGACGTTTTATTTTCAATCCACATGCGTCTGTAGTTAGCAACCAAATATATATAAGATTTAGCAGACATATGATTTAGATACATCTGAATTCTTTGTAAAACCTGCATAATTATACATTCATCAATGCATAATAGTTATACACATCTGATGTCGGAACGTTCATCTCCAGCCAAAACTCTTGATGATTCACATCTCAAACGTCATGTTTGTCGAAAGGATCATAATTCAAACCTGTAATCTCTCCAAACTCATACAAAGAGAAACGTAATGGCATAGAATCTATCAAAGACCAAATCTCATGACTGCTCTCAATTGCCAATTGATTGGCAAGGAAATGGTGAACAACTTTCGCAGACCAAATATATTGCAGCTCTTTCAGCTTCACAATAACTCCAATAGCTGATTTCCTCAACTCAGACCAAACATCTTCTCCAAGTTCTTCTCTCACGGTTTGAATGTTGGAGAGATAACAACTATGGTTCATGCTCCTACTCTGAACTGGGGTTTTCCCAACCTCATACAGACGATGAAGAAACTTTCTCATACCTGAAGAAGAAACCATACCTGAAAAATAAATCACTTAACAAGTTACATTCTTCTCTAGGAGCAAAATTTCTTACTAGTCTCATAATCGAAGTTGTGGAGAAAAAAAGCAGAAACAAAGTTATGAATAATCAAGGCTACTGGATTTTTTTTCACAATTTAAGAAAAATCATGAGTAATCTTGGTATCTATGACCATGGGTTCAACTGAATTTTCATCAAGTGCTAAACGAACTAGGAATTAGAGTCTACAAATTTTCACAATCAGTAAACAATAATGAAACAATCTGTCATAACTAAACTTTAATTACAGAAAAAAGTCTCGAGATTTCAAAGTGAAATAATGTTGAAATTGGGATTTAGGGTTTTCGAAATTAAACATCTCAATCAAATAATATATGTTTAAAAAGTGTAATAACTACTGGGAATTGGATTGATTTAGCACTTACAGTTGAAATTGGGATTTAGGTTTACACAAAAGAAAGACGATGGCGACTTGAGGAGGAGGTGACGACGGCGGCTGTGACGGAGGAGTTGTCGACGGCAGCTGTGATGGAGGAGTTGTCGATGGTGGCTAAGACGTAAGAGATGTTGTCTGAGTGGGATAGGGACGACAGCGACTCTTGATCGGAGGAGTTGTCGATGGCGGCTAAGACATAGGAGATGTTGTCGGAGTGGGATAGGGACGACAGCGACTCTTGATCGGAGATTGTTCCTGTCCTATGTCGATGTTGTCGTGAGAGAGAGGCCCGTCAAAACCAAGGTTTGTTTCTATTTCTTTTTTTTTGTCGATTTTTTTTTTAAACTTAACATATATTTTCTAATTTTTATTTTATTTATGTGGCAATTTTGTAGTTAATCAAGTTAGTAATGGACTTTTAGTAAATTTGCTTATACCTCATTTTAGTCTAGTAATTTAAATTTAATATGAGTTATTCTAGTAATTTTTAGATGAATAGGAGTTAGTCTAGGTAATTTCTCAAAATTATATTACTATTAGAGTCCAATTTTGAACCGAGATAATTACGTAGATATGTAGGTAATTTATTAGAAATAAACAAATGCACAGTTCGATTCTTTCTCCATAATATTTAAAATTCTCATGGTTTTGGGAGGCCAAATAAATAATGGGATTCAGGACTTAAAACTTTCAGGCACGGTCCTGGAGCCTGGAGGTGAGTTACAAGATTAGCGCATAGGAAGAATTTCCATAACCACATGCGCGAGTATCAAAGTATTTCTGTGTCAAAGTAGTATCACCGACTATAAATTTCATAAATTAGGAATTGAGGAAGTAACTATTAAATCCCAAGCCGGTAAAGAATTTTAACTGGAACTGAAATGAACGAGTTTTACATATCTAAAGATTGTTTATATATATATATATATTTATCAATGTATGTAGTTTAAGTGACTGGTCGACGCCGACGGGATGAAGACCCTGTTCAAAATGGATAAAATTAGAGAGGCTGATATATGATATGAAGTGATTTGATTATTAGACTTTATCCAATGTTATTTTGGTCTTTATACTTATCAAAATGTGTAAGAAACTAAAACTTTTGTCAAAACATAAATTTTTAGATATAAATTTACCTAACCAGTTGATTAAAAAAAAAAAAATTACCTAACCATAATATTTTATAATATGTACGGGTAATTTTCATGTTTCCACTTTGTTGGTACAATTATTCATGTTTACCATCAATAAAGAGACATTTTTAAAAATACAGTATTCAATAAAAGGCAAAAAACTCTTATATCATTACTCTGTATATATGATAAATAATTATTTAAATAAATAAAAAAATATAAAAAATAATTTTTTTTATGTTTCTGAATTCTAATTTTTTTAAATAAATTTTTCATTTTGAATTCTTTTTGTTGATTTTTTTTTCTTTTTCAAAATTTCTTTTTGAAATTCCAAAATTCTTTTTGAAATATTTTTTTGAAATAATTTTTTATAAATTATAAAGTATTTATTTATATATTTATTCGAATATTAATTTTTACATTCCAAAAACTCTATCCTACCCTCAATTCTAAACCCTAAATCTAGATTAGTTAACTCTAGAGTTATAAATTTGTTTTTTCCTCAGTGAATTTGTAAAAATGGTTAGTGTAAACATGAAAAGTGGTATTATGAATGTGATATTTTTGGCAATTTCCCATGTATATATCATGTGACACAAAATCTTAAATTTATCATTCTACATACATATTTGTTGTTCAAATTTTAAATTTACTTATCAACAAAATAAAATTTGAAGGAAGAAATTTGACAATTTACTAAGCAGTAAGCACGTTATTTTGTAACATATTAATCAAAGAAGAATATAATGAATACACTTTCTAGGTATACAACATTAACTTCGTATTCAAATATAGCATATGGTAGGTCCAGGAGAAATATAGTTTGCGGTGCTAATTTGTTGTAGCTATTTAAAACGTGCCAATCTGTGGCGACTACCAAGATAAAGTGAATCTGGGGCTAATAGCCTATTACAGTGATGACATAAATTAGTTATGATGGACACCACCTATTACAGTGATGACATAAATTAGTTATGATGGACACCAAAAATCAATTTATATTAGACGAACCTACTACTTGACCCACTACATAATTTATATATATGTCAACAACAAAGAATAGTTAGCCTTTTAGTTTACAATCTTCTAATTACTAAGAAATGGTGGAGTATATCTTAGCCCTTAAAAAGAATTACTTTACTCATCTAGTTTCTGATCATAAAGTTTTGAAGTGAGTTTTTTTGGGCACGTGTTAAGTTTTGTTTGACCATTCACCCCTTTATATTTATCATTCTAGACCGTATAGTATCTGATCATTCTCGACCGTATTGAGTATTGACATACAGTCAAGTGATGGGTATTGTTTGCACTTCTGTAACTCAGAACACACACAACGCCGATTATGTGGATTCAGATCATGAAACGATTATGTAGTGCAATGAAACTTCCCCAAGGCTAAGCTAAATACGGGATGTTGCCTATATCAGATTCGAATACATGATCCAACATCATAATTTAAAATGATAAAATCATTATCGTTGAATTTTTTTTTTCTTGAGATGATAAAATCGTAGTTAGTAGGAGCAATCGCGTGATTTGTGTATCAACATGGGAGGCCATATTAGATATTTCTGATAAAATAAGAATAAAAATTAAGAATCATTCTTCATTACATATATATTGTGAAGAACGGTGTCGTATCAGATCTAAGTTTTTAGGCCTTTCGAAATTGTGACGAGTTTGTTGAACGAGTAATGGGCCGGTTCGTGATAAAAATAATCTGGTCTACAGCTCAGCTGAGCTGGCAAGTAAAAGTTGTTACAAAAGAGAGTCGGTCTCACAAGCCGTTATGATCATCGTCTTCCTCACCAAAACAGAGGAGAGCGAGTGAGGAGTTTTACAAAGAGAAAGAGAAAGGGAAAGGTAACGAACGCCAGAAGAGATTGAGACGACTGAAATAGAGAAGATCCAGTAGTTGATCGCAGCTCTTGAAGTCACCGTACAATCTCTGGTTCAAGCTACGAGCCTTCATCTTCGGAGGATCCGGAGGTTGAAAGACTGTCATCTCCGTCGTAGTCGCTGACGTACTCTTCTCCGGTTACTGCTTCGTGTATACACTTGTAATAGCTGCACAGAAAACACGATCGATATCAGGTTGTAATATCTACACTTGTAATCAAACTGATTCTAGTGGATTGCTAGCTGAGCTAGCTCCGGTGAGTATAGCGGCTTCTCCACATTGGAGAAGTGCGGTGAACACCGGGTAAACATTGCGTGTTGTTCTTTGTGTTGTGAGTTTCGATGGCTTGATCACTAGTTAAGAAACGAAGGAATCGATCTTGAAGCTTAGGAGTTAATCTGATTAAGATCGAATCGAACCTAGCTGATACCTTAACAAGTGGTATCAGAGCCAGGTTCTCGGTGAAGAGAACTAGGTTCGATTGGATCTGTGGTTCAGCAGGCTAGATCTGTATTGCGTGAAGGCTTGTTGGTTATGGAATCTCGAAAATGAAGTCGGTACATACAAAGTTTGAGATGGAGAATTTTGATGGTTCTGATGATTTTGGATTGTGGAAGTTTAAGATGTTAATGCAACTTGAGTTGCAGGGACTGGGACACATCTTAAGCACTGAAGCTACAATTCCAAAAGAAGAAGATGGTGATGATACTGTCACTGAGAAGGAAGTCAAGATAGATCCTCTAGCAAAAGAAAAAGATACTCGTGCGAGAAATCTTATCTTCTCAAGCTTAACCAACATTGTGCTGAGAAAAGTCATGAGAGAAACTACAGTTATGGGAGTTTGGAAAGCTCTTGAGGGAGATTATCAGACAAAAACGCTTCCAAACAGGATATATCTAAAGCAGCTGTTTGCGAGCTACAAGATGATTGAGAGTAAAAGTATAGAGGAGAATCTTGATACATTCTTGAAGTTGGTTGATGATTTAGCAAGTCTAAACATTGAAGTGTCCGACGAGGATCAAACAATTCAGATTCTAACGAGTCTACCTCCTCATTATGACTCACTGGTTCACACTCTTAAGTATGGGAATGGTAAAGAAACTCTAACGGTTAAAGAGGTCACTGCTTCAGCTTATGCCAAAGAAGCTGAACTTATTGAGAAAGGTCTAGGTAAGAAGCCCAAGACAAGCTCTAAAGGGTTAGTAGTTTTTAGAGGGAGGAGTGAAAAGAAACCAGGAAGTTATGGGAGAAATAGATCAAAGAGTAGAGACAATATATCTAAATCTAAAGGCAAGTTTCAACAGAAGACGAGAGAGTGTTGGGTGTGTGGAAAAGAAGGACATTTCAAGAGGGATTGTCCGGAAAGAAAATAACAAAGGTCTTCTAGTTCTGCAAACGTCGTGGAGGAAAAGGAGTTTCCCATGATTTTATCTGCAAGTATACATGACACAAAAGAAGAATGGGTTCTCGATTCTGGATGTACGTTTCATATCACACCGAACAGAGAAGTCTTATTTGATCTAGAGGAGTTCGAATGAGGCAAGGTACTAATGGGAAACAACACTGTCAGCGAAGTGAAAGGAATAGGAAAGCTGAAGATCGTTAATCCTGATCAGTCTACTGTGGTTTTGACTGAAGTAAGGTACATGCCTTCGATGGTGAGAAACTTGATATCGTATGGTTAACTTGAAATGAATGGATGTAAGTATTCTGGATAAAATTACAAAGTTGTGTTCTTTAAAGGAGGGAAGAAGGTTATTTCGGGAAATTACAAAGATGGTCTTTACTATCTTGATGGCTCTGTGGAGAAAGCAGAAGTGAACATAGTGCGACAAGGCGTGAACATGACAAACCTTTGGCATTCTAGGCTAGGACATATGAGCTTAAAGAACATGGATATTCTAGTTAAGAATGGTTACCAGAGTGACAAAGAGGTGCATACTTTGGATTTCTGCAAAGAGTGTGTATTGGGGAAAGCTCACAAGTTACTGTTTTCTACGGCTAAGCATACTACTACTGAGGTTCTTGGGTATGTTCATAGTGATTTCTGGGGTTATGTGTCTAAGCAGAGAGCTTATCTTGTTGCAAGTACTTTCTTACACTAATTGATGATTTTTCAAAGAAGGTTTGGATTAGGTTCTTAAGATCCAAAGATGAAGTTTATGAGAACATTCTTGAGTGGAAGAAACTCGTGGAAACACAAAGAGGAAAGAAAGTCAAGTGTTTCAGAGCTGATAATGGTTTGGAATTTTACAACAATCAGATGGAAAAGATGTGTAAGGATGCAGGAATTAAACGGCACAGAACTTCCACTTATCCTCCACAGAAAAATGGAGTGGCAGAGAGGATGAATAGGACTATAGTAGACAAGATCAGATGTATGCTAGCTGAAGCCGGCTTAGAGAAGAAATTTTGGGCAGAAGCTGCATCGACAATAGTCTACTTAATCAACAGGACTCCTAGTGCATCTATTGGATTTAAGATTCCTGAAGAAGTATGGTCTGGCGTCAAGGTGGAGTTTAATCATCTTAAAATATTTGGATGTGTTGCTTATGTGCACACAGTTCAAGACAAAACGAGTCCAAGAGCTATTAAGGGAATCTTCATGGGATATCCTTAGGGTACTAAAGGATACAGAGTTTGGTTGGATGATGAAGGCAAATCCACCATAAGCAGAAATGTGGTTTTCGACGAAAATGTACTCTATATGAAGTCAAAAGGAAAAGAACTAGAGAGTGGCTCTAAAATCAAGAAGGTTACTTTCAAAGCTGATCTGATTCAAGGACTGTATCAGGGTGTCTTCAGTTGAAGTTGGTTCTACTTCGAATTCAGGAAATTCAGGAGAAAGTGGAGCTCAGGAATCAGAAGAAAGTGAGGAGGGAACATAGCAGGAATCTGGAGGGGCTGAAGAATCTCTCAGTGATTATCTTCTTGCTCGTGATCGTGTCAGAAGACAGACTAAACCTCCTGCTATCTTTGAAAGTGGAGACTTTGTTGCTTAAACTTTGATGAGTGTGGCTGACATTTCTGTTGATGAACCTAAGACTGTGGCTGAAGCGTTGAAGAGCAAAGATTGGGATAAATGTAACGTCTCAATGAAAGAAGAGAAAAGTTCTCTGGATAAGAATCACACTTGGGATTTAGTCGATACACCTCTAAAACAGAGAATCATTGAGTGCAAGTGGATTTACAAAATCAAAGAGGAAATTCCTGGAGTTGAAGATCCCAAATACAAATCTCGCTTAGTTGCTAAAGGGTATACTCAAGTAGAAGGAGTAGACTACAATGAGATATTCGCTCCAATTGTGAAGCATGTGTCAATACAAATCATGTTGTCATATGTGGTGAATTTTGATACAGAGCTTGAACAGATGGATGTAAAGACTGTGTTCTTACACGGAGAACTTGATAAAACCATTTATATGGAGCAACCTTAAGGTTTCATAAAGAAGGGAGAAGAAGGAAAAGTGTGTCTCCTAAGAAAATCTCTTTACGGGTTGAAACAATCACCCAGACAATGGAACCGAAGATTTGATACTTTCATCAAGACCTTGGGGTTCAAGCGATGTGTTAAAGATCCGTGTGTCTATATGAAGCAACTGAGTTCAGGAGAAGGAATATATTTATTGTCATATGTGGATGATATGTAGTAGCAAAGAACAAGAAAGAGATTCAAAATTTGAAGGAGAGTTTAAAATCTGAATACGAGATGAAAGATCTTGGTGCAGCTTCAAGGATTCTCGAAATGAATATAATAAGAGATAGAAAGAAGGGAACATTGAAGCTGACTCAGAGTAAATACATTGGACATATCTTGAAAACGTTTGGAATGGAGTATAACAAGCCAATAGTAACTCCTTCAAATGCCCAGTTCAAGCTCAAGAGTTTATTAGATAAAGAGTGGCTAATTGAGTTTAAGAATATGGATAAAGTTCCATACACAAGCGCTGTTGGAAGTTTGATGTATGCTATGGTTGGATCAAGGCCTGATCTTGCATTTGATATTGGTTTGGTAAGTAAGTTTATGTCTAAGCCTAGCAGAGAACACTGGGAAGCTGTGAAGTAGGTTATGAGGTATCTACAAGGAGCTAAGGAAATGTGTTTGACCTTTACAAAGTCAAGACATTTTGATATTGAAGGCTTCAGAGATTCTGATTACTCTATAGATCTTGATAAGCGAAGGTTAGTGACTGGTTATGTGTTCAAAGTGAGAGGTAATACTATTAGTTGGAGATCGTGTCTTCAGCATGTTGTGGCGTTGTCAACAACAGAGGCTGAGTATATGGCCTTATCAGAGGCTACGATGGAAGGATTATGGTTGAGGGAGTTTTGCGGTGAATTAGGTTTTAACTCAGAGTTCTTTAAGCTACATTGTGACTCTCAGCATGTTGTGGTGTTGTCAACAACAGAGGCTGAGTATATGGCATTATCAGAGGCTACGAAGGAAGGATTATGGTTGAGGGAGTTTTGCAGTGAATTGGGTTTTAACTCAGAGCTCTTTAAGCTACATTGTGACTTTCAGAGTGCTATTTGCTTAGCTAAGAACTCGGTTCATCATGACAGGACCAAGCATGTTGCAAATAAAATTCATTTCATCCGTGACATTATTTATTTTGGGATGGTAAAAGTTCTAAAGATTCATACAACCCTAAATCCTGCCGATATCCTAACGAAGAGTTTACCTGGTAACGCGTTCGAGAAGCATGTCATAACGCTGGGGGTCGTTGCTTGAGCGTGCATTGAGATACCTCGAGATGGTTCTGTTGTTTGATCGTCTCGTTGGAAGGAGTTCATGGAAAAGTAAGAGACAAACTTGTTAGTGGTTTGATTTTGACAAAATAACAAGGTTAACTAACAGATTAATAAAAGACTTACGAGGGGGTTACTGGATCTTCGTCGAAGAGGTTCAGGTTCTCGTTGTCTGAGAAGAAAAATTGTTATCTCGAGTTCATTCTTAAAGTCAATGTGGAGAAGATAAATATTCTTACAATATTCGAGGTTGGTTAATTTGTGTGGCTGGGTTGATGAAGGATCATAAGGGTTTATTGTTGTCTGTTCTTCTGGGATATTATGCATAGGGGCATGGAGTGAATCCGAGATTGTAAAATCAGCTGGTAGAGTTAGTGTCGGGGAAGGTTCTCGATCTGGAATGAATAAGACAGGGTCTGGGCTGTTCACCGGAGAAGGTGGAGACTGAGTACGGGATTTGTCTGAGTATGGCTGTTTGAGCCGGTGTGGCTGTTATGTGGTGATTCCGACATGATTTGTCGCTTCTGGTATGAACAGTGTTCGGAGGAAAGATTTTGTTTCAAAGACCTAATTCGACAAGGTGGAGATTTTTGAAGAACGTTGTCGTATCATATCTAAGTCTTTAGGCCTTTCGAGATTGTGACATGTTTGTTAAACGTTTGTGATAAAAAGAATCTGATCTACAGCTCAGCTGAGCTGGCAAGTGAAGGTTGTTATAAAAGGGAGTCGGTCCCACAGGCCGTTACGATCATCGTCTTCCTCACCAAAACAGAGGAGAGCGAGAAAGGAGTTTTATAGAGAGATAGAGAAAGGGAGAGGTTATGAACGCCAGAAGAGATTGAGGTGACTGAGATAGAGAAGATCCAGTAGTTGATCGCAGCTCTTGAAGTCACTGTACAATCTATGGTTCAAGCTACGAGCCTTCGTCTTCGGAGGATTCAGAGGTTGAAAGACTGTCATCTCCGTCATAGTCGCTGACGTACTCCTCTCCGGTTACTGCTCCGTGTATACGCTTGTAATAATAGCTGCACAGAAAACATGATCGATATCAGGTTGTGATATCTACACTTGTATTCAAACTGATTCTAGTGGATTGCTAGCTGAGCTAGCACTGGTGAGTATAGCGGCTTCTCCACATTGGAGAAGTGCGGTGAACATTGGGTAAACATTGCGTGTTGTTCTTTATGTTGTGAGTTTCGATTGCCTGATCACTAGTTAAGAAACGAAGGAATCGATCTTGAAGCTAAGGAGTTAATCTGATTAAGATCAAATCGAACCTAGCTAATACCTTGACATATATAATCTATTTCATTTCTATTGGCTTTTTGGAGCCATATAGGTGGTGGTATCCGCATAATTTTGAACCATCTAGACCGAGCATAGTTCATAAACACAAGGCCCACAACGTTGTATTGTTAAAGACTTGAAAATGAAATGTATCTAAAGTTATTGAAATGATGCTTTTTAAATATGTATAATTTTAAATTAAAAAATATAAAATTTTGCGACAATTGTAAATGTAAAGTTATATATTAACATTTAACACAAACATAAAACAACCACACCTATCATAAATATTACACATAGGTGCTCTGATGAATTATGTCTGTTTAAAGTAATCTACCGATCAAATAATTGGTGGGTTACAATTGAGAAGTAGTTATTACAATGAATAGATTGATCAACCACCAAAGAGCAAAGAATCCAAATCAGCTTTACTGCCAATAATTATACAGAAAAGGTCTAGGCAGGAATCAAAATCGATATCTAATATAGTAATGACACTTATTAGTATAATACAAAAACAAGTTTCTAAATTATTCAAGGAACAATAGAGATCAGAATATCATTCCACATCTTTGTTTTATTATAATAAAATAAGACCAAAACCACAAGTTGTAGACATCAGGAGTTGTGAGTTTTAGTACAAGGCATACTTCTGGGTCCAGCTTCGAGCCATGGCTTCGTATTTGGCCTTGTCGGTTTTGCATATGTGAGCTATCTCTGGAACCAGAGGATCATCAGGGTTTGGGTCTGTAAGAAGAGAGCACACAGAGAGAAGCACCTGTAACACCAAGCATGTTTAGTAACTTGTTAAATTTGTTGGGTATAAAACAAGAACTGATGAGGCTTATAGAAATATTTAAAGAAGATTTTTTAGTGATTTTGAACCTTAGAGATTGTAAGGGCAGGGCTCCACTGGTCTTTGAGAATGTCCAAACAGATGTTCCCGTTGCTGTTGATGTTAGGGTGAAACACTTTGGTTTTGAATACAACCTGAAGACATAAACAAAACCATGATGGTTATTTTTTGAGCCCTAGGGAGATTATAAGTTTCGTGTTGTGGACGTTATTTTATTTACCTTGGGAGGTTTGAAAGGATAATCTTGCGAGAAATTGATAGTGACAAGGAAAACACCTCCCGTGTATGGACTTTCGTTAGGACCCATTATTGTAGCTTGCCAGTGAAACATGTCTTCTCCTACTGGACCTGAAAAATCCATAACCAAGGAGAGAAGAAAAAAACCTTAGATACCATGTTAGTTACCAATACATTTTAAGATTCTTTCCAAGAAAATAATACTCTCTATGTTCCTAAAATATCTATATTTTAGGATTTTCACACTTATTAAGAAAATATATCAAATTTTCGTTACCAATACGTTATTTTTTGTAATCAACTATTTCCCACAAGTTTTCACCAATAGAATTTTAATAAATACAATTATGTTTTTCGAAGTTTACAATTTACATTTAATTTATGCATTGAAAATATGAAAAATGTATCTTTTTGAAACAATTTTTTTTTTCTAAAACATAAATGTTTTAGGAAAGGAGGAAGTAATAAGGAGAGACAAAAAAATAAAGATCAAATCCTTTAGAGGAAACGTAATGATACACAAACCAAAAAATCAACTTGGATACACAAAATGAAAAAAAAAATTCTCTAACCTGCACTGCATGACATAGGAGGGTCTCTTTGCAACTCCCTCAGTTCTTTTAAAATCCTTCTCGTTGCCATAGTTTTTGATTGAAACGAAAGCTCTCTTGCTTGGGATAGGTCTCACAAACCAAAACGTAAATCTCTATTTATAAGAAAGAATGGGATACATATCAAAATGAGAGGCCTGTGTTTCAAAGCGTGAACCGTAAGCCTCTTGGCGATTCTCTTAATGGTTCCATTTACAATCTGCTTAAGCAATATAGGTGTCATTTGCAAAAAAAAGTCTCTTTTGAGCCGCCCGCTTTGTCTTCATATAAAGGTAATGGAGAAAGATTCTCTTGTTTTGTTCTGATTCTCAAAGAGAAGACTTACCTAGAAGCTGATGGCCCTTACATGCTTGATGTCATATCTATTGAACGGTCTTTAATGGGACTTCTTTAAAGTTCTTGTTCTCCATAAAGAATCAGATTTGTTTTATTACAATATCCTTTTGTTAGTCTCTTTTCGTCTACGTTCATTGGACTAGAAACTGAACTTGCCAACTTGCAAAACCAAAACTTGGTTCTTGATCTCTTCTTGCGACCCTCTCTTGTAACAACAACAACACAACCGAAGCAGTAAATAGTCTCTAAAATGGAATCGAAAGAAAAACGTGGTATCATCATATATTTACATAATGCAAACAAGAATACAACCTCAAACAAGACCAATGAGTTTCTTCTGATATGTCAGTATTCAGACTACAAAACAACAGATTCTTGTTTCATGGAAATAAGAAAAAATGGGTCCGTAGCACTCTCGGAACACAAGGATTAGTTATAACTTTATAACTGTTGGGTTCTTCTTGTTCTAGCGAATCACAATACAGAACATCGTTTCTGAGACTTTCTCTTCTTTTTCTTCTTGTTTTTAGGTGGCTGGAGAACTACTTTAATAGCCGCATCAAAGACGGCTTTTACATTCTGTATAACCCAATGAGGTATCGTCAGCAAGATTTTGAAACAAAGGTATAAAAAGATGATGAATTTGATATGAGGTACCTGTTGGGTCTTTGCACTGGATTCTATATAAGCAGAAGCTCCAACAAGCTTCTTCAGTTCTTCACCCTACAATACAATGAATAAAAAGGAACATAAGTACTTAAAGAAAACGATCCGCCAGAAGAATATGAGGAAAGGTACCTGAGCAGTAGATATAGGCACAGCTCCAGGGTGCTCAACAAAGTACTGCTTATCATCTCGAAGATCTGAAAGAGAATCTGTTAATCAGAACTATATCTTTTGACTAGATGAAATAAAAAATAAAGAAAAGAACCAACCAAGCTTTGTTCCAACAAGGATGATTGGAACACCAGGAGCGTAATGTCTGAGTTCAGGAACCCACTGAAGAAATAATAAGCAAAACATCAAATCTATTGTATGAAAATGACTATTGAAAATTTATGATTGAGTATTAACCTTTTTAGCAACATTTTCATAGCTAGCTTTGCTGACGAGAGAGAAAGCGAGCAAGAAGACATCAGCACCACGATAGCTCAATGGTCTTAGTCTATTATAGTCCTCTTGTCCTGTGTTGTATGTTTCATCAAGGCAGAACATAAACACACAAAGTTTAAAGACAAATAAGACACAGCAACAAAAAGAAAGAACAAAGCAAAGCTATAGCTTGCCTGCAGTGTCCCACAATCCCAAGTTGATGGTGTTCCCATCAACAATCACATTAGCACTGAAATTATCAAAGACAGTTGGCACATAATCCTGTAACCACAACGATGGATCAATCAGAGCTCAGAACATAACATAAATAGATTACAAACATCCCAAAGACCACAATTGACTAGCAGACAATTCTCAATCCTATACATCACTAAAGTAACATCACTTCCGTGAGCTACTAAATCTCCTACTGATCACGATGACAAGCAGATGTGCAAAAAGATAAAGCCTTTGAGAGAACCTAAGCAAAATTTTCTAAGAAAGATCTCAACTTTAGGCGAAAAAGAGGAGAGTGAACTCACAGTGGGGAAAGTGTTGCTTGTGTAGGAGATGAGTAGACAAGTCTTGCCGACGGCGCCGTCACCGACGGTGACGCACTTTATGAACCTTGAAGCACTCATCTTCTCGCCGTCAACTTCGTACCCTAATTTCGATTTGAGCAGAGAGAGAGAGAGAGAGAGAGAGGTTCTTTAGGCAGCTAGGAGACAAAAAAAAGAAAAAGAAAAAGAAAAAGAAAAGGGCAGCTGAAACCGAAAGTCTTTTCGACTCTAGACTTGAATTTTCTGTTCCATTTCTTTCGATTTCTTTTACTTTTCTTATTTCTTTCTTTAGTTTTGTGAGAAATTAGAACTCCTACAAAAACTCTTTAATCTATTTACTAGATCTGGACGTTTTTATCCCAAGCCAAAATACTTACCTAAATCCGAACAAAAAAATCGAAACCGTTATATAAAAATATCCGAACAAGACTTATGATGAATTTAGTACTTTGGAGTATGTATATAACCCAAACCGAACCGAAATCCAAATTAGGATCCGAAGATATCCAAAATTAGTTAAATATGCTAATGTCTTTATATATGTTAAGGTAATTTAGTATTTTATAGTTTTCTAAAGATTTTTGTTGTTTGTTTTATATGTTATTTTGAATCTTTTCAGTAAGTTAAAATAATTTAACTAATTTTTAATTAGATTTGTGAATAATTTATATATTTTAATATTTTTTTTAAAAAAAATTCGGGTTTAAAAAAATATTTTTGACGATTTCATACATTGGTTACAGACCAATCCAAACCAAACTCGTAAGGAACCGAACCCGATCCGATATTGAGTAATACCCGAATAGGACTTATGAACATTATACCAAAAATTTGAATCAACCGAACCGAAACCGACGGGCCTTCGAACGCCCATACCAACTATTTACTACCAACAAACCATATTTCAACACTATACATAATAATTTGGGACTCTGATACCCCTATGTCTACTCTTATACATTAATAAACGAGATATATGTAAGATCCTAGAGCAACATTAGTGGTAAATCTCTCACACTCAAGTCTCTTAACGTTTTTTATTAATACTAGATCCTTTCTCTGCGCTACGCGCGGTTAATATATTTAAATTTGTTACATTTATCATTTTTATTTGTATGTGAATTTTTGTATATTAAATTTTATATAACTAATTTTTAATTTTTTTTTCTATTTTTAGTTTGAATTAAGTATTTCTATTATATGTAACACAATTAACTAATAAAATATGAAGAATCAAATCCGAGATTTTATAAGAGTTATGTAAAAAAAAATATAATTATGTATAGAACATAAATTATCTTAGTTTAAAAGATCAAAATCACATCTCGAATAAATTCACGAAAAGAAAAAGTACTACAATAACCTACTTAAAATATAAAACCCCTTTTAAAAAAAAGCGTACTTAATAATATTTTTTTACGTATAATAGTTGAAAACCGATAACTGAATATCGATCTAGAATATTATTTTAATATATCTAATGGTAAAATATTAATTGTAATAAACAAATTTTGAATTTTGTAATATTACATGAATTAGAAGTATTTAAAATCGAAAATCTATTTTATTCACATAATATATGTTTTATTCATTTATTATTTTGATGTTACAAAATATTGCTTTAGTTTAATTTGTATATTATTTTTTTAATAATTTAGTTTATTTTTAAGTAATTTTAAAATGATCAAGAGTATAATATAATTAAAATTATTTATTTAAATATATCCAAATATGATTTCTCATTTTTATGTGTGTTTGCGTTTAGCATATTTAATTTTTAGTTTGTATATTTAATAACACCTTGTTGCGTGCCGTTCTATGGTTTTAATAAATGTGTTATCATTTCATTTTTATTACTACTACCATGATTTTTTAGTGATCAGTGATAATATATTTTTAACGTTATGTATTATATTTTATCGTATATTTTCTAACTTTTCATGCTAGCACTTTTTTTAGAATAATTTTAATTGGATGATGGGTTTAAAGATGTAAATAAAACTGTGTATTTTGTAAATTTAGACTTTTCAGTGTAACTAAGCACTATCAATTATGGAAATTATATTATGATTTCATTTTATTAAATCTTTCTTTCTCTGTATATTTTTTGTTTTATTTTGTATTTTTACAATTTTATTGCGTTATTATTTAATTTCAGAGAATTGCTATTTCCAAATTTTGTTTCATATTCCTTAAAAGTCTTCGGTTGATTTTGTTTGTTTTCTTTCTCCAATTACAATGTACAGTTCGACCGTTTTTTTTTTTTTTTGGATCAAGCTACTAATATCATCAGATAGAAAAACTTAAACTCAAAGAATGGAGTGAGTATTTGTGCTAGAGAAAATTGATTTTTTTGACAACTTATTCTTTTTTTTTACAACGAGAAAATTGATTTAGCCACTAATATAGTGAGATATTATAATATTAGAAGGTATGAAAACCCTTCTTTGTTGTCCTACGCTGAATATAATTAGGTTGTTGTCAGTTGATTCTATATTTGTGATAACTGAAAATATATATTTATGTCTTTCTTACATCTTCCTTAATTGGTTTACGGTTCGACCATTTCTAATATACTGAGAGTAACATAATATTAGATGTTGATTATCTCCTTGCAATTAAGAATGCACAGAATGAGAGAAATTCAAGGTGAGACCACTTTACTATTTTTTCTCATATCTATATAGAGTTAGTTTATAAATTACTCTATCTGTTTCAAAATGTAATCAGTTTTAGTTAAAATCTTTACTATTGAAAAGTTATTACTTTAGAAAACTGTCATTTAATATATAAATTTAATCAATTATACAATAATTTACATAATTTAATTGGCCATACAATATCCAATAAATATAAAGTTATATTGAAATATAAAAATACTTTAAAACATTATATTATAAAACAAAGGGAATATTCAAATTATATTGAAACATTAGAATAGTAAGAATCGGAAAAGCTGAAATCTTAACGTCGATCATTTACGTCGGCCATGCCTTAGACCATCTCTAATGTATTCCTCTATTTTTTTCACTAAAATACAGGAATTTCATAACAGAGATGGCTTTGCCTCCGATGTATTTTTCTATCTTCTTTCCTAAAAAAAATATTCTTGATATATTCTTTTCTAAGTTTACAAATAATATTTTTTATTTGTTAAAGTTGAAAACCAGCCTAATTTATTTTAGTATTTTATAATATTATGATATTATTTGCACTAAATATTTCTTTACAAACTATTATGTAAATAAAAAAATATAATTATATTTATAAAATTATAGATTTCACAAAAAAAAATATTTTCGGTTATAATTGTTGAAGTAAAAAGTTAAAGGATCATTTTGTAAAAACTAATCAAGGAGGTGACATGGCAAAAATATAATTTATCATTGGCCGATTATATTGCCTACGTGGACACTTTATATGAGGCTTATATCCTCCAGTTTTAATTAAAATATGTAATATTTAAAAGTTATTACTTTAGAAAACTGTCATTTAATATATAAATTTAATCAATTACACAATAATTTACATAATTTAATTGGCCACACAATATCTAATAAATATAAAGTTACATTGAAATATAAAAACAATTTATATAGTGAAACAAAAACAACTTTTAAACCAATATATTATAAATCAAAGAGAATATTCAAATTATATTGAAATATTAAAATAGTAAGAATCAGAAAAGCTGAAATCTCAACGTCGATCATTTACGTCGGGCATGCTTTAGACCATCTCCAATGTATTCCTCTATTTTTTCTCTAAAATAGAGGATTCATAATAGAGATGGATTTGTCTCCGATGTATTTTTCTATTTTCTCTGCTAAAAAGGAATATTCTTGATATATTCTTTTCTAAGTTTACAAATAATACTTTTTATTTGTGAAAGTTGAAAACCAACCCAATTTATTTTAGTATTTTATAAAATTATGATATTATTTACACTAAATATTTCTTTACAAACTATTATGTAAATAAAAAATATAATTAAATTATATAAATAATATATTTCACTAAAAAAATATTTCGGTTATAATTTTTTAAGTAAAAAGTTAAAGGATCATTTTTTAAAAATAAATAGAGAAAGTGACATGGCAAAAATATAGTTTCTCATTGGCCGATTATTTTGTCTACGTGAACACTATATCTAAGCCTTATATCTTCATTTTATTACTTGTTTGATTTACATATATTTTTACCTAATGATTAAATTTATATATCAAAAATGCAGATGTCCACTAAACATAAGCCAAGTGGAGAGCTCATCTCTCAAATATTTGTCAACGTTTCTTCATAAAGAAGCGATTGTAATTCTTGTGACATTCTATTTTATCCTTTTTTATTAGTTTTTTTCTTAAAGAACTGTGTCAATAACTCATCACTACTCATGCTCTTATATTCACATAGCTGTGTGAAGGTGTTTTGATGCCATAAGCCAAATATATTTATTAAATCGGTTTAGTGATCGGGAACTAGTTACAATCTCCTTTGTTGTTGTATTCAACATTAAACTATACATGTGACATTTACACATAAAGCCTATGTGGAATGAGATTGGGGTATATTGCGTTTGTTGAACTAGTTATTATTTTGTTTGTTGTTGTCTACAACATTAAATTTCTTTTAGTAGTCACCGCTCTGTATATTCATATTCGGAAATACGTTGTTGTAATCATCTTATGTCAAATCGAAAATATAGATAGTCCATAATACTCTAATAACTAACTTAAAATTCAAAATATTAACTTTTTTTCTCTTTCCCTCTTTCATTCCACAATCTTTTTTCTCGGTAACTATTTCCCAATCTCTTCAATAAAACCCTAGAAATTTCCACCAGCTAATCCTTAAATGGAGCATAAGGATGCGCAAACACAACATTGTCCAATCTCGGAGAGGATTTTAAACATAATTAAAATTAAACTAAATGATAATGATAAATGACATAAAATCCACTATTGGAATACAAAGAGTCAAAAGATATGTTTTCTCGGTATACATATTGTTATTGTATATATAAGACTAGGGCCGAACCTGCACTACGGACGGGTAAGCAAATGAACGAAATGATATAAATATATTTTAAATTTAAATAGAATTTTTAGTTTATTTTAATTATAATTTTAAATATTTTCACTACAAATTTTACTATTTCTCTTTTTATAGAAATTATATATTTGTTACGATATTAAAATAATTAATTTAAAATATAACTACTTTACTTTGTTCAAAATATTTGCTTTTATTGAATTTGATAGATTTTTAATATATTTCTTCTTAAATTTTATAATTTAAACAATTTGAAAAGAAAGCCAATTTTTATTATCTTAAAAAAGCAAGTAGCATTAAAATATGATATTGATTTTTATTTTTTTTTATGTTTCCTCAAACTCACATGAACAAAAATGTGTAAAATGCAATAGGCATGGGCGTTCGGATCTTCGGGTCGGGTTCAGGCCGGTTCCTTTTGGGTCAGCGTCCTTCGGTTCTAAACATTTCAGACCCAATAGATACATAGAAATTTTCAGTTCGGGTTCGGGTCGGTTCTTCTCGGGTCCGGGTCGGTTCAGGTCTTTAAATAATATACCCATAAAATACCCGTAATTTTCCGGGTCCACATCGGGTCCGGTTCGGGTATTTAGGATATGAAAAGGACATGCCATACCCAACTCCATCAAATTTAGTCGATATTTGTCATATCTTTCTAAAATTTTACAAAATAACTTAAATAAAAATATTAATAATTAAAATATAACATTTTCAAACTTTAAATTTTACATTATAAAGCTCATATTACTTAAAAATGTTACAAATAATAATAAATGTTGTTAACAAAAAACATTTCAACTAAATCATAAAATAATCTATATATAAAATAGAACATAAAAATAATAGTTTTGAATATACATGTTTTTAAGTCGGGTACAAATCGGTTTTTATCGGGTCGGGTATATTCGGAACAGTTCTTTTCGGGTCCGGGTCTATTCGGGCCGGTTCATTTCGGTTCCGGTTCTTTTGGGTAAAAGAAATTTAGACCCAAAAGGTACTTGTAAATTTTTGGTTCGGTTCCGGGTTGGGTATTTTTGGGTCGGTTCTGGTTTGGGTTTTTGGGTCCAGATTAAAAATGCCCAGGCCTAAAATGCAATTGTTTCCTTTTTTTAATTTATTGTTAGCTATTAAGATTATTTATGGAAAATTTAATGTATTGTTAATATATATAGTTCAAATGTTAACAAAAATGTAAATTTTATTATCAATTTTAAAAATTAACACTGATGTGTCAATGTCAAAAGTTACAAAAGGTAACCAACCTATATACTTATTTAAGGATACAAACATCCAACTTGACTAGAAAAATCTTTTAACTCAAGATTTGTATTTATAAGAATTTGTAAACCATTTTTAATTTAAACCAGCTTCAATTTATAAACCAAATTCTGCTAACAAATTCATGCTAAAGCATAATATGCATCATGTATGGTTTTAAAATATATAAAACAACAGAACAGTGGAGACAATGTTATCTCATGTTTATGCGCCAAATGAAACACTTTCTGATGACCCCCTTTTCCATGTACCCTTGAAGAAGCTCAAGGAGGTCTCACATTCATCAAAATGTCCATATGATAAACACTGGGTTTGTGAAAATGACATTGGAGGCTCACGCTGCAAAATAATATTATACATGAACATTAATAAATGGTTAAATCCTAGCCTAGATTGAAGTTATAAAATTTCATATCTGGATGAAGCTTAGAAATGAGAATTTCAAGTGATGCACCTTCTATGCCTCCTTCAAGTAGAGCACCAATAACTAAAACTATTTGACACACTGGAGTCAACCCATTGTCAGTAGCATGGTTACCAGAGAGAATGTATAAGTATCAAATGATGTTAGTGTTACGGTGTAAGCGCCTTTGAGCAACTCCCCATCAATTGATTCATCATCACCTAGAAGCATTATTAGTTTATTTGAAAATACCAAGACTATTGACGATTAATCGCCTGGTTATTCTGAAAAATAGATTTTCTATGAATCAGTATTGGTAACAGTGATCAAATCTTATGTATAGGCATCAAAGCTGATGTATAAGCATATGAGGCATTATTAGTTTATTTGAAAATTCCAAGACTATTGACGATTAATCGCCTGGTTATTCTGAAAAGTAGATTTTCCATGAATCAGTACTGGTAACAGTGATCTTTTTTTTTCTTTGTCATCAAATCTTATGTATAGGCATCAAAGCTGATGTATAAGCATATGAGCATAGGGTCGAAAAAAAGAATTAAAATTATTACATTGACTGACAAATTATCACGTGCAGCAGCATGCTTATTATTCATGACCAATTTATCAACTTGACGAAGAACTTAATCAGAAACATCTGCAGCAATCATTCCTCAAACGCTGTAAGAAGAAGCTCGACTCATCCTGCAAAAAAAACTATCTCAGTAACAAAATAAATGTAAAATATAGAAAATGGCAATTTATATATGATATGATCAAGCAAACATCTATTTCAACTATGGCTTACATTATCCCTAATTCAGTGAGGAAATTGTGGGTCACTTAATATCAAGTTTCATATGCAGATAAACCAAGAAAGAAGGAATATGTACACTAAAATGTGGTTACGTATTTGGTTCTTTGAGCATATAATATACATAGACTATGGGAATGGTTTTTAAATGCTTTCTTTGAAAAATTCAAATTTCTCATTTGTCAGTAGATGTTGTTGCCTCCTATAATCATCCTAGAATATTAGATTGCAAGTTAAAATTATTTTGATATCAAACTATTGTGTTATTTTCACCTACCACAAAGATCATCAATAGCTCCAGCAACCATGCGTAAGGTGTGCAGATTTTCTGTATAGGCAACTTTTATAGATATCAATCTGATTCACGACAGAGCCACCGTTCTCAACGACAGAGCTTGAGATCAAACCCACCAAGCTATCTCTGGAGATAACTCTGGAGATAACGTCAGCCGTCATAGAAGATTCCCAGATCTTGCTTCTAAAATGCATTGTAATCAGATCTTTCAAAACAGATCTGATCTTTCCTCCATTCTATCTTCTTCTTATCTCCACCTGCAAAACATCAAAAACAAAACCTTAATAATCATTCAAATCGGGAATCTACAACTTTTGAAGAAATAGAATGAAGATCATTAGTGAATCGGGAACAACAACTTTTCAAGATATATATCGAAGAACATGAGTTGCTTGATGACCCTCAAACAATAATAACAGCAGAGATAACTATTGTTATCACTGGATTTTTTTTTTAAGTTTATGATTAAGAGTACTGAACAGCTGAATTTTAGGGATAGGACTTACATTTTTATAGTCTAAGATTCAGAGAAAGAAAGTTAAGGGGATGCATTCATTGATGAATCGTGATAGGAGTTGAAGCTATCGCTCATGATTGCATTAAAGACACGCTTGAATTCAGCCAGATTCTGTAACGTTTTCATATTTCTAGGTCTCCGGTAAGATGAACCGAAGCATAACAACGTCAACGAGAAGTCGTAAAAGAAATCCAATTTTAAGTGGAATAAAGGCCCATAGATAATCAAACAACTAACCCAATATGAAGTCCAGTAAGAAAACTCACCATAAATGAAGTTCGTTAATGAGACGCATCGTTTTCATGAAATTGACAGATGTCAAGCTGTGGTGCCTCGATTTAGTGACGTGGCAGCACCATGAAGGAGCAAACTCTTCTTTATATAATAAGGTATACAAATCAATAAATAAATAAAATATTTTATTTTCTTGATTTATTTTCTACAGATCTAGCCATTTTACCTGATATATATTATTATATAAAACTTATATGACATTCATGGTGTGGTAACTCTTGAAAAAATGTGAAAGAAGTTTTTAGGAGAATAACTAGTTGGAGTCAGAGTAAGATAGTACCACAAACCCTGCGCTATCAGAAAAATCATAAACGCACTCAAGGCTGATGAAATAGACCTTATCTGCATCCCCCATTCAGGAAATTGGTAGAGATCGCGGAAAATATTTTTTTCTTGGATCGATTTGGTCGATTAATTATTTCTAGACAATTGAAGGTATCGAGATGTGCTTATAGAAGCGTTGAAAAAATATTTCGACAACCCATATATGAGATATGACATGTTGATGGAAGAGAGAGAGAAGGATTTTGTGTCGAAGTAGACAAACTACAATCAAATATGAGAATAAGAGACATCCAAATTAAGTAAATGGAGAAACTTATATATTAACTGTGTAAAAAACTATATTCACTGTCTAACAATCTGACATTACCAACAAACTTTGTTTAATCTGTACCTCATCTTTTAACCATGTATATATTATATTAGATGTCCAACAATTTGACATGTACCAACAAACACATATACATGAACGATATTTGTATCCTCATTTCATATGTTATAGCTATGATCTTGATTCTTATGGTATCGAGGAATGTGATATACGAGAATTCAAATAGTTTTATCCCATATAATTTATTTGTTAACCGTGTAAATATTATATCAATTGTCTAACAATTTAACATTACCTACAAATCAGTTTTTATCTCAAGTAACTCATCTTTTAACTGTGTATATATATATATATATTATATTAGCTGTCTAACAATTTGACATTACTAAAGAATACATATACATAAACATTATTTGTCATGTTGTTTCTTCAACGCTGTGTTATGTCAATTTCATGAAACATTTGTAAACAATTTAGGAAAGAGTTCACAGGGCTTTGGAAAGGCATGATATTAACATGTTGTCAAGATGCTCAAATGCTAGTCACTCGGAGTGAATGGCATGTTTAATATTAATTATGGATATGCGCTGGACATGTTTAAGATCTTCGACTAGTTTGTGAATAAAACTGAAGTATAGAGAAGTATGAAGATGTTTGAAACAATTTATGTTTACCTAAGGCAATGTTTTTAAATCTTTTTTGCTATGAATGTTGACTTGGACATGTACTAGAATGTTACTGAGAAGATTATAAGGAAGTGAAGAAGGTTGTTCCATTTATATTGGACATGAATGTTTCTAAGAAGATTGTAAGGAATGATGAAGACGTTGTTTCATTTCCAGGATAACTTGAAGCATTTTCAGGAAATCTATCAAGGAAATCTTAATGTGCTATGATAGTAATATGATAACATGTTATATGTTTAGGATGAGTTTCCAAATAAAATGTGTGTGCATTTCTCAATAACTAAACTTGAAATGAGATTAGCCAAAAATTAAATATTTGATCCACACACTGGTAAATTTCAAATTATGTTATTTTGATTAAAAATTTTGAAAAGTTTTGCAAGTCCTAAGAATCCTTAATTTTTGATAACTTACGAAATGAGTATAATTATGGTGGATCCTCTTTGAATATCTAAACATAAATGTACAACTATATCTTATATATGATAGCATGTGATATGTTTAGGATGATTTTACAAAAAATATTAGTGTGTTTCTCATTGGTAAGCTCGTGACCTTAATCATTTTAATTTCACATATTGCTATCTTTGGCAGTCTCGTGACTTTGCTCATGACCTTGTTTTTTGTTTGCTTGTGTTCTCTTAATTCTATATTTTAGTTTTGTTTATATTCCATCATTTCATTTTTTACTCACTATGTTTATTGTGTGTTTCTGAATATTAGGAGATTAAGATTACATATATAGTTTATCATGATTCCTCTATTAGTTCTATGAGTGAGAGTTGTGTTTAGTAAGATCAAGTGATTACTTTCATGATTTTATTTTTTTCTTCTTGTAATTTAATTGGCTGATCAAGTGTCTTTATATGTCATGGTTAATTTCATTTCTATCTTTTTGCTAATCTCATGAGTTTATCCATAATATTCTTTGTTGTTTGCTTAAGATTTGTATGTGTTAACCATTATGGTATTTACTGTAAAATATTTACGAAGGTATTCCAAAATACTTTGCTCATGATTTTGTTCTTGTTTGTGTAAATCCATATGTCTTTAAACTTGTTTATTGTCTCAGTTGATTGATGATGTATCTTTCTAATTTTTTTTTTTTTCATGTTGTGTCTTCGAAGCTGCATTGGACATAACGAGCAATCTATCTTATGAGATCTTCAATTAGTGTATGGATAAAAGGTTTAAGAAAAGAGAAAGATGAATATTTGTAATAAATTATGTTTATCTAAGACTCTATGTTTTAAACTTTTTTATGAATGTTACTTGGACAAGTACTATAATTTTTCTAAGAACTGAAGACTATAACGAATGATGAAGAGATTTGTTTTATTTATGTTGGTTATTGAACATTTCCAGGAAGGTAATAATGAAAGTCGGAATATGGTTTGATTGTAATATGATAGTATATGACATGTTTATAATGTATATCCAAAACAAAATATGAGAGTCTTTCATGCAAAATCTCAACTAAAAATATGAAATGAGATTTAAAAAAATTAACTATTTGATATCTAAATCGGTAAGTTTCAAATTGTATTATATAATTTTTAGGAATTTGCTTTCAGAAAAGTTTTATAAGACTAAGGAAACGATGCCGAGTACTCTTGGAAATGGTATCATAGTTTTCACCCGATGAGCCATGGTGTTATATTTGTTGGACCTAGCACTTAAAAAAGCATAAGCAACAACTTTCTATTTAATTAAAAAAATATAAAATGTTCTTATTCCGAGGGAAATCAAAAGCAGATGTGTAAGGCTACGGTGGATCTTTAGTTAGTATCAAAACATAAACATATCTATTAACAAACTTAAATATATGTTATGTATGAAACCATGTTTAGAATGAGTTTCCAAAACAAAATATAAGTGTGCATAACATATCACGTAATCATGTTCATTTATGCATGTAATCATCAATAACAATTAAAACTATAGACGATAACGTAAATATACATTATGTTGGATGACATTTTACATGTTTAGGAAGAGTTTCCAAAACAAAATATGAGTGTATTCAATCATATCACATATCCAAGACAACTTCTAACATAGTTAGGAAGTCTTCCCAAAATATTTTGACAAGTATCGGACATGTTCGATTTACATATAAGATTTGTGCTAAAATGTTCACATCTAGATATTATTCATATAAATGTAATCATCGAGAAAACATTAAAAATAAGAGAATAAAAACATGTTTATAGTATTTAAATGACACATGAAAAAAAGTTCGTAAGACAACTGAAATATAAAATAAAATTATTTGTTTTGTTTTCCTCTCACAAATTCTTACCTTCTTCTTTCACTCTCCATGCTTGTTTCTAATTGATATGAACCCCCATGTTGTATTATGAATTGTTTAGTGATCTCTTTAGATTTGAGTCATTCTTTCATTTCTCCATAGTTGATGCATATTAAGGAGCCTAGCAACTTTGCAGATTTGAGTCATTGTTTACTGATTTACTGTAATTAAAACGAAACTCTCCGCAAACAAATACAAAGCAAGCTTAAGAAGGAAAACTTGATAATTACTTAACCAAAGAATTTTCAATTTTCACTAGCAGATGTTTAGAAGACCATCAAATAAGCCTAGTATTTTGTAACAATTAAACTCTAGATTCTAATTCATTGGCTACAGAGGTCGCTAATTAAATAGAGTTTGTGGGATATAGAGGGTATTAAATAGAGTTCATTGGCTACAACAAAGTATATTGATCTACAAACAAACCGACGTAACTAGATACAAACAAACAAAGACTTTTGCTAAAAATAGAAACTGTTGATGATAGGTTTCCTATAACCTTCCACAATAATGTATATACCAATTTCAAAAATCAATTCAAAACAATGCAAAACAACGTAATCACTGCAATGAAAACCAAAATCACAAAAATCCATCAAAATGTATCATCGGATGACATGGATCATCGGATAACTGTGAATCAGAGAGTATTCATGATCGATATCCTAAATCATGGAATAAACCTTCCAAATCAATTCAAAAACTAGTTCGAAAACTAATCACCAATTCAAAAACAAAATTGAAAATTATCATCGATGGATATAGTTACTTTGGAAAATGATGATAACGAAAACGAGATACGACGAAACTGAGATCATCAAACATGATAGACGACGGTGGAAGTGATGACGGCGGAGCTGAGTGAGATCACCAAAGATAACGACGGCGTCGAGACACGACATAGTGGAGATACTCGATTCAAAATTCATTTTTATTTTAATGTAATTAGAGTATTTGAGATGTAGTATTATGGTAATTTTCCCTATTAAATAAAATATAGTTTGGTGATTTTGGACCTTGGAGGATAGATTGGGAAGAAAATCTTGGTTTATGGTCACTTGAGGCCATTTCTCTAAAAATATGGTAATTGTATGGTGTTAGTTAGTAACAACAAATTAACTTATATAACAAATAGATTTTTATATGTCGTTTTATAATTTATCTATATATATATATAAAAGACTGTTTATTCCCTTCTCCTTGATACACGTAGGCATGCCACGTAGATAAGTCGTTCTCTGTCGCGGCGACACGTGTCCAGTTCAGACGAAACTCAACGTTTCATTAAACCACAATCATGATGGGCTTCTTTGTGTTTTGTGTGCTGGGCTTCTTTAATTAAGCAAGAGAACCAATCTAGGGTTCGTTCATCCTTCTCTTCTACATCTGAAACTCAAGCGACGATGGTGTTTTCCAGAAGTTTTACTGCGAAGCATCTTCATGTTGACTCTCTTGCTCGAGCTCATTTCAGTCCATTTCGTCTGGGATTCTTTTCTTCAAACCGTTATGAAATGCATTGAATCGTCACATTAACGACCGTCTTAACTCTTCGTCTTAACTCTTTGAAAACTCTGCCCTGGTTAGATTAAGCTTTGTAGTTCTACTGTACGAGTTGTAAATATATTCTGGTTTGTTCATGTGGCTGGTGACTACAAACCGTGACAATATTTTTTTTCACTATAGTAAATGTATAGACATGTTTCTGAGTGTATCATTATGTGAATTAGAAAACATACAACCTTTATATGTGTTCTCTTGAGCAACTTCCCGTTCTTTCTGTGGAATTGATTGTTGTTTTGTTCGCAGGAAGAAGATATACATTAAACCGTAAAGAAGAAGAATCTGTTGTTAATGATCATTTTGAGCAACCGAAGGTAATCCAGTGAAACGTGAAGTTCTAAATTATCTTTAAAGAATTAATTGCCCGAGGCTGAATTTGATGTTTTTGGTTTAAAGGATGAGTTAGGGATGGAAAGAGATGTGATTCATGAACAGCAGGAACAAGCCTACACTCAGGTAGAAGGAGGGAAGTCAAAGAGAGATTGCCAGCAACAGTATGTGGCACGTGGATCCCTCCAGAACCAACGAGGTCATCGAGGTGCTCGAAGAGGCTATTCCAATGCCCGAGGAGGTCGAGCTGGTGATGGTGGCTACTCGAATGGGCGGTATGAATCTTATGATAATTCCGGTGGAAACAGTTACCAAAGGAGCTACTACAACAGCAGAGGAAGGGGATGTGGTGGTGGAAATGGCTATTCATACAACAACCACCGAGACTCTAACGTCACCGTTGCGTCTTCGCTTCTCTGCCTTTGGCTTTTCTGTGCGTATCATTAGTTTGCTCAAGTTTCATATCACTTACATAAAGCATTTTCTCTGGTTTGGAACTTTTGGCAATTCGTCTCTTGGTAATTAATTTTCTTTTTTGTTGCGAAATGTGAAATAATGATCTTTTTTTTAGGAGAGCCCAGTTTAGATAGTCAAGCATAGATCGTTACATATTCATACAAACATCACAAACAATTAGTATGATTTAATATTTTAATTTCTTTCTTGATTATATGATTTGGATATGTTCTTCTTTGAATTAATGATATTGTTTGTATGTTTATTTCAGAAATGAGAAAGCAAAAGCTACCGAAATATTAGCCAAAGAGCTGGAAGTTTTGGTACATTTAATGAAATACTTTACAAAGAGATCACTCAACCGACAGAGAGAAATTTAGATAATTTTTCTTTTGCCTTAATATTATTGAACTTTCTAAATTGCAGACACTTAAGTGTTAAAGTGTGTGTGTGTGTTTGATATCTCCACTGGGGAAAGGAGCTATACAAAATATGGTGATACAAAATCAGCCAGGTACGCGGATAATCGTTTCGAAGGTGGAAGAAAATGCGCATTGGATTTCTCTGTATGGATTTAGCTGGAGTTGTTTAAGTTGTTTATGTACTTCGGTGTAGCCTATTTGGTTTGGTTATCTGAATATGAAGTACGGTAGGATTCACTCTTTAACCACTCCAGTTAAAACTACAGATTTTTATAATAGTCTTTGTTCAAACTATGCGTAGGGAAAGAAGTAATCAGTTCATTTTCCAAGCTTAAATTGAAGGTCATGTCCACTTTGGCTCAAGATTGAACAAGCTCTGAGTTACTACTAAGAGTCTAAGAGGTATCAACGTTGATAACCGCAACAATTGTTCCCTCTTTATGATATTGATGGTTCTTTGTTTTCTCAGTGATCCAGGCAGATGTGTTTGAAGTGTTTGCGCTTTGAATAAATAATGACTTACATGAACCAGCTTCTTTAACCAATAACCAATGGTTCATTGGTTATTGAAGCTAATGGGAATATTTTTGGCTGTCTTCGACATGGATTTAAGATTTGAGATGGGTGCTCCTTCTCAAAGGATTCGAGTAAGAAGACCAGTAAAACCAACCCAAAAGTTCCAAGAAATATAATGGACCATGGTTAGAGGGAGCCGTGGTGATCGAGGAAACCCCTTACCACCATTTTAGGAAGTTCTACATGTATATTTTCTTAATTGTAAAATCTTATCTAGCAATTGTTAACTATAGTTGTTTTTAAATTTAATACATCTGATTCTTTGTTTTCTCTTTTCATAATTCTTTGTGTTTATCGTATATAGTTGATATTTTTTTTTTTCATTTGGCCACATAATCAATTAAAGCACCACAAATAAACACACCATCTTTATTATTTTTTTGAATGTTTTGAAGTTTAGCGTATATCTTATTCATTAGTTATCTAAACCATATATTTTAATACAACATTTAATAGTCCACAAACATTTTAATAACCAGTGACATTTTTAATCAACCTCAGTTATAAACATTTGAATAAAAAAAAATCAAAGTAATTTCATAAGAAGTAATAACTTAAATAATTTTGGTACTAATAAATCTAATAGTCTAAAATATTATAGAATCAGTAATATATATTAAATTCAAATAGCATTTTCAATCTTAATTTTAAACATATTTTATAGCAAATATTTTTTTTCATTTGTATAACCGCCTGTAGGGCGGGTTTTGCCATAGTATATATATATATATATATATATATATATATATATATATATTTCTACTTTTGATCGGGGTTTTTGGTATATTTGGTTTAATCAGCTATAAACCAAACCGTATCCAAATCCTACAGATTTTTATAAAATCATATTCAGTCGGTTTATAAGGTATATACCAAAACCAAACCATATTATCTATTTCGGTTTGGTTTGGTACAATTCAGTTTTACCATATTGAACATGGCTACTTGTTGGTTATTTTAGTAGCCTCGTCTTTACGAGTGATACAATCCATTTTGTTTTTTTTTATCATGTCTTTACGAGTGATACAATCCATTACGAGTGAAATGTAGGGTTGCGGGAGTAGGTGGTTGCAATTTCTAGTTTTATTAAACGATTTGCACGACTGGTATGCGTTTACGAAATATTTATGATTGGTGAAATAATGCAGCGGTTTAAAAATAAATTACCAATAATGCCGCATTATAAATTATAAAAACATCGAAAACATTATTGTGATAAAATATAATAATAATTAATAGTATAATTACTAATAGTCAAAGCATTTACTTATTTAATCTTTTAATTTAGATGAAAGTTATAATTTCAATAAAATTTGTTTTAATTATAATATAATTATTAATAGTAAATTATTTTGTAGTATCTGAACCTGCAAAAATAAGTTATAATTATTTTCAATTTTTTTTCAGAAATATTTGAATGTTTTAATCAATTATTTGATTTATTAAATAATTTGAAATAAAATTGATTAAAATTTATAAAAAAGGTACACCTAATGTTTTATATGGTTTGGATAGAATATTAATTATTGTGTTATTTTGAAAATAGATATTAGTTAATATTGTTTCCATAAGGACTTTGTAATAGAGGAGGGGTGTATTTAAATTAAAATCTTACAAAAAAGGATGTATTCAAATGAATGTTTATGTTTTAACAAGAGAGATATAAGTTTTGATGAAAATATAATATATTTGATATAAGATTTAAATTAAAATCTTACAAAATAATCTTTTAATTTAATTGATTTGATATTGATTGAAATTATTTTGTAAACCTGAAAAATTATTTGTAGCAAATTAACTAAAATCAAGAGAAAAATGAGAAGTATGCAAAGTTTTAAATAATAATATTAATTAAACTAATGATTTATCTTAAAAATCATGGGAAAATGACAAGTAAGCAAATTAACTAAAATCATGGAAAGGATGACAAGTAAGCCAAATCACTTCTCAAATAATAGTATTATTATTAAAACTACTAGGGTCGGCCCGCCCTACGGGCGGGATATTAGTTAATTTGATATTCACTAAATGCTCGAGTTGAAATTTATTTTAAGATTCAAGAATTTGGTTATCTGTTATGTCTTACTTATTAGTATGCGGTGCTATAGTTGTTTTTCGATTATTCTTGCTTTGGTATTGTATCAAATTAACTAATTGTCTAACTCATAATTATAGATGTACAAATGTGGATTTGTGATAAAGTTTGATGACAATACTGTTTTTTTTAATTCTTATTCATAGTGGAGTGTGCATGTGTCAGAAAGAGGCCTATAACAACTTTTATTTTTTTGTGTATGGATTTTAAATATATATTATTTTGTATAATGCATACTTGTTGTACAACATTTGCTTGTAGACTAAAAAAATTGTTTTCTATATTTTTAAAAGAGAAAATATTTAGTCTAGAATATAACATGTACATATGTATTGACTATATATAGAAGTTGAGTGTTATTTTAAAATGACATATGTATAGAGATTTTTCAACCATTACTTCACTGGCACAAAACATTTATAACTGTAAATCCTTCTTTTAAAAGCAAAACTAATAAAAGCGTGTACAACAAATGTATTTTGATATATATTATATGCATCAAGTTATAAAGGTTGGAAATATTGCAAAACTGTTTGATGCAAAGTTTTTAACTTCACGATCTTCATCTTGACGTCAGTTCAGTGTCGGCCCTGGCCACAAGCAGAAGAAGCATGGGCTTCCAGCTGACACGATAATAAGTATTTTTGCGGCCACATATTTATAAAAAGTGACTTTAGCCTAGTGGTTCTAAGAGAAATTACCAGTGCTAGAGGTGCTGGGTTCAATTACCCTTAACTGCATTTATTTATTTTGGCCCTAAATATAAAATGGGACACGTGTCACTCCCAGAACGCACGAATTGATGACGTGGTTTCACGGGAGAGAGGCGAACATTTCTTTATATATATAGATTTATTTATTAAAATCATCAACTCACCTAAGAATTTTTTTTACAATATCAAATCTTTGTATAGATAAAATATTGTAATTATCATGTTTAAATGTTAAGTACATAAATAAAATATTTATGAAAACTATTGATTATGCCTAAAATTATGGAGAAAACGACAAATAAGCAATACCACTTCTCAAATAATAGTATAGAGCCTAAAATTATGAAAAATATGACAAATGAGAAAATTCTCTAATATTATTAAAATTATTTATTTATTAAAATCATTGACTCACCTAAGATTTTTTTTCTTATATAACAATAAATAACATAATATGAGATCTTTCTATAAATAAAATACTGTAATTATTATGTTTAAATATTAAAATATATGAAAAATATTTATAAAAACTATTGAGTAAGCCTAAAATTATGGAGAAAGTGACAAATAATCATCTTACGAATACTTATTGTTTTAACTAAAATCAAGAAAAAAAAATGAGAAGTAAGTAAAGTTTTAAATAATAATATTAATTAAACTAATGATTTATCTTAAAAATCATCGGAAAATGACAAGTAAGCGAATTAACTAAAATCATGGAAAAGATGACAAGTAAGCAAAATCACTTTTCAAATAATAGTATAGATAGATAGATAGATAGATAGATAGATAGATAGATAGATAGATAGATAGATAGATAGATAGATAGATAGATAGATAGATAGATTGATAGATAGATAGATAGATAGATAGATGGATATATTTAAGAGACAATGTGTGGAATATCCTCAATTAAGGTCCAAATTTGCTGAATGCCCATAATTATGGATAACCCGAAAAGGAGTAACTTTTTGACACTGTGCAGACGAAAATGCCCTTATGCTTTGTCGAAAAAAAGTAACTCTAGATTTATCAGCTAAATATTTACATAGCAGGTAACAATCTACATACCAACTAACATATCCGCTAATAATTTCAGTATCATCTAACAATCTATGTATCAAACAAATGTATCGACTAACAAATCATATATCAGTTAATGAAACTATTAACAATTAATTAGTTATCTATTAAATAGCTTCAAATCTATTTGTAACAGCTAACACTTCATGTATCGATTAAGAATTCATTAAAATCTAAATAATAGCAGGTAAGTAATAAAATACCTACTAACGTATATATTATCTAAAAGTTGATTGTGATTCAAAATTGGAAACATTGGAATTGGGATGAGATAATAAGATTAACATTATGGGTGTCAAAAGAATCAGAATAAAAAAAATAAAAATTTATGTTAAATTAGAAGATGATTTGAAGAATTTGTACGAGAGATAAAGAGATTAGAACACATAAAAGGGAGAAGAGAGAGATAGAGATAAGGATATTATAGTCACTAAAAATATTAAAAAGAAACAAGGTTATATGGCAAATTACATGGGTTTCTGAGTGCATCTACGCCAATTACTCTATATTTAATTAAAAACTTATAAAAAAGTTGGGTACAAAAGAATGTTTCTTTTAACAAGAGATCGTAAAATAAAAGATGATAAACCCGTTTCGTTGGGGTTTCCAATGTAAAAACACAAATTAATCTTGAAACAATCGAAGAGGTTTCCACCATTGTTTTAAATAGTTTTAGGTTAGATATTCAATCCTTCTGATCAAGGATGCTGACTGCTGTCTTTTTTCCAATTATAGACAGTGCTCACGTTTGTTTTGGGTTAGAATTTAATAGGATGTACTTTTCTTTTCATTGACTTGACAAACTTTCTTGTAAATAGAAAAACAATAAGTGGAAGAAAAAAAACTATGTGGGTAGAGAAAGACAATTTGGTGGAAAATAATAAACGTTTTATCCACGGCAACACGAAAGCACTTACGTGTATAAGTTATATATACACTACACTAGATTATTTACTTGAATACTTTGCCTTCAAAACTATACAGAGAATGGGCTTTCTTCCTTGTTTAATCTGTTTTCTTGTCTTCGTTTTAATTTTTCTAAACACGTTTGCCTCTTCTAAACGGCAGTTACTGTGTCCTCCTGAGCAGAGGAATGCCCTTCTGAAATTCAAGAGCGAATTTACCAGCTCGTGTAATTTTTCTACTTCTTATCCAAGAACCGAGTCATGGGCTATCCAGAGTGACTGCTGTTATTGGGATGGTATCACATGTGAGGCCACGTCTGGCGAAGTGATCGAGCTAGATCTTAGTTGCAGCTGCTTTCAGGGCCAACTCAGCTCCAAAAGCAGTCTTTTTAAGCTGCAAAAGCTTCGTGTTATCAATCTTGCTTACAACGATTTTAGCTCTTCTGTGATACCGACTCAGTTCGGTATACTTTTTGAGTTAAGACGACTCAATCTCTCTAACTCTTGGTTGTCCGGTCAGATTCCGACAGAGCTTCTTCATTTGACCAAGTTGATGTCTCTTGATCTTTCTTACAATTCTTTATCATCGGAAGAGTCATTTCTTAACAAACTTGTCCAGAATTTGACAAACCTCCATGAACTTAACTTAGGTCTTGTTGACATTTCTTCAGAAATTCCCCAAAATATCTCAAACCTATCCTCTCTCAAATCACTCTCACTTGATAACTGCAACTTTTTTGGTAAATTTCCAAGCAATCTTCTTTTGATTCCTACTATACAATCCATTAACTTGTACAACAATCAAGGTATGGAAGGCTCTCTTCCAGAGTTCGATGGAAACAACTCTCTTGTCTTGTTGGACCTCTCTTTCACATCCTTTTCAGGTAACTTACCTGACTCCATCAACAACCTCAAACATCTAAATTATTTGAGACTTGAGAGTAGCGCTTTCTCAGGAAAAATTCCATCTTCACTTAGTAACCTTTCTAAACTATTGGTTCTCGAACTTTCAAATAATTTTTTCAGTGGGCAGATCCCTTCTTCTATTGGAAACCTTTTTCATCTCACCCATCTCGACCTTTCCTCCAATAGACTTGATGGCCAAATTCCATCTTCGTTTGTCAATCTTAAGCAACTCACTAGCTTGCGTTTAGATTCCAATATGATTGGTGGTAACTTTCCCCTTCCACTACTCAATCTTACGAGGTTGAAATTTTTATCACTTACCGACAATCATTTCAAAGGTACACTTCCTCCAAACATAAGTGTACTTTCCAATTTGAAGACTTTTGAGGCAAGTCACAACACTTTCACCGGAACTCTCTCTTCTGCCCTCTTCAACATTCCTTCTCTGACTCTTATTGATTTGAAAGACAATGAACTCACTCATGTTTTTGAATTTGGGAATAGCTCTTCACCCTCTAGACTAGAAAGGTTATTGCTTGGCCATAATCATTTCAGAGGACCAATCCCAATATCCATATCAAAATTGGTCAGTGTTAGGGAACTTGATCTCTCCTATTTCAACACGGGGATGTCAGTGGATTTTGGCATCTTCTCGCAACTCAAGGAGCTCATGGATCTGGATCTAAGCTATCTGAACACCACCGGTACTGTTGATCTGAGTATCCTCTTCTCACATCTCAAGTCCCTATCTAAACTGGATCTATCGGGCCAGCACGTCTCAACTTCAAAGATGGGCTCAAATTCCAGTCTACCACCACACTTGGATCGGTTGCAATTGTTGGGCTGTGGTATCACGAAGTTTCCAAAGTTCGTACAAAACCTACCACATTTGTCTGACTTAGACCTCTCCAACAACAATATCAAAGGTCGAGTACCAAAATGGATTTGGAAACTCCCAAGGTTGATGAACCTAAATCTTTCCAACAACTCTTTTACTAGGCTCCAACGATCCTCAAATGATGTCCCAGTACAGGATATACTTATGCTAGATCTGAGTTCAAACGCGTTCCAAGGACCGTTAGTAATCCCGCCAGTCACTACGGAAGCCATGCTTGTCAGCAAGAACAACTTTACAGGAAAGATTCCTCGATCCATATGTAGGCATAGGTTTCTAAACGTCCTTGATTTATCCAATAACAACTTCACCGGCTCAATTCCTAGGTGTTTAAGGAATCTGAATGAATGCCTTTCTGTGCTTAACCTCCGTTACAATCAACTCAGCGGAAATATTCCAGAAATATTTACCAATGCTACCGAGTTAACTTCACTTGACCTCAGTCACAACAGATTTGTGGGGACACTTCCAAGGTCTTTGAAGGACTGCCCGGTCCTAGAAGTGCTCAATGTGGGAAGTAACAAAATCGACGACGCTTTTCCATTCTGGTTGAGTTCTTTGCCTACACTAAAAGTTATGGTCCTCCGAAATAATAGATTTAAAGGACTCTTATACCGTCCTCGTCATTCTTTTGGGTATCCCAATCTGCAAATCATTGACATAGCCAACAACCACTTCACCGGGAACTTGCCTTCATATTACTTTGCAGAATGGAACATGACAACAAGTAAAGATTTCAAAGGATTTCGTTACATTGGCGACGGTGGAAGCTATTACCATGATTCAATGGTTTTGATAAGTAAAGGAGTAGAGATGAAGCTTGAACGGATATTTACACTCCTAACAGCCATTGATTTCTCTGGAAATAAACTTCAGGGAATGATCCCTGAATCTGTTGGTCTACTGAAGGATCTTATTGTGCTCAATCTGTCAAGTAATGTTTTCACTGGAAACATCCCTTCATCTTTGGCGAATCTGACTGAGCTTGAGTCACTAGACTTATCACATAACAAGCTTTCAGGCCATATTCCACCTGCTCTCGGAGGCCTCACCAGTATCTCCAACATCACGGTTTCCCACAACCAGCTCGTGGGACCGATACCACAAAGCACACAGTTTCAAACGCAATCTGCTTCATCTTTTGAAGGAAACCTTGGACTATGTGGTCTTCCTCTCAGTGAAAAATGCGGAGATAACGTGGAAAAAGAGCAATCACAAGTACTAGGATCAGAGGAAGAAGAAGATGAAGGAATACTGAGCTGGACTGCAGCTGCAATAGGCTTAGCACCTGGAATCATCCTAGGACTGACCATCGAGTACATTTTGAATATACCAAAGACTCGATGGTTCATGAACACAGCAGAACGCTTTAGGTCATTTTGACTTGTGAGGTATGTTAGGTCGAACACGATTATGTTCTGCATACATACAGAGATTCAGATATTCTTGCAATTGATTCACATTTTCCCTTCAATTTACAGTTGAGAAGTTACGCAATACAACCCTTAAGTGAGAAAAAGGGCGACGAAGAGGATGAATAGGGTCAAACGGAAAATGGGATTGCGAGTTTTGAGCTTCTGTCTAATTCAAGTTAGGCCCAACCAAACAAAATAGTGGTACTGTTTCTTAGTTGTTACTGTTTTATATTAAGATGTGATATTTTGTTTCAAAGCTGTATAAATGTTGTTGAATATATAGATGTTGCACTATGGAATTAAATTATGTATATTGATTGAGAGGGAAGTTTCGACTGAACACTTGAACCATGGCGTTCATCCTTAACTAAATATATGCAAGAAACGATTATGGGGTCAATGAAACCTTTAACAGAATCGAAAAGCACCTTGGCATTCATCTATTATACACTATTATTTACGAAATGATTTTTTCTGTTTCTAAGCTCTCACATTAAAAATTAAAGTGATTAAAATTGTTGTTACACTTGAATAATTAAATCCATCGTTATATTATGAATTATTATCATAGAAATATAATAAAAATGATTATAAATTAACATAATAAAACTGGCCAAAAATAATTATGTATCTTATAAATAAAAAGATGGTTACTACCTATATATATCTATACTATACTAAAAGGGGGATATAAGCCATGGAGAGGGTGTCCACATAAGATAGAAAAATCAACCAATCAGAGAACCCGAAATTGCCATGTCATCTCATTTACTTTTCGTAAAAAATAAAAAAAACAATGCGAAGGTGAGAATCGAACCCGGGTTAGTATGATATATATATAGAACAGTTACCACTAAGCCATTGAAACATTCTTGGACACATATACAAGAACCACTAAGTATATAATCACAAACTTTTATGTACATTTACAATAATATAAATTCAACTTTCAAGACTCCGATACTTTGTTTTGTAAAAAAAAAATAAGTAAGTGACTAAGCTAATATATTCTTAGAAAGTGTGAGAACGTTGACAAATATGAAAAAGCATAGATTTTTGTTTTCGTGACAAAGTTAAGAATTTTGTAAAAGTAAGTTTAACATATAAATTTTCGTGACAAATATGAAAAAGCATAGGAAACAATTAAAATATACTTCTCTAATGTCTTAATAAAATATTATTTAAGGGTGTAATAATTAAATATATTAAATTCAATAAATTTTGTAATTTATAAACAAAACAATAACACAACAAATTTTGAAACATTTGTTTAACCTATCGATTTTTTTTCATGAGAATCCAACTAAACAAGATAAAAAAATAATTAGATTTACAAATATTTAATTACCATTTTATTCAATTTTGATTAATTTCAAATTGTCATAATGTATCTTTTTGAAGTTACAAATATGAAAAAGTATAGATTTTTGTACAATTTGACAAAACAACTCAAAACATCTTTTTCTAATGTCTTAATAAAATATTATTTAAGGATGCAATAATTAAATATATTAATTCAATAAATTTTATAATTTATAGACAAAAAAATACCACAAATTTTTTTAAAACATTTGTTTAACCAATCGATTTTTTTTTTCATGAGAATCCAACTAAACAATTAGATTTACAAATATTTAATTACCATTTTATTCAATTTTGATTCATTTCAAATTGTAATAATGTATCTTTTTGAAGTTACAAAAAAAATAATGTTCTTTCTTTATTAAACTAACATTATATATAGATTCTATATACACAAAATAAATATAATATAACAACATAAACTTGCTTTCCCAGATTCATATGAAAACTTTTTAAGTTATCCACCAAAGCAAATTAATTAAATCAATGAAATTGTTAAAATACAGCAAATTAATATATAATTTTATTTTAAATTAAATTATTTAAAAAGTGTATTTTCGTTCAAACAAAATAATAAATAAGTAAAACTGATTTGATGGTAATTTTTATGATATATATATATATATATCAATTATGTGAAAGAAATAGAAGTTTAATATGAAAAAAATCTTAAATACAAAAACCTCTAAAAAGTAACAAAAAACTAATAAATTAAACTATGATATCACTTAAAAGCTTCTTAGACCATATTAATAAAATATTTAAGTGATAATAAGACAAATTTGATTTTTTTTCCAGCAAAAGTTTATTATTAATTAGCATCAGTTATTTCAAGATGTTTAAGAAATGGTGGACAAAAAAATAGGATGAACATTAATGATATATAAACTATGAATAGTGCTTTGTGAAGCAGACTTAGATAACATATCTGCATATCCATTTCCAGTCCTTTTTGATGCCTAAATTCAATTTCTTCAGAGTAGTTATTCCACAAGTAGGTCATATGAGATATTGTTTTGATATGTAGATTTGTTTTTTCAATGTTAAGAAGATTGATAACTGTAAAAATGTCTCCTTCGAATATGATATGTCTATAACCGAGTCCCCAACATGAAACAAGTTTGTTTAAAAAGTAAATAATTTTATTTTTCTTATATTATATAATCAATATATATTATTTACTGATAATAAAAATATAGTTATTCTTCTATCACAAATATCTATGCAAATATGTGAATCAAGTACAACAATCAAACAACATAATGATTTTCATAAAGAAAATTTAAAAAGTATATTTATGTTATGTAGTCATATTTTATATTCTTTAAATAATGTAATACAATATTATACATTATTTTTTTAGAATTGAGAAATACATATATCAGTTAGACAAATTTAGCGATAATTAAACAAATTTGATTTTTATTTTGTGAGCAAAAAGTTTATTATTAATTAGCATTACTTATTTCAAGATGTTTAAGAAATGATGGACAAAAAAATAGGATGGACATAAATGATATATGAACTATAAATAGTTTTTTTTAAAGCTGACTTAGATAACACATATGCACATCCATTTCCAGTTTTTTTTGATGCATAAATTCAATTTCTTCAGAGCAGTTATTCCACAAAGAGATCGTATGAGATATTGTTTTGATATTCAGATTTGTTTCTTAATTGTTAAGAAGATTGATAAGTGTAAAAATGTTTCATTCGAATATGATATGTCTATAACCGAGTCCCCAACATGAGACAAGTTTGTTAAAAAGTAAATAATTTCATTTTTCTTATATTATATAATAAATATATATTATTTACTGATAATAAAAATATAGTTATTCATCTATCACAAATATCTATGCAAATATGTGAATTAAGTACAACAATCAAACAACATAATGATTTTCACAAAGAAAAAATAAAAAATATTTTTATGTTATGTAGTCTTATTTTATATTCTTTAAATAATATAATACAATATTATACATTATTTTTTAGAATTATGAAATACATATAATATCTTATCCGCGCGTAGCACGGTTAAAAAATCTAGTATATATAATGTGTTGTTCACATCACATACGTGGAACTCACAGCTCATTAGATCTTTGGTTAAACCGAAGGATACCTAGCTTATTGAGAGTATTTAAGTTAAGTCGGTTTCATTAAGAAGATAGAGATGGATGGTTTTTTATTCAGTCAGGATGGTACATGTTTAAATTAGATTATGACACTGAAGTTCGTTTTCCACACTCAAGAATACCGGCTCCAGTTTTTGGCCCAGATACAAAGAGTTTGAAGGCTTATTCATGGAAGATTGAATGTCCTCTAAAGTTGAAACACCTTCTTTGGCAAATCATCTCAGGATGTCTGCCATTACAGAATAATCTCAAACAACGGGGCATAAAGTGTGATACATAATGTGCAAGGTGTGGGCAGAAGAAGAAACAATAAATCATATTATGTTTGAATTTCCACCGGCTATTCAGGTATGGGCTCTATTTGGGATTTCCACTAATCAAGGATGTTTTCATATGCAATCAGTCTTTGCAAATATAGATTATTTATTTTAGAGAATTGATCATATATTGTAGATCACCATTTTGCTTGGATTCTTTAATTGGTATATTTGAAAGGGGTGAAACGATAAAATATTTAATGGTTTTGACAGAGACCCTAGAGATACTTTACAGGTGGTGGAAACAGAAACAACTCTTTGGAGGGACGCGCAATTGGATAAAGGGATCATAGGAACTCAGAATTCAACTCATAAGAACGAAGAAACTTATGTTATTCCACGTAGGATTGGGTGATGGTGCTACAAAAATGTTTCCTAGAAAAACAAAGACTTATTCTCAGGACAAGGCACTACAAGAAAACACGAAACATTCTGACGGAAATTCCGACGGCGACGAAATTTGTCGGAACTTTATGACACATTTCTGACCTAATACCGATGAACTGTTTATTTTCGCATTCGTCGGTATTTCGTCGGGAATTTTCGACGAAATACCGACGAACATTACTTTATCGGTAACTTTCGACGAAATTCCCACCACTTTCCGAGGAAAGAATATATCCGTTACGCAACATTTTTATGTGTTTTCTATTTTTTTAACTTTCGTCGAACAATTCCTACAAAATTCCGACAAAAGTATATAACCATTACGCGAGTGTTTTTAAAGTTTTGTATTTTATATTGTCGTCGGAAGTTCGTCGGAAAATACCGACGGAAGATTTTTAACCGTTTTATTTCCGATGGAATTCCGACGAATATTATTACCGTTGACAGTTTCCGACGAATTTCCGACGGTTTGATGCTTTTCCGTCAGAATTCTGTCGGTTCTGTCGGCAACTTTCCTTTACAAATACGTGCTCTACCTCATTTCCCTCATTCACAATTCATTCTCTCCTCATTCTGTTTACTACAATTCCAACAAAAAAAATCATGTCTTCTGGAAATTATTATCGTTCATGGATGGATAAAATACATTTGGATCCAAACACCAACTTGCTTACGGAAGAATACACAGAAGGCATTGGAGAAGTCATGAGGCTTGTTCAACAACAACCAGAAGCAAATACCCGTATGTTAAGATGTCCCTACTCTTTCACCACTGCAGGCAGAAATGGAAGCCTTAATTTAGGCGATGAAGTGTATGAATTTTTTTTGACAATTCAGTATCATATTTGCAACAGATTGTTCTTAGTTGGTGAAGATGGTTTCGGAAAATCATATTTTCCACCAAAACCGCAAAATATTTTTTCCCCAAAATCACAAAATCATTTTTCCTGTTAAAACCACAAAATTATTTTCTTTCCAAAACTACAAAATCATATTTCCTTAAAAATCCTCCAATCACTTTTTTCCACAAAAATTGCAAAATATTTTTTTTTTCTCGCAAAAGATCTTGAAAACACATTTTCCCACAAAAAAAACACTTTCTGCCAAAATCGTGTAATCACATTTTCCCGCCATAGTCGTAAAATCACTTTTTTCGCAAAAATAACACAATTACTTTCCCCACAAAAGCAATTTTCCACCAAAATCGTGAAATCACATTTTTTTGCCAAAAACCGCAAAATAAAAATTTCTCGCCATCGTTGAATAACATTCCCCCTCCCCAAAACTGAAAATCATTTTCTCACCAAAACCTCAAAATCACTTTTCCCACCAAAACTGAAAATTACTTTTCCTACTAAAATCGTGAAATCATACTTTCCACCAAAACCGTCTTTTCAAAATAAAATTCTAAAACTATTTTTCCCGCAAAATCCCCCCCCCCCCCGCCCAAAGTTGTTAAATCATATTTTCTCACCAGAACTGGAAAATTGCATTTTCTCGCAAAATTACATCAGTTTGCATTTATTTTAAATATAACCAGAGTATGATGAAGATCCAAATATAGTTAAATATAAATCATGTTTATTTTAGTTTTTTGATTAACTAGTGTATTTGGATGTTAATAGAAATTCAGAAAATAAAAATTAAACAAACACAGTTTCATCGAGATGCTTCACATGGATGCACTATCCAAAATACAAATGAACAACATCCATATATGACATATGAATAAGACATATAAATGAATCATCTTAATGCATCTTCCAGATGTACAAACGAAGAATATATAACACAAACATCATCAGCGTTTACTCTTACATAGAAATAAGAGATTGAGCAAATCAAATTATATAATCAAAAGCCAATGTCAGGAGAGTATCTTGCAACTGAGTATCTTGCAACAAATTTTTTGTTTTTTTAATAAAACAAATTTAATTTAGTATACAACAAAATCTATAGAAAGAGACCGCACATACATTTCAATCAGCAAAAACATTGCATGTTACACTCTGGATCCGATAACCAATACATTTCGTCACTGAAAACACTTTGTCAAGGAGTGACCACAACACTAAAGAAGATTCTAGTCATAACCGAATCGATATCACTACATGAAACATGTAATGAGCTGCGAAAAGAAGGCCACAGAGAGCGTTAACACATTCCAACGATTAGTTCATAAGCAAATCCAACAGTTACATCAGCAAGAAGTTGTCCAGTACTACTTCAAAAACTGAAAACTACCATGGCCTAATCGCCAGAGACTGAATCATTTAATGCTCATCCCACTCAATGTAAACCTTATTAGGTTTTTCACTGAAAACATTTTCTTAAGGAGTGACCGAGACAATAAGAAATATTCAGTACATCAGAAAATCTACATAATCACATGAAACATGCAATTAGCTGCCAAAAAAGGCCACAAAGAGGGTTAATATATTCCAACTTTTAGTTCATAAGCAAATACAAACATTAGCAGAGTTTATAGCTTGGACCTAATACTACTTTGATGTTAACCTAAACTCGACCATTTTATACGTTGTTCACCACTTCAAAAACTGCAAACGACCATGACTTAATGTTCAAAGTAATCAAAGACTGAATCTTTCAGTCCCCACTCCCACTCAATGTATCTGGAAACCCCAGCAAAAAACAATTCAAAAGCCGTTTCCACTCAAATTTCATGTAGCTGAACCCTAAGGTCAAGTAAGTAGGTACCCGTAAATGTCTTCGCCAATTTTTAATAGCTTCTCGAAGCAAGAGCCACCAAAAAATCCCACATTGGCAATTGAACCCGGTTGAAAGACCTGTTTCCTGCATGTTATGCAACTTTGGCCGTTTCTACTGCATCGTCGTCTGCAGCGACTGACTTATAACCGTCACCGGCACGTTCTTCATTGTCACCTCGAATTCACTTGATGGGTTTTGAAGGACAAGTGAGATCATAGGAGAAGAGATGGAAGGATATCCAACAAAGGAGATATGGCATAGAATAAGAAGCTGGTTTTGATTGAACAAACTTGGTGAGATACAATAGTCCTTGTAGTTTCAATAAACATGCGAGTCATTTTTTGTTTTGAAAATGGCAATCGAATAAGATACCATACATGTTATTATGAGTACAAAGGGCATAATGGATTTTTAGAGTGGTGAAAAAGTAAAATAACCCTATTTAAACTTATTGTGTACCGTTCTAAAACTTAAAGTTTGTCCAATTTGTAAGTTTTCACAAGATGCTCACATGCAAGGACAAACACCTAGTACTCAATATATACTTTATGTAAGTGGCATGCTAATAGTCAATATATCATTGGTAAACCAAATACGTAAATTTTTGTCATCTCTTTACGTTTTTTTTTTAATTTTCTCTTCTCCATTTTAACATCAAGAAACACCAAGTGTTAAAAGAACATCAAGAAAGCCCTAGCTTTGACAATCTTATTCTTTATGATCTTTGATCGGCACTAGTGAAGCAACGATTTTAATCTAGAAGATAACAAACAAAATTTGTCAACTAGTTAAACAAACTTGTGTTAGATGTCTCATGGACTGAATCCATATTTCCGTAAGGTTTTGGTAGGTTTAAGAAGATCCAAAAGTACTGTATATAATGAACGCTGACATTCTGTCATTCTCTCAACGCATTCATCAGCTCAGACTAAAAAAAAGTTGACGGTGAGAGCCTTTTTTTTACTGAAAGAAGTTGTGTGCATACCCGCCAAATGAGGCCCTTCAAACAAAAACCTTAAAATTAGAAAACTCAACGAAACAAAGAAAATAAAATTGGAGGAGAAAAGAAGGAAAGTTATTCAAAGTGTTATTGAAACGGTAGATTCAGATTGAGACGCGTGAATTTCTCTCAAACCTTATGTTCTTTGCGAAACATTCTCTTATTTCATTGTTCATTCAGAGCCTATTTTCTTAGCTATCCTTGTTTTTATTCCTCGTTTTAATATTCTAAAAGAAAAGAAGAAAAAGAAAAAGAAAAAGAAGATATTCAAATGAGAATACATTCCTCTAATCATCCATGGTTCTTACTAGCCATCCTCGTGGTTCTCCTCTCTTTCTCTGGAGCTCTCTCAAGCATACACAAAGAGAAGACAACCTCAAAGAATCCGAAGAAAGAAGTAACTTATGATGGAACGTCTTTAATAATCAATGGAAAGAGAGAGTTACTTTACTCTGGCTCCATACATTACCCTCGTAGCACTCCTGATGTAAATCATCCGTAAACCATAGTAAATTATTTGTTTAATCATATGATTTTATTTTATTTACTGAATCATCGATAACTTTTTGTTTAGATGTGGCCGAAGATCATCAAGAGAGCAAAACAAGGCGGTTTGAATACGATTCAGACATATGTTTTTTGGAATGTTCATGAGCCTGTGCAGGGGAAGGTAATTTTGGAGATTATTTGAGAAAAAACAATAAAAAGATAAGATTCATCCTTGTTTTAAGTTTTTTTATTTATGTTTTTTTGGAATAGTTCAATTTTTCGGGTAGAGCCGATTTAGTGAAGTTCATTAAACTGATCGAGAAGAATGGTATGTATGTAACGTTGAGGCCTGGACCTTTTATTCAGGCTGAATGGAATCATGGGTAAGTTTTATGTGTTACATTATTTGACTCTTCATAGTCATAACATATTTCAGTGTTTTGAGTTCTTATGGGACATATTTCATGGTTATGGTTATGATGAAACATCAGAGGACTTCCTTACTGGCTAAGAGAAGTTCCCGGGATCTTCTTCCGTACCGACAACAAACCATTCAAGGTATCTTTATATATATACGTGCATGTTTGACATGTGTGTAATGATAGAACAACCAAAAGACTTAAAAGAATTTGACATAACTGCAGGAACATACAGAGAGGTATGTGAAGGTGATACTTGATAAGATGAAGGAAGAGAAGCTTTTTGCTTCACAAGGAGGCCCCATTATTTTAGGACAGGTACATTGATCCCAACATTTTGTGAACAAGAATTTGGAACTATGTTTAGTTTTAAAATATTTGTATATTAAATTAAACTTTGACGCAGATAGAGAATGAATATAGCGCGGTTGAACGTGCATATAAAGAAGATGGAGTAAACTACATTAAGTGGGCAGCTAAATTAGTAGATTCTATGAATTTGGGGATCCCATGGGTTATGTGTAAGCATAATAATGCTCCTGATCCTATGGTAAGTCATCTTCGTAACACATTAAATGATGATTACAACAAGATAAACAAGAACTTGTTTGACCTAGAACTTTAATCTTCTAACAGATCAATGCTTGCAATGGAAGACATTGTGGTGATACATTCCCTGGTCCCAACAAAAAGAATAAGCCATCTTTGTGGACAGAGAATTGGACTACTCAGTGAGTTCTTCACTTAGTCAGCATTTTCTAGAAACAAGGAAACGATAAGCTCAATTTCGAGAGGTTCTTGTAATATGATTGTAGGTTTCGAGTTTTTGGCGATCCGCCAGCTCACAGATCTGTAGAAGACATCGCCTATTCTGTTGCTCGGTTCTTTTCCAAGAACGGAAGCCATGTTAACTACTACATGGTATAGATTGAAATAAGAACAATCAAAAGGGTTTATATCTTTGAAAAACGTGACCAACTTGTTTAACTTTTTCTTTTTTTTCCTTTGTAGTATCATGGAGGTACTAACTTTGGAAGAACCTCTGCACATTATGTAACCACTCGTTACTATGATGATGCACCTCTTGATGAATTCGGTAACAATAAACAAAACAAACCTTTTGTGAATAAATAAAATTGAATTGCGGATTAATATGTATGTTTCTCATTTGAATGTTTGTTATACATATAGGATTGGAAAGGGAGCCTAAGTACGGTCATCTAAAACTTCTTCACAACGCGCTTAACTTATGCAAGAAGGCACTTCTATGGGGCCATTCCCGAACTGAGAAGCCTGGCAAAGACACAGAGGTAACTGTATCTGTATATATGCATTAACAAGTACAAACATTTAAATATTTCTCACATAATACATAGAAATGCAAAGTTTCTTGATTTTGATGTATTGTTGTACTTACAGATACGGTACTACGAGCAGCCTGGAACGAAAGTTTGTGCGGCGTTTCTAGCTAACAATAACACAGAAGCTGCAGAAACAATCAAATTCAAGGGCAAGGAACATGTTATACCGCCTCGCTCCATCAGTATTCTCCCGGACTGCAAAACTGTTGTTTACAGCACAGCGGAGGTGATGATAAATAGAAATTGTTGTTGCGAATCAAGTTGTTCCTTAAAGAAAGAAAATGAATCTTGAATTACGTTTTTTATATTTGTTTCAGGTCATCTCTCAGCACACGTCTAGGAACTATGTGAAGTCGAAGAAGGCTAATAAGAAGTTTGATTTTAAGGTGTTCACCGAGACAGTTCCTAGTGAGCTTAAAGGTGAATCTTTTATCCCCGTTGAGCTCTATGGCTTGACGGAAGACGTGACTGATTACGGATGGTACACAACAAAGTAAGGATAGAACCGAACTTGTTCTTATGTATGAAAATTTAAGAAAAACAAGAAAGTAAACATAAAAAACTTTCCTGTTTAATTTGCTATGTAGCTTCAAGATAGATGACAATGACCTTAAGAAGAAAGGAGGTAAGACTACTTTGAGAATTGCAAGTCTTGGACACGCGTTGCATGTCTGGCTCAATGGAGAATACCTTGGTAAGCATTGAATTAGTGAATTTTTGAAGTTCTGAGAAAAACTAAAAGAAGTTGGTCTAACTAGTGAATTTGTTCAGGAAACGGACATGGTAGCCATGAAGAGAAGAGTTTTGTTTTTCAGAAGCAGGTTTCTCTAAAAGAAGGAGAGAACCACCTAACTATGTTAGGCGTTTTAACAGGATTTCCGGTAAGAAACATAGACGTTTTAAGAGCCTTAGTAGCAAAGAAAAAAAGGTTTAAACTACGATGATGAGATATATGAATGTCTTGTGTGAACAGGACAGTGGATCTTATTTGGAGCATAGATACACAGGTCCGCGTAGTGTTTCCATCTTAGGCCTCAGCTCTGGACCACTTGATCTCACCGAGAAAAACAAATGGGGAAACAAGGTTTAACAAGAATCTTACTTTCTCGATCATTTTTGGCGATTTTGATCCGGTTTTCGTAATCTTTAGGTGGGTATGGAAGGCGAAAAGCTCGGTATCCACGCCGAGAAAGGATTAAAGAAGGTTAAATGGCAGAAATTCTCAGGAAAAGCACCAGGGCTTACATGGTATCAGGTAGAAATACTAAAACATCCAAAATAAAATAAAAGGATTTATGATCATAAATCATATATTCGAGATGATTTGGGTAGCAAGATATATAACTACTGAACAACGTGTGAGGTGAATGCAGACACGCTTTGATGCGCCAGAGAGCAAAAGCTCAGTAGCAGTTAGGATGAATGGAATGGGGAAAGGTTTAATTTGGGTGAATGGAGAAGGTGTTGGTAGATATTGGATGTCGTTTTTATCGCCTTTAAAAAATCCTACGCAAGTAGAGTATCATATACCTAGGTCTTTCTTGAAGCCCAAGAAAAATCTTCTGGTTATATTTGAGGAAGAACCAAATGTGAAACCAGAGCTTATCGACTTTGTCATCATCAACAGAGACACTGTGTGTTCTTACATCGGAGAAAACTACACTCCTAGTGTACGACACTGGACCAAGAAAAATGACAAAGTCCAAGCCATCGCTGATGATGTTTTTCTCACGGCTAATCTCAAGTGTTCCGGTACTAAGAAGATTGCCGCTGTAGAATTTGCTAGCTTCGGAAACCCAACTGGGACTTGTGGAAATTTCACCCTTGGATCTTGTAATGCTCCTGCCTCTAAGCAAGTCATCGAGAAGGTAACAATTATAAACTTTGTCTGCTTTTTTTATAACTAACGTTACTTGCAATTGAAATAATAAAACTGTTTTTGTTATTGGTGCAGTATTGTTTGGGTAAATCGGAGTGTGACATTCCGGTGAACAAGAGCACATTCCAGCAAGATAAAAAGGATTCATGCCCCAAAGTCGTGAAGATGCTTGCGGTGCAAGTCAAGTGCGGTCGCACCAATAAGAACTAAGAATCAGGAATATAATTCTTTTATTTGCTTTGAACGGTTTTATACTTTTGACTAGTCGATACAAAACTTATGTGTCAATTGTTCTTCCATTTTTGAATTTATTAATTACAATGCCTATCTACGGATTACAGTTTTGATTTGAAATACTGATTGATTAAATACTTTGTCCAAGGGATTTAGTTTTGCTTCCTAACTTATCTATTCAGTTTTTGCGTAAGATGGTTTTTGTTATTTATCTAAGTATACATAATACTGTATGTTTATACACCGACCTTAAGATGAGTACATCCAAGTTTACTTGCAATCAGATCGTTCTATTAGTACTTCCTAGGATTTATAAGAAGTTCACATGTCAAACATGTTTGTGTGCGTCTTATATGCTCATCAGGTTAAGAAACATTTACCTTGTACTCAAGTGGTGCATCATTTGTTATTTTCGAATATATCATGAGCTTTCAACTTAAAACCAATTGATGGTTAACGGATTGGTAGAAGTTATTTATATACTATTTCATTAAAATTTTCAATGTGAAAACTTATATTATTACACATTCTTTAGAGATTGGCTGATACGAAGGAGATGATTGAAAGATTGGCTTTGTTGATCACTTTGACTAGGCCTGGGCAAATAAACCGAATCCGATAACCCGAACCGAATCCGATCCGATAAAAATGAATCCGAACCCGATGTAAATACCGAATGGATCTTGTTTTGTGGTATTTTGGGTTATGGGTATTATCCGAACCGAACCCGAATCTAAATGGATATCCGATAGAACCTGAAACATTTAAAACCTCGAAAAGATCTTATACCAAACATGATCTCAATTCCTAATATGTATCCAAAATACACTAAGAAATATTGAACATCTAAAATACTTATCTATTACATGAAGGTTGGTGGTTCTATTACATGAATGTTGGTGGTTCTATTGCATGAAGGTTGATGGTTGAAGTTGGCCGTTGAATCTTTAAGTATTTAGATTTAGATTTTGTTTTCGTTAAACAATGTTTCTCATTTCATGAGAACTTGGTTTTCGTTTTATGCTTTTATTTATTTGGTTTTCTTTTTATCAGTAAATATGTTTACTTTTCGTTTGATTTTGAATGATCAAGGTTGATGTTCCTTATTTTTGAATCGATTTTACTTAACTTTTGGTTACAAAATAGGTACAAATCAGATATTTTAAAATTGAAGAACCGATTTTACTCATGTTTTAGTTCTAAAATAGGTAAAAATCAGGTACTTTTAAACCGAAAAACCGATTGGGACCCGAACCCGAAAGTATATTGGGTTGTGCCGGTTCTTTGAAGATTTACTAACCCCGACCCGAACCCGATAGAACCCGAACCGGTCCCGAACCGAACTTTCATATAATCCGAATGGGGCTGATTTTGATAAATCCGAAAAACCGAAACCCGAATGGATAAAACCGAAATTCGATTGGAACCCCGAATGCCCAGGCCTAACTTTGACTAAAGAGGTACCTTCTAAGAAAAAAGCTAAACTAGATGCCAAGACTCCTTTACAGAAGAGTTATCCTCATGGACTTTTTTGTCGGCGATCGTTTTGCCGGTGGTCGCTGTGGCGGTCCTCAATGGTTCTCTCTGGTGTTTTAAACCTCTTCAATAGTTAGTGTTTATTTTATTTATCAAAATAGTACTTTTTTATAGAAAAATTTCATGTTTACTATTTTTATGGTACCATTATTCATCTTTATCATTATTAAAAGGACATTTTCAAAAAAAATATTTTTTTTTAAATGGCAAAAGACTCTTATATTCTTGTTTAATAAATATATATATATATAATAAATAACAATTGAAATACAAAAATAACAATAACAATAATAATAATATATATTTTTATGAATTATACTTTTTCAAATTCAAACTTTTTTATTATTTTTTTTACTTTTTCGAATTTTGTTTTTCAAACTTTTTTTTGAAAATCGAAAATTATGTTTGAAACTATTTTGTTATTTATATATTTATTAGAATCCTAAATTTCACATTCCAAAAACCTCATTCCTCAACTCTAAATCCTAAGTCTAAATTAAATAAACTTAGGATTATAAATGTCTTTTACCCTTCATTAAAAGTGAGAGTAAAAGTGGTTAGTGTAAACATAAAAAAAATTACTATGAATGTGATATTTTTGATAATTTTTTTTTATCAGAAGAATAAACCAAAGCCTTATCTTAATCAAAATTAAAGGCATGAGCGTCTCTATGGTACACTTTGTTTTCCATATATTTATCAGGTTTGATCAAATTTCTTCGTCTTAAAAGTATTAATGAAATAAACTGATCGTTTTCAAAATTTCAAGTTAGCTTTTAAGCTAAAGGATTGAGCTTGTATATGGTATGGTGTGCATTTGTGTGTATTTTTTTATTGAGATTACTAGTGGTTTGTCAGCGCTTCGCGCGGAATTTTATATTTATATTTTATTTTTTTATTTTAATTTTATGATTTAACAATTGTTTATATATTGATGTAGTTTGTTCGAAAAGGGAAAATGTATTTTTTTCTTTAACTATTTTTTCTTTTGATTAACTGTGTACTCTATTTTTCCTTTTTTCATGTGCTTTTAATGTATATTATATTTACTTTTCACGATTTTAGTAATATATGAGTATTTATTAGAGATGTGGTGTCTCTTAACTTACTGAATAAAGAAGTCTGGTGAGTTATAAATATTTTATTAGATAGCATAACTTTAGAGTTATACTTTATATCAATTATTTTATTTTACATATGTTCTATTTTTTTCCAAATTTGGGCAAAAGTCTTTTTTTTTTTTTTGGTTTTCCAACTATTTTTGGAATAAAATTTTAGTTAATGGAGTATTAACTCTTGATTTTTTGCATGATTTTTTTAATATTTCCTTAATTTGAGTTTGGGACCATAAAAGAGAGAAAAAGATCCAAAGATACACTACTTTTAAAGACAAAAACTGTTTGTATTTATTTATTTATTTTACTTTATTGATAAAATATTAAATTTATTGATCAATATAAAAAAAATTATATACAACCAAGAAGCTAATAGAATGGCAAAAAAAAGCTAACTTCCCCTCATATGAGCACTAAACCAACACTACAGTAGCCCTTGAAGCTTTGGTTTTTGATGAGTGGACATGATATGTTGTCTAATAGTTTTTTCAATGATCTGCGATATCTGTTCTCATTTTGTTTTGAATTTTTCTTATCGATTTTCAATTTATACATTTTTAGATAATATTATGATCTTCACAAATTATTATTTGCTGACTAATTTTTCCCCGAACTCAAGTATACTATTTTCCTATTTTATATCTAGTTACTTCTATTTTCCAAACTTTTTAAAATTTTAGTTTTGGTTATGTATTTATCTTCAAATGTGGTTATCTATTATTATTTTTTTTTGGTTTTGTAAATTGAGTTTGGTGAACAGAAAAGATGTGAGATTCACTTTTTATTTTATTTTATTAGGGTGGGTTGATGAAGCATGGATATATAGCCTATGAATTTCTCCTTTTTTGTTTTTATTAATTTTCTCTATTTTCTAATTTATGTACTTTTGAATTATATTATGTTTTCACTAATTATTTTTTTTAATAAATATTGATGTCAAAAGATTTATAGAGCTGAAAATAAAATATTGATTAAAAATGAGTTTAAATTGTTAAATGAGTTATTAATATATTTGTTCTAAATAATAAAAGAGGAGAAAACTGGAATAATTAATAATTGAACATATGGTGATATTTCAAGTTTGTAGCAAGTTTCTTGATGAAGTGTCATCATGAGAAAGTAGTGTTTTATTTTATATTAGACCATGATTATTCCCGAAACCCACTTAAGAATTTTTTTAATAATTTTTTTTGTCTGATTTAAAAATAATTAAAATTAAAAAATGCATCAATCGCGGGGCGCCACGTGTCGGTGGGTTCGCAAACAATACAAAAAACCACGACAATCGGTCCTTATCTCACGCCTTTTGAAACTGATTTTTAAATTTTTTGTGGGGCCCAGGAGTCAAGAAACCCTTTAGTATTCTCTGATATTCATGATCTTATTAACCTATGATTTAATTATGTATTCATCATTGATTGTAGTTCCATCATTTCTTTTTATTAATTTTTCAAAACTACAGAAAATTTTATGAGATTTACTCCATTTGGTCTTCATTGCCCTAGGTTTAGTGAACGGTGGAAAAGAAAATAGCATAAACAGAATTTTCTCATTTTATTTCTTCTGAATGTTTTAATCAGTTTATAACATTTATGTATTTTAAATTATATTATGTAATTTCACAAATTATTATTTGTTGACTAAAGTTTTCCCCGAACTCAAGTTAGATTATGTATTTTTACTATTTTTTTTACTGTTTGTGTCTAGTACCTTCATTTTCCACACTATTTTTTTTTGGATCGTGTATTAATCTTTGAATGTGGATTTCTATGTTTTTTTGTTGTTTTTCTAATCTGTTTGATGAAGGAAAAAAAGTCAGTGAGATCCACCTTTTTTTTTTGATAGATGGGTTCAATAAAAGTGAGAAAAAACAAAATCGTAAATGAATTCCTCTCTTTTTGTTATTCTTAATATTTTCTATCTATTCTTAATTTGATGTATTTTTAGACTACATTATGTATTTTCATTGTTAGAAATATTGATGTCAAAAAATTTGTTGAACTGAAAACAAACTATTAATTGGGTTTTTAGATAGATTTGGTTTAAATAATAGAAGATGAGAAAATGTGGTATAATTAAACAAAAAATTAATATTATGGTGAGGTATTATGGACAATAGTGTTCTATTTGTACGCTGTAACAAAAATTCTGATTTTTTCAGAATTTACAATTTCGATTAATTTTAATATTTTTAGGCCTAAAAGCCCACAATACTTTAAATGTTGTCTAATTCTAAGATAAAGATAGAAATAGACTTATTAGCCATGGATCCATCACAATCGATATCAAGCAATGCCCAATTCAGACAAGATTGAATAGACCCACAGGCTAAAGACCTTGTAGCCACATTTCAATATGAATAACCCGGTTTCATCAAACACATTGCTACAAAAATCTAAACAAAAAAAAATATTATAATTATTCAAATTTAACACAAATAATGATGGGAAACAAAGAATGAACCAAACGAAAATCAGTTTATATATCAAACCGAAAATAGTGAAGACAAACGAAATCAAACACAACACACAAGTCCACATAACATCATTGCCAAAGGGAAATAATATTTTTATATTTGAAGAAGCAAACGTACATATAAAAGTGAAAGACTTCATAAATTTTGTTGGCTATAATGCTATAAAAAGTTCCCGCTTCTGCTCACCCGAAGCACTTCTCTCCAGCTTCGCCTTCCATTGTATAACAATGTCCTCATAGTATTCCTGCATTTATTTTCTAAGGCTGTTAGATACTCAAAACAGTAAATCAACAGATACAGCATTGGATGTTGTTAACCATATGACTTTTTGAAACAGAAAGATACTGACTTTGGAGAAGTCGGAGGTGAAATGTTCATTTTCTTTCTCCATACTCTCTATTTCAAGTCAACAACGTAGAGATTAAGTTTGTGTACTTGGATGTGCAGAATAGTGTCACGGCTGTTGTGAATCAGAATATCGAGTAGTTGTGTCACTTTGCAACTCCCGACCAAGATAAATACTTGACCTTTCACCAAACTGCCTTCTGTCAACGAAAACGTAACCAGACAGCTTATCTGAATACAAATCTTCTACCTTTTGACCATAAACGTTGCTCGAGGGAGACAAATAGCTTCCAGAAGCATACTTTGGTGACTGGCAGAGTGGGGACATATCCGGATAATCCGACGACTTGTGTGCTCAAAGATGGGAGCTGGTAAGAGAAGTAGCTCCATAGACCGACCCATATTGCGTTCCGTAATGAGTGGCTGTGGATAAATGATATCTGTAGGCACCAATGTCAGTCTTCTGAGGACATTTCTTTTATTTAATGATGGATGGCGAAAGGCAAAGGAATCTGAGATACCCCTTCTGCCCGACTGACTGTTCTTCCTGGATGAGCTGCATATTAATATAACCCAATCAGCCAATTATTATCAAGAACAATGAGCAATTCATCAATCAGCAACGAATAGAAACAGGCAATGAAATGACGATTAGCTTCAATCAAATATAGTAGTAAAAATTGGATTTTGATGGATAAAGTTTGATCTTACATTGTGAGGATAACCCAATTGAGAACCGTACGGCGGTTACCGGTTGTCCGTAGCCACCACTCCCTCTTACTAAATACACTAGGATAAGACCCGCGCCTTGCGCGAGATTAAGTTATTATTTTTATTATATTTTGGAGAATGAAAAAATAGTTTGGCTTCATTTGGATTACGGGTATTCAATCCGGATATCGGGTTGGTTTCGGTTCGGTTTTTTTCGGTATTTGGTTAGTAAAATATAACTACTATTCTAAATCCATATGTACTTTGACTTTAGTCTTTCACATACTTTTGAAAGATTTCAACTGAACGACTAAATTGATCAGCCAATCTTGTTGCTTTAAATCATTAGTGTTTATATATATATATATATATATATATATATATATATATATATATTTATATATATTATTTAGTTTGAATATTTATTAAATAAAAATTCATATGCGTTATATTTTATGATCATTTGTAACTTATTATAACAAAAAAATAATCTATTGATCACAAAATTTTCAGAGTGGGAATATTCAAATTTCTAATAATATATAGACGTTTTGAAAAATTCAAATATAACATATAAGAAAAAATATAAATGTTTTTATTATATATTTAATGTGATTTTTTAATATCTTTCAATAATATAAAATTAAAAAAAAGAACTAAGATACCAAAATTGTTATCAAATATTTATTATTCATAATAATTAATTTTCATATATATGTTAATCATATTAGGTAATTTCGTAGCTTCTAATTAAGGAAAGTGCAAAAACAATTTTGGTAGATTATTTATCAACTCGATAGTTAGTTTAATAAAAAATATAATGTAAGTCAAGATGGACCAACCTATTTTTCTAAGAATAGTATATTTTATATAGTCATTATTAAATGAGAATTTATAATCATACAGTTCTATGATCATTCATATCATTTTATAACTGAATATTTAAATCATCGATAACAAAATTTTCAATGTGAAATCTTTTTAATAAGTTTATAATTTATAAATGTTTTTGAAAATTCATTGAAAGTTTTAATATTAAAATATTTATGTAATCTTATGGTATATAGTATAATCTATATATATATATATAAATATATATGTTTTATTATTAAATGATATTTTTACTCATATGGTTTTAAAATAATGTGTATCTTCTTATAATATTAAATAAAAGTTCATATTAATACAATTTTATGATCATTTGTAACTTATTATGACAAAAAAAAAATCTATTGATCACAAAATTTTCAGAGTGGGGATCTTCAAATTTCTAATAATTTATAGACGTTTTGAAAAATTCAAAATATAACATATAAGAAAATTTTAAATTTTTTTTATTATATATTTAATGTGATTTTTAAATATATTTTAATAATATAAAATTAAAAAAAGAACTAAGATACAAAAATTGTTATCAAATATTTATTATTCATTATAATTAATTTTCACATATACGTTAATCATATTAGGTAATTTCGTAGCTTTTATTTAAGGAAAGTGCAAAACATTTTTTGGTACGTTATTTATCAATTCGATAGTTAGTTTAATAAAAAGTGTAATATAAGTTAAGATGGACCAACCTATTTTTCTAGAAATAGTATATTTTGTATAGTTATTTATTAAATAAGAATTTATAATCATACGGTTCTATGATCGTTCATATTGTTTTATAACAAAATATTTAAATCATCTATAACAAAATTTTCAATCTGAAATCTTTAATAAGTTTATAATTTATAAATGTTCTTGAAAATTCATTGAAAGTTTTAATATTAAAATATTTATGTAATCTTATGGTACATAGTGTTTAATATATATATATATATTTATTTTATTATTAAATGATATTTTTTACTCATATGATTTTAAAATCATGTGTATCTTCTTATAATAAAAAAGTTAAACCATTGATCATTAATTTTTAACATAATAATTTTAATAGTTTTAGTCATTTATTTTCGTTTTTAAAAATTCAAAATATAACATATACGAAAAAAATCTAAATTTTATTTTTATAGCTAATTTAATTGTTTAATTTATTTTAGTAATATAAAATTAAACAAAAAATGATGGAAGAGATATACATTGTTATCAAATCTTTATTATTAAACTCATTAATTGTCATATATATATATTAGTCATTTATGGTAATTCCGTAGGTTTTATTTAAGGAAAGAAAATATCATATCATATCATTATATCATATAGTTTGACCAACTTATGTATCTAACAACATATAAAAATCGAATGTGGACCTACTTATTTTTCAATTGAATGTAATTGACTACCTAATTGAGTGCCACCTATGCATTGGGGCCTCTTTTAATTAATACAAAATTGAGGTTACATCTTTTCAAATGTTCCTCAATTAATATATAAGGGATATCTTCTCAGCGCATCTGATTGCAATCAATGAGTTATTTGTACAAATTTCTCTATATATAGGATGAAAAGATCGGAATCAGAGAATTTAATGTTAGATAGTGGGAGGGGTGGGTTGAAGCCCATAAATGAGAAGCTTTATTACTTAGCGTGAATGTAGAGTAGGCGTTAAGAAGGCCGTATCGCAGAGGTTAGGAAGAAGACGGAAGTTCATATAGTTTTAAGAGATGACAGGTGTCATGTTTTCAGATATGCAACGCTGAGGTGGAGGCCTGAGGAGAGTTTTTGAGCAACTTTATTAATATAGATTCTCCATTGCCTTCACTATATTAAAAAAATTCAAATTATAAGTGGGTGTTAATCTGAAATTTGAAGTAATTTGATTTTAATGAGTTTTAGATGATTTAGGTGAATATTAGAATTTGGTATGATTTTTGTTAAACAACTCTAGAATCTTATCTAAAACTATGAGATTTTTATTTTTATTTTTATAACTAAGAAACTATTCTCAAACACCCTAGTACAATAATAGTGGATGAATAACAGTAGATTTGTTATTTTAATACAAATTATCTGAAACTCTTAGTTGAATTCATTCTCTCCTAAGACTTTTTGAAATGCATGGAACAACCCAATTAACAAAAATAATTCTGTTGACCAAAAAAAAAACAACAATAACTCGGTCTCATCGACAAAAGAGTTTGGAAGCCATCAACAAACATCACCAATATTTTATTTGACAGGAATCAATTCTTTCGAAGCATAATGAAATATTGCATTCCGGATTTGGCATTCGCAAGTTGCGGAAGTATATCTTGACACTTTTCCTCAATGCGCTCCATTGTCTTCTCCATTGCTTCTTTACCAAACCGCGTCTCAAGAATTCCTCCAAATGTAATTTTGTGTGAGGTCACCAAGAACTCTGGGTCCAAGGGAAGTTCTTCATTCGCATGACTAATTCTCTCAAACGCTTCTGTCGTAAAACACCCACTGTCCTCAATGACACTCTTGAACTCCGCAACATGTGCCGGATAGATTGGGAAATTGAGAGAGTCTAGCTCTTCTTGGTCAATTAGCCCCTAAGCAAAAAAATGATGCAAAAGCGTCAAAAATATAAAAGATAATACTTTTGCACCGTGGTACACACTACAATTCTAGTGAAGGATCTGAGCGACAATATTTTTACCTCTTTAGCCACATCATGGAGGCAATTTCCCATGAAATCAAGAAGCATTCCTTTCATTGTTTCAGACATTTTAATTCCATCAGGTAGACATGATCCAAGAAGGAATAGCAAACCCCCTGAGACAAGTTCTTCTCCTCTTGCTCTCAAGAAACTTCCCATGTCGATCTTGAACTGATCATGGTACGCTTCCGCGACCTCTTCCGAGAATCCAGTGCAATGAATGTCCTTGTTCCATGCTGGAGAGTTTCTATCCGCGATCCCTTTAGGAACTTGGGACAACCAATGAAGCGAATAAGAACAATGTCCCACATGGAGACTGTCTCGAGGAAGAACACGACCAAAAAAAGAACCCGGAACTCCAGCAACAAAGTATTTTTTGGTCAGAGGGAGTGTTTGAAAAAGAGTGTTGAAATCATTCTTGAAGTGATCGTTAAAGAGAACTTGGAACTCAATGTTACCGTCCGGATTTTGCTGAGTTTCCTTGCGATACTTTTCTTCCACAGCATCTATTATGTTTTGTACTGCAAGAAAAGTATTAGGTCCAGTGGAACAACCGAAATCCGCTATGTTAAAGCGACTGGAAGCTGAGTTGACGTTGAGTTTGGTCGAGATAGCTTCATTGATTTTTTCCTTTGCGACTTCAAGTAACGCTCTCTACAATGATCAACCCCATCATCAATGGACAGCATACTTCTTAGATTTAAAGTTCTCATGTCTCAAATTAACTTAAAGCTCAATTAAAAAGAAGAACCAAATTTAACATTAAATATATTAATAACCCCAAAGACAATGATCAGTTATATCAATAAAACAATATGTTCTATATTTTCAAAGTTCGTCAAATTTAAATATATTTGAAAAAAAAGACTTAAACAATTTAAAACATCGTCGACATTTAATTTGATTCAAACTTCAACAATTTCAACAATTCCAGCACCATATTCTCCTTCAGTCTCGGACCATCCATTAGTAATACACCGTTTTAGAGAATTTTTGACCGTCCGGAATTTTTTTTTAAAAACTACTAACCTGATACGTTGAGTGCTGACTATAGCTGTTTGGACCCTTGCTTCCGGCCATCGTGTACGTAGGAGCCATCTCTCTCTATATATGTACCTTGCGAATGTGATGGTTCTTGTGAGTTAATTTGGTCAGTAATTTGCACAAGCGATGTATTTATATATTCTCATATATTGAATATTCTGTGGATAAAATTGTTCTCAAATATTAATACAGCAACCCAACTTGGACCGATCTGGAAAACGACGACTTTCAACTCAAAAAGCTTTTGAATTTTCCACATTGTACAAAGGAACTTTCTACGTTTCACTTGCATATTTTCCACGCACGCTAATGTCGACGATGATGTTTATAACTACCCACTAGGTGGTAACCTACGCCCTGCACGGAGTGAATGATGTAATATAAATTATTTATTTTTAATCTATAGGTGTTAAAAATGTAAAAGTTGTAATCATAAATATTATATGTTATATAATAAAAGATGTAAAGAAATTATGCATGTTAATATAAGATGGAACTTCAATGATTGATCATTTATATGTTTAGTTTACAAAAAAAAAATTGATATAAGATGGAGAAATTTCATGTTTACCACTTTCATGGTATCAAATTTCATTTTTACCACCACTAAAGAGATATTTTCAAAACTACATTCTTTATTAAGTGTCAAAAGACTCTTATACCATTGTTATATATATAATGAATCATTATTTAAATAAATAAAAATAATAAAATAAGAAAAAATAATAATTTTTTTAATGTTTTCGACTTATACTTTTTCAAATTTGAACTTTTAATAAAAAAAAAATTGAATTTTTTTTATTTTTTTCAAATTTTCATCTTGAAAATCGAAAATTTATGTTTGAAACTATTTTAAAATTTTTTTATATTTTTTAAGTATTTATTTATATATTTATTAGAATCATAAATTTCATATTTCAAAAACCCTACCCTACCCCTCAACTCTAAACCCTAAGTCTATATTAGTTACTCCTAGGGGTATAACTGTCTTTTACTATTTATTAAAAGTGAGGGTAAAAGTGATTAGTGTAGACATGAAAAGTGGTACTATGAATGTGGTATGTGTAGCAATTTCTCTTAAACAAAACATATTTTTTACTTTTCCGTTGACAAATATGTGTGCTAGTATTTAGTTATTTAATAATATTATGGATTACTAATTTTCTTATTTTTATTTTATAAAAAAAAAGTTATTATTAGCTTACAATATGTTTACTAATTAATTTAGATTGTAAAAAAGAAAAGAAAAATGGTCTATTTAAAAAACTGAAATATTTTCATGTTTTATTAAAACCGATATCTAATCATCTAAAGTAAAATCAAAAAATGCTATAAAAGATAAATATATTTATAGGTTTTTGATTAAAAAAAACCGAATAACCCAAAAACTAATGGTATATAAACCGAACCAAACTAATATATATATGGTTTTACTATAGTAGCTATTTTTACAAACCAAAATAGTGAAACCGAAAAAACCAAACCAAAAGGGAATTATACACAAAAAATTGTGGGTTGACCGAGATTGTATAAAGCTATCTCGGAATTTTGGTTTTTTTTTTTTTTTGAACTAACCGTTTATAAATTTGGTATTCAATATGCTTTGCTTGGAATTCCATTAACAAAATAAATAAAATGTTTCAGTAAACATACAAACATATGTACTTTAAAAAATAAGGGGACAAATGGTATTACTTTATTCTAAAGGCTTGTTCAAACAATTACTCTTATCTTCCACATATAGACTTTAAAGGCTTCAAATCACCAAAAAAATCAAAATCAACCATTTTATACTTAAGAACAACTAAATCGTATAGAGAGGTAAGAGTTTATGCTTGTGATGAAATGTAATACGAAATAGGTTGGTGTTTGTATAGAAGAACCAATGACTAACCTATTAATGCAACAATAAATGTAAATAAATTACATATATACGACATTAAATACAGAAATCATTTATACAAAATTGTTATAATTTTCGTACAGAATTGGTTTTGACTTTTGACTAAATTTTTTCTATATTAATTCTTTTAATACTAATGATATAATTATATATCTTGAATCAATGCCATATATATTGTTGTGCATTCAAATATTCTTCAATCTTTAGTTGCAAGAAAAAAATATTCTTCAATATTTGAATGCAAGATTGTGATCCCGTGAATTAATACATTTATATCCTTACGGTTTTCATTATATATTTACCTTACACAGATCTTTGACTGAAGATCAAGAATGTGCATTCACCGAGCTCATAGTGATAAAAACGAAATATTACATTACGTTATGAGATTCACATTCACATAGCATTTTAGAAATACCGAACATTCAGGAATAATTTATATAAAATTGAACTATTCCAATAAGTGGATCTACCTAAATAATAAATATAATTAAATACATTTATACACCATAATTAAATATATTTATAGAAAAATGAACTATTCATATTCCTTCAACTTTTAATAGTTTAGCATATTCGTATGAAACAATTTCCTATGAATTCTCCATAAAAAAGTAGCTAGTAGGTCTACGATCATATGTATATGGGCAAATTTATAATGCAACGGCCTATCAAAGCTGTTTATACATGCACATTTATTAAATCTTTTATATGGGTTAGGGTTTTAATGACGGCATAAAACATGATAAAGTAGGATATTGGAAAACGTTTAAAGATGAATGATTTCTAAATGGAGATGCAAGTTGTATTTAAATAGTAGAACAATGGTGCTACGTCAATTATTGAGAGTGTCACAAAGGAAGGTGTATAATCTAATTACTGCTTAATCAGCTTACACCATATTTGTTTAATATATTATCGAATTAGATCATTATTCAATGCAAAAGTTGAAATTTGATTCAATAATGCATTAGTTATCAAATATTTTGAAGCTCGAAATTGTCATGGAAGGATTACGTGATTGGGTATCCACATAAATATACAAACATTAAAGAGATTAAGAAAATAATAAAGTTTCTTATCAGAATGTAGTCAAAATCGTGAAATCAACACAATAATAACACAAGTGCTTCTCAAGAAGTTGACACATCAGCATTTTCGAGTGTTGTGGAGTTGACAACTCAATTAATGAAAAAATTATGCTTCCAATGAAAACAAAAGAAACTTACACGTCACTTATATATCAAACGTTTTCATTTATTCGTTTTATTCACGTTCATAACATTGATAAAGTAAAAAAAATTAATATCTAACAACTACGTTCCCTGGTGAACAAAAAATAATAATAATAATAATAACAACTACATTCCCAAAGTGTTGGTTAGTCTCTTTTCTTTTGTATACTAAGTCTTTCACAATTTCTCCACTGAATCTGTTTGTTTACGGTCCTCTACATGTGAGAAGTCACGTTCTTGTGACAGTTGTGCACAAACCAACTCATATTTCTCGACGAGATTGGTGAGCAAGACAACAATGTCTGACAAAACATGTTGTTGTATTCACAACCACTATCATGAGTATGATTTTGGCTCGTCCCAACGTCTTAAAGGCGGTAGCCACTAAGGATCTGATTGTGAAAGGAAATAGAGTTGATAATGTGGTGCTTAACGAGCTCTTGTGTCAATGAACCACAACACAATCTTACATCAAAAATCCATTTGTTACCGACTGCTGCTTCTCTTTCCTGTTCTGTAGAAACAGGTTCTGGCACAGTGAGCCATTGAGTATAATTTTTATATAAGCTTTGTGTGATCTGCTTTTAGGCTTGTTGAAGGAGATGAAGATGAAGATTTAAAGGATTTTTCGCTCACATAAAGTTTAGTAAAAAGTCAATACATGTATATATTTGATAGATGAATGTTCTATTTTTCTTAAGATTTTACCATCATTTATTGGTTCGTTAAAGCAATGGCATATATTTAACTCATCCAAGAAAACACTATATGGTCATGGAACCAATTCAAAGAATACATTTGACTGGTCATTTTTACAACTTTATAACCCTTTAAATTTGTCAAACGTAGGGTGATTAGGTTATGGTGTTTCAAAATTCAACAATTGTCTACCGAGAGAAAATTTGTCATGCATATTAATAAAATCAGGAATGTGTGGATAGCATCTTTTTGCTCAGATTATTTTGTAATAATTACTAACTAGATACTGACCCGCCCTTTTAAAGGGCGGGTATTCTATCTATTAAAATGTCATTTTTCAATTTTAATATTATTTCTAATTAGATGTGTTTCAATATTTTATTATCTAATATGGTTTTATTTTTATAAATTGTAATTCTAATTAGTGCGAGTATGTGTTTGAATAGTTTATTATCTAATATGGTTTTTATTTTTATAAATTGTAATGTAATTTATTTGTTATTAGTAAAATTGTGTTTACACATATAGGACTGCAAATTCGTTGTTTGTTTAATTCTTAAATATATCACATATATTAATTTGTTTATTTCTTAAATGTATAATCTCAATAAAAATAAAACAGGTTTTTTATGATTTTAAGTATAGATATTTTACACAAATTGGCATAATGGGTTAATATATTTGTTTATCTCTTAAATGTATAATTCCTGTATAAAAAATAAAACAATCTTTTTAATGATTTTCACTAAATATATTTTAACCAAAATAGCCTAATGGGTTAACAATGGTTCAATTTGGACCTATCCAATGGGCTTTAAATTTCTGTAGATCATTAAAGATATTAAAAAAAGTTATGGTATGTTTTGTAATTTTTAAAAAAATTCAGGGGCATAATCATAAAAAGGATTCTGCTTTAATAGTATAGATGCAAGTGAAACCATAAACGTTGATATTTTTCATATCTATTTAATATTATTTAAGAAATTATTTTAACGCAATTTAATATTTGAAGTTTCAGAATTTAAACTTAAAGTATATTAAAATATTATTTTGAGATAAACACATAATATTAGCAATTTTTATGATTGAATTGTATGATGATAATGAATTGAGTTAAGACAAAAGGAAGGAGAACACCTGGAAAGTTGTCAAAGAAAAAGTGGAAGATGAACGACAGCAAATTAAAAAAAAAATAGATGAACATATATGAGATAGGAATATGATACATTGTCATTTCATAGAAATACAATGACACTATTAGATGACTAAAAATGGAAAAAAAAAACATAAGAATTATGAGAAATCTTCCCTTTGGACAAATGTTAAAATAAAAGTAAGAAGTTATCCAAACTCATTTTGCACTCAATGTAAACCCAAGATAAACAAATTGAATAACAGTTTAAATGAAAATAATACCATGGGTGATAAAAAAAAAAGACACTGAACTTTGTTCATATCATACAAAGATATAGACATTAGAAAAGAGAGATGACATTTAAAGGTGTAGTGAGAAGAAAAAAATATTTCTTCAGTGGACTGTTGGAGTCTAAAAAATGGTGGAGATCAAGATAATAGAGCTATAACAAATTGAAGAACATAGGCTACTGTTGAATTTGGTGAAATACATCAGTTCTTTGTAATAAATATCAAAATGTAATAATATACATGGGATGACTTAAAAAAAAGTGACATATTCAAACTTTAAAATTAAAAGAAAAACATACACGATGTTATTTTATTTTAAAGGTTTATAATCAATTTGGATTAGCCGTGAGAATTGAGGTTATATGCAAAATAATAAAACATATATTTTGTTTTCTTATAAAGAAGACATGTCTACTCCTCATTTTATTTGGTTTTATTTAGTTTTAATAACTAAATTAAGTTTTTTAATATCACATCAAATAGATTTACATTTAGAATATTTATTTTTATATAATTCAATTTTACCATAGCATAATATAAAAAAAAACATAAAAATATAAGATATAGAAGATTTAAAGATGTTAAAGCCGAAGATACAAAACATTCCGCAGCGTAGCGCAGATATCTATCTAGTCAGTTATAATGACATGATTGATAATTTTGTAAAGTATTTTAGGAAACAATAACATTCTCTCAACTTTTATATAAAACATAGTGAATTACATTCTTCACGTAGCGTATAATTTTTTTGGGTCTAATAATTATAAACAAAAAGCATAATAAAACAAATTAGTCGGTATTTAGTTCTAAAAAAAAATTAGTCAGCTCATCAATTACGTATAACCTAATTTATTATTAAAAATAATTATAGTGATCTTGTATTTTACATAAGGGATGTTCGTAATCTTGTATTAGATCATTATTCAACGCAAAAGTTGAAATTTGATTCAATCATGCATTAATTACCAAATATTTTGAAGCTCGAAATTGTCATGGAAGGATTACGTGATTGGGTATCCACATAAATATACAAACATTAAAGAGATTAAGAAAATAATAAAGTTTCTTATTAGAATGTAGTCAAAATCGTGAAATCAGTTATAATGACATGATTGATAATTTTGTAAAGTATTTTAGGAAACAATAACATTCTCTCAACTTTTATAGAAAACACAGTGAATTACATTCTTCATGGAGCGTATAATTTTTTGGGTCTAATAATTATAAACAAAAAGCATAATAAAACAAATTAGTCGGTATTTAGTTCTAAAAAAAATTAGTCAGCTCATCAATTACGTATAACCTAATTTATTATTAAAAATGATTATAGTGATCTTGTATTTTACATAAGGGATGTTCGTCAAATTTTTAATATAATTTCCGAAACATATATAAGAAATGAGAACTACTTTACAAACATTATCATGACTACATATGCTACGTGGAATAATAGGATTCTTAAGATGAAGATAAAGATAAAGAGAACATATATATGTGGAATACTTTACAACCTAAGCTCAATAAAATACATAAAACGATATATTTGCAACGGATCTCTATGTTCTCAATGTTCTTGGAACAAACATGAACCAATACATGACAATACAGTTTATATAGGTGGTCCGTAAATTTTTTAGGATCGAGTTAATAAAAAATATTTAGCTTAAAGCTCAATCAGATATCAATGGTCTTTCTCAGTCAAACAAACTAAGCTCAATAAGGCTTTATGTTCTTCAGTAAGATCTCTATATTCTTCCTCAGTGGAACAAACTAAGCTTAATAAAGTTAGTACGCGGATACAATATTATTAATTATTTATCTATATTTACGAAAATGTATTCAAAATATGATTAATTATTTTTATATTTACAATATTATCAAATATACTCTTTAAATAATAGAGGTTTCTAATTTATCTCAAATTTCATATAGTTTTCGAATTTCAAAAAAAAAATTATAAAAAACTTCGAATTTGAAAAAGTATAATTCGAAAACATAATTTTTTTTTTAAATATATATTTATTTTTTGTATTTATTTATTTTTATTTTATTTAAATAATGGTTAAATATATATATAAATAACAAGGGCATAAGAGTCTTTTGCCACTTAATGAATAATGTATTTTTGAAAATGTTTCCTTAGTGATGGTAAAAATGAAAAGTGGTACCATGAAAGTGGTAAACATGTAATTTTCCCTTGAATGTAATGAATAATTAATCTTTATTCATATTTTTTTTTAACTTTGATTAATATTAAGTACACTTTTACAATTAATGTATGATTATTGTATATTTATTATATGCATAGATACTTAGCTTACTCTTATTTAATTCTTTTGAATGTATATGTAATAGTATTATATTTAGATTCCATTATTAATCATCACAAATATTTTTTTAATTGAAATACCAATAAAATTTCCATGTTAAATATAAGAGAAGGGAAATAAATATATATAATTTTAAATAATGTTAAGTAATATTTTATTTTATTGAAATAAGAATATATAAATCTAAAATATTAGATCTGTCTTCTACTTCTTATTAAAATATAAAATAATAATGTCAAGATTATGTTATTTTATTAGTTCATGTTAGCGTATTAATAGTAAATATTATTAGAAGCTTATTTTCGGGAGCATATTTTGACTTAATATGTTTTTATATATTTTATTGATATTTTTCTTCAGATATCTTTCTTTGATTGAATCATGTGAGATCATCTTTAATTTTATATATTATGTTTCTTGCTAAAATTTTATAAAATTTAACTCCCAAATATTTATCGGTGAATTGGATTAAAGATATAAGATCATTTACTTTGCTTTATTGTTTATGAATTTTTTCAACTCGTAGATTACAATAATCTTTATGTTTGCTTCATTATAGCTAGCTATTTGATTAGTTTCTATGAAGATTTGAATTATAATTATATAAAAACATTTGTATCAAAACATAGTAAAGTAGTGTTATTTAAATTATAATTTATAGTTGATACAAATAGAAAATAAACAAAAAAAAATTAAATTCTTAATTCATGTTTACCTTATTATTAGTTTTTGTTGGTATAATTTTTTTATATTAGCTAACTGTTTTATTTTGATGTGTCCGCTATTTGTAGGGGTGGGCACTTTACCCGATATCCGAAGTGGCACCCGAACCCGATCCGAAAAAAACAAACCGAAATCCGAACCGAAGTAGCAAAATACCTAAACGGGTATTGAATAAGAAGAGATTGGATACCCAAACCCGAACGGATAATATCCGAACCCGAATGGATATCCGAAGATAACCGAACATATGTATAATTAACCTTATGTTTCTAGTTTATATCTCTCATTTTATATAAAATATTTATATTGATACTACACATAATTTAAGTTCATATGATATACATACAATTCCGGAAAAAATGATTTGCTACTCACTTAAAATGCATGTCAAGTTTTTTATTTCAAAAATTAACAAAAAGTTATATCCAAAATTAAAAAAAAAAAAACTAAATTAGTGTCTTTTTAGTTTTAAAATGTTATGTCCAAATCTATTAACCATTCAATCTATTAAAAATAAAAAATTAGTTAACTAAAAGTTATATTTTTAAATACAATAAACTTGAGAAATGAAAATTTTAATATTTTTTTTCAAAATCTAAATATCCGAACCCGATCCGAAATAACCGAATCCGAACTAAAAATACCCGAACCCGACCCGAAGTACAGAAATACCCGAACGGGTTCTAGACCTCTATACCGAAATACCCGAAAATCCGAAATACCCGACCCGAACCCGAACGGGTACCCGAACGCCCACCCCTAGCTATTTGTATGTCTTGGCATACTTTCGTACACAATTTTAATTAATTTTTTTCACATTAGTTTTTGAAATAGTTTTCATATATATATATATATATATATACATATCAAGTTAATTCCTTTTTATTTTATCTCTTTTTGTTAACTTATAATTAGTTTATTTTAATATAATTTCTGTTTAATTTTTTTAAGATTTAAAAATGTAACCCTGATATGCTTATTGGGAGATATATTATTTTATTAATTTAATATAAAATATTAGTTGAAATTAAAATTTATACATTTAAAAATTAAAATACATAATAAATGATTTTTTATCTTGTAACAGTTTGATGTAATTTATAAGATGCATTTACTTATATTCTTAATTAATAATAAAATAATAATATTTCATGTTGAGTAAAATAAAAGCAAAAAAGGAAAATAAAAAATAGTATGATATACTTATTTTAACTATAACTTAAAACTAATTAATAATACCAATATACCTACAATCAAATGAAAAGTATTAAAATATATTATTTTAGTATTTGGCGTGATGAATTGTGTTAAAGTTTAAACCAAATTTAGTATAATATTACTCATAAAACACCAAATTTGGTGGGAATGTCTCACTTTTTAATGTTTTATTGCAGTTAAATTATACTAAATGTGATGTTTTGGTGTTTCCATGAAATTGGCCTTTGCAAAAGTTTTTTTTTACTGTTATATATTTAAGACTAAATTTACATTAAAACTGATAAAATTTGTATTTTAAATACATTAGAAGTGATAAAAGTTTAATTTGTACTAATATAAATATTTTGATCTACACAAAAGACAAAATAGTGACATCTAAATATGTTTGAAAATTTCAAAATAGCAAAGCGATTATTATGCAGTGACGAATTAGCGGAAGCGAATTACGAGGTTCTTGTGGTTTAGTTGGATCATGGTTAGGTCAATTAAGTAATGATGTGAATTTGCTGCCTATCAATTACATCAATCGGAGGTTAGCTAATATTTACACTAAAAGGAAATCATGGGATGTAATTCAGTAACTTTCACCATCTATTTATCTCTATATATATGTTAAACAAGCAATGTTCTGAAACAATATTTTTTCTTCATCAACCATTGTATTCGTTGTCATTTCAATCCAAATTATGGTTTGATTATCTGATGATGAGAAAAGAATATGCAATGAATGCACTAGGAAGAAAGTGCAAAGATGTTAAACTACATCTTTGGAAAACACACAAACAAAATGATCTAAGTGAAACATTGCAAGATCGACTCAAAAATGTTCCTTAAGATCAATGGGAGAAAATTTCGTTCACATAAGATTTCCTAAAAATGGAATATGTGAGGTTTCAAATGCAAATTTTTAATATGTGAGGTTTCAGAAAATGTAAAAGCGGAATACAAAGAACAAAAAAAAAGCCTACTATGCCTCACTTATGTGGAAAATATATTTTCAAGGAGAATAAGTGAGATTGTAAGTAACATGTAATTATGATATAAAACTAGTTTATTATACTGATAATGTATATATTTTTTTCTTGTTTTTGTGAATAAAATAAAGACAGGAAAAAGCACTATGCCAAACAGAGTTTTTCACTGAGACTTGCACGAAACTTAATGGCAGCTTTGTATGAGAGGATGCACAAATACGAGCAGTTAGTCTTGCACCATTCCTTGTTTTTCTTAGTTGATTAGTTTGGCACCTTTTTATGCTTTTTCTAGGAAGCACTTACAACTTTGATGAGTTAAAAAAATCCGCACGCACGACACAACAATGTTACAATTATCTTGGATGATAAACTTGTTCAAGTTTTTGGTCTATAGTGTTCAGGAGGAGAACACCATCAAAATTAGTGAGATGCTCAACTACAACTAGACTAGAGATAGAAAATTCTGAAATGGTAGTTAAGTTGAAGACACAAATTAAAGAACTATTATTAATTAATAATTTCATAATTATTATTTAGTAAACAATTTTAGTTTCGTTGTTTTTATTTAAAATTATTAAAGTATAACAATGTTTTTCTGATATTTTAACATGGGTTTGAAATTAATATAAATTAGTTTAAATTCATTATAATTATATAATAAAATATTATAATTATATAAGAAAATAGTATATTTATTATTTTATAACTGATACATATATTAAAATCACTTATGTAAACTGATATAGATGGGAATACATGATCTCTCTTCACTTCTATGTATTCTTCAGACATAACTTTCTTCAGAATTTTGAGAAGTGTTATGCGGCAGCTCTTGTTGATCTTCTTGATCTGAGGTTCGAAACCCTTTTAGTATAAACACTTAGGTAGCTCTGAAAATATATCTACAAAAGACAAAAGAAATTGATTTAAGTCAAAAGGACCAAACTTAAGAGTGAAACAAAAACTAACACAAGACAAATAAAAAATACATCAATAAACATTCACAAACACAAACACTTTCAATTCAATTAATAATGTTTTGAAAATTATGTTCATGACAACATATACATCCTTAAACACGGTTTCAAACAAATGGACACATAAATGACAAATTTCCTACAAAATTTGAATTAAGATAACTCAAAATCAAACAAATCCAGAAGGGAAAAACACACACTTTCATTTTGATCATAAAACTAATGAAATCAAACTAAAACTACAACAACTCAACACCCTGATTCCTTCATTCAGTTAAAAAGTCACAACCACATATTGAATGAAATCAAACTAAAAAAGTCGAAAACCCGATTACTTCATTCTATTAACGAAATCAGTTAACAAATAGAACAACATAACTATTAATCCTAAGAAAGGAACATACAAAGAGATACTCGATCAAATTGGAAGGAGAAAGTTTTGACTTTACCTTCGGTACTAGAGATGTTGGAAAAAGACCAAGGGGTTCTGCTGGAAGAGAGACTCGATTTCCCGGTGGCTGGTCTTGACGTTGATTTCACCGAGAGAAGCTCCAAAATCGACTTTGTCGAGAGAGGAAGGCGGAGAAACCAATTAGATTTAGTAGGAGAAAAGAGCATACAAATAGAGACTAGATAAAATTGGAAAGGAGAAAGTTTTGAGTTTACCTTCGGTGCTAGCGATGTCGGAGAAAGACGAAGAGGTTCCGTTCTTGATTTCATCGGTGGCTGATCTCGCTGTTGATTTTACCGAGGGAAACTCTGAAATTGCTTTCGTGTTCGTCAAGAGAGAGAGGCGGATAAAACAATTAGAATTAGGGTTAGGTCCTAATTTGGATCTTTTTGTTTTAAATTGTTTATTATATGTATTTCCGTTTTTAATATTTAAAGTAGTTTTAATTTAAATTATATTTTATTTGATTAATCAATGGCTAATTTTTGGATCCTTAGAAAAAAATATACTGTAAAGACAAATTAAGGTTGGTTTTCTAACAAAAGGACAAAGATTGTGTTTTTTTTGTTCTATTTTGGTAAACTCCCTATTAGATAAGAGTAAGTCGAATAAGCTTTTCTCTTCATTTTTTTTTCTTCTTCCTAATAGTGACTTTTTGTTTTGATCATATTCATCGCCAGGTTTGGAAATGATGTAAATTGGCTGAACTCATTTATAACATCCCAAAACCAGCTTGTTTTAAAAATAATTTAGGGGATGGGTCTTTCTACGCCCCAATGAGAAAAACATAGGGTTTCTTACCCCTCTTTCTAATAAATACAAGCATCCACCCCACCCCACCCCCCCCCCCCCCCACCCCCACCCCCTTCTCTCATCAGAAACTTTGAAGCGAAGCTATGCAGGAAAACCCCAGAGACAGGAAGCCCTAGCCGTCGACTTTCTCTCCTCGCGTCGTCTCTTTCTCTCCTCTTTCTCTCTCTTTGCTGCGCCTCTCTCCCTCTCTCCTCGCCGTGAGAAACCGCGAGTGGTGGTGGTGGCTGTGTGGTGTGTTGTTGCCAATCTCGAACTCTCATTCTTCCTTGTTTCAGATCTACTCAAATCTAATCCCAGGTGAGGTGTTTTGAACCCAGATCTGTTCTCATGCCCTTTTATACTGTTGTATGTGGATCTAGGATTGATTAGACCCTGATTGAAAGCTAAGATGGTAGATCATGTTGCATAAGAACACTCATACTGTTAAAGGACCTTAATGGACTAACTTGTGTTGATGTGGATTTCTGATTTGAGTGTGTGACTTGAATGTTTGTGAAAGCTAGGGTGTTTAGAAAGAATTAAATGTAGGTTCCTAGAACACTGCTAACCGGTCCAGTTAGATGAATGCTAAGAACCGTGTGATTGGAAGTTGTATGAATTGAGTGTGACACTGAGAACAGGTGGCATCTAGTATTGAATGGAAGTGTATAAGTAAGGTTAAAAAAAAAGGAAATGAATCCGGTTAAAAGAAATATAAAGGTTAATAAAAATAGGTATAGAACTAGACACCGGTAAAGGTGATGTCTAGGGACGCTGACCGCGGTGGGAAAAAGAAAGCGGGGCTGAGGGCCGTGAAAGGACGGCGACAGCGACGGCGGTTTCAATGGCACCAGTTAAGATCGAGTCAATGCCGAGTAGTGGCAGTAAGTGATCAGCCGAGGTGGAACCTTATCTGGACCTGTATGTTTGCGCATACCAGCGGCCGATTGCAAGGATGCACGTCATGTAAGACCGGAAAGTGATTCCTTGGGTGTGCATCAGAGATCTAGAGTTTATAAGAATCTAGAGGTTATAAGAACCAAGTGTTATGAGAACCTAGAGTTCTAGGATAAACAAAAGTCAAAACTAAGTGTGTGCTTGAGTGGTGACTGAGATTCCACAATGATTGGTTGAGTGAAATAAAAAATTATATAATCTTGTAGTTAAGTTGCCTCAAAATGATGATAGACAGTGGCTAGTCAATTCTCTTTCGCATAGAGCGGTATAAAGGTTCATACGGAGAGACTGGTCTAGAATCACTTTACTGAGTAGTCGTATTCACCTCTCTCTTTTTTTCCATTTTAGCAAAACTGTAAGTGAAGTGTCGGAAATGGCCGTGATGGATGGTTTGTAACAAAAGAAACGCACCTGAAGTTCTTGAGACCTGTAACAGGACAGACGGAAATGTCAGATGTGTAGATATGGGTGTCCTTAACCCCGCGCTCGGTAATCCCCGGTAATGTTGGGAGAGGCGGCTGTTACATCATTGTTTGATAGGTTTTGAGGAGTTAGCGAAACTCATCTCCATGATCAAGCTAGCCATTTACATGTGGACAATGAGTAAATGATATAATGTTTGGCACACCGTGATTTTTGTTTCGACATGATTTGGTAGGTTGTTATAATATTATTCCAGACATAATTATTAGCTGTTCGAATATTTAAAAAGCAGACATGGTTGTTTAGAGATGTAATATCAAATGTCAAGTTTCATCAACTTTCTTAAGAAATTTACGTGGACAATAGATCAATTGTACCACACACACCTATATTTGCTGTAACGAACTAACTTTTTTATGTTGTATGTATTCGGCTGTCATTTTCAGGAATCTAATTTGCAAATCTTAAACTCTACTCCACCAAAACCAAATCATGTCTACTTCGGTATTAATTATTGAATGTCAAATTCCATCAGCATTCTTAAAAGTTCGTTAATTTTGACGTAGACAATTAATATCTCATACTACAGTTATAATATATTTATTGAACATTTTTCCTTTGTTTTGATCTGTCATTTTCATGAATCTATATTACAAATGCTTAAACTCTACTCCACCACAACCAACCAAATAAGTCTTGTCTTCATAACCTAATTTGCTTAACAACCTTATCGTCTCACTAACAACTCCATCACCCAAAACTTAAACACCTTTAGCTATGCCTATAAAATCTTGTTAATCTTCCATCACCTAAGCAACACAAACTATTCGCTCTAAATACATTCTTTTTATCAAGAAATATTTTTAAGAATCTTGTCAGTAATTAAGATTTCCAAAAGTTGGCCGAAATGAATGTCTATTTTCTCAGTCTCATTCTTACAGTCATTTTAGTGATTTCATTCAACACTGAAGCACTTAGTCCTCACTACTACGACCATTCATGTCCACAAGCCGACCAAATAGTCACCAATGCAGTCAAGAAAGCCATGTCAAATGACAAAACTGTCCCTGCCGCGCTCTTGAGGATGCATTTCCACGATTGCTTTGTTAGGGTAGCTACTACTTGCACACCACATTCTTGTAATCTTTCAATAATATATATATAGTGAAGAAGTAACGCTGTTGGAGAATATTTTTGTTGATTAAAGGGATGTGATGCGTCAGTGCTGTTAGACTCGAAGGGAAAGAACAAAGCAGAGAAAGATGGACCTCCTAACATCTCACTCCATGCGTTTTATGTGATTGACAATGCAAAGAAGGCATTAGAAGAGCAATGTCCTGGTGTCGTCTCGTGTGCGGATATCGTTTCACTCGCTGCAAGAGATGCTGTCGCTCTCGTTAGTCTCTTACCATTTTACATATTATATACTATTTAATAATTCTAATAATCCATATAATTCATTTGTATGGATGTTTTGATAGTCTGGAGGGCCTACATGGGAAGTGCCAAAAGGGAGAAAAGATGGAAGAGTATCAAAGGCAATAGAAACAAGACAACTACCAGCTCCTACTTTCAACATCTCTCAGCTGCAACAAAGCTTTAGCCAAAGAGGCCTTTCTATGCACGATCTTGTTGTTCTCTCTGGTATTATACATTTTCTCTATCCTTTAAATATACAGCGCAAGGATCATATCGCTTTGCTACCTAAATGCTCAGCCGTGTCAACCAACAGAGTGCCTCGATTTTGATGTCCTTGACAGTCCAATAATACACTTGCAAAACTTCATTATAATATGTATGTTAAAAATGCCAAAAACTAGAACATACATTATGAATAGAAAAATTCAGAAAATGGGCGTTTAGGCTGTCATCGAAACAACATAGGCATTAGGTGGATACTGATCAGTGTGTCTAGTGATATTTTTTAACGTTTCAATGTACAAATACCATAATAGTTTTCTCAATATGTTATTTTTTTTTATGATACAAGAGTATTAACATGGAATGTTTTATGATATTGCAGGAGGACACACACTTGGATTCGCACACTGCTCATCGTTCCAAAATAGGATTAACAACTTCAGCACACAAAAACAGGTTGACCCAACATTAAACCCATCATTTGCGGCCAGCTTGAAAGGAATTTGCCCAGCCCATAACAAGGCTAAGAACGCTGGAGCGACTATGGACGGTAGCACGACATCATTCGACAACATATATTACAAGATGCTTATGCAAGGCAAATCGCTATTCTCATCAGACCAAGCACTTCTCACAACACCTTCTACAAAGAAACTTGTGGCCAAATACGCAACTTCCATGGAAGAGTATGAGAGGGCTTTTGTGAAATCCATGATCAAGATGAGTAGTATCAGTGGGAATGGTAACGAGGTCAGGCTTAATTGCAGGAGGGTCCGTTAGAGTCTCAGTCTCAGCATTCAACACCAAGTTCAACATTTTCATGTCTTTGTTTTTCTATCCAGGGCCGGCTCAGATGTATTGTGGACCCTAGGGCGAGATTTAAAATATGCCCTTTAGTTATTCATTGGTCCAAATTAAATCACTCAATTTTCATTATTTATTTTTATATGTGTATAAAACCCAAATCCACAAGAAAATTATAAAAATGATGTACTATCGTCTACCGCAATGGTCCATAAAGCCCAATATGTTGAACATAAATTTGATGTTTTTCCTTTGACATTGCCGACAAACAATTATATTAAAAATTTAAAGAGGAACTCGGTTGGAACAGTTTAGACAAGGCCCTTTAATTATTCAACGATTGGAATATATGGGCCCCTATTGTACGTTGGTCTTGGCCCTTTTGTACGTGGACCCTGGGCGGATGCACTGCTGGCCCCTGTCCTTGAGCCGGCCCTGTTTCTATCTCAACATTGGTTCTCTGTAATTACGCCTTTCTAATGATTAAGGCCTCGATCATGTATCAAAATTATCGTTCTCTTCTGTGTGGTTGTAATGCAGTTATTTACAAGTAATATATATAAATAAATGTTTTTCTCCCAACCCCACCCAAAATAAATGATTTTAGTTAGTAAACCTTTTAGCGATTAAATGACCATTTGGTCTTGGAACGATTTCAGAAAAATGTGTTAAAGGCCCAGGTAACTCATAAAATATGAAAGGTTTTCTTTTTCTTTGAAAAAGTATAAAATATGAAAAGTGTAATATTTCATCTGTTATATATGGCTCAATTATTTTAGAGTATTTATATTGTAAGATTCATTTTCTCTAGGATCATACAAATCTCATATATATTAAAAGAGAATTATTACAACATTTTTAACTATGACATGTATCAAAACTAGAATGATTTATAAAGTCTCTAGATAAATATATTGGTCCACTACACGTATAATATATACTTTTCATTAAACTAACCATAAAATTAATTAACAATCTACAATTATTATTTTTTATTATTTCTCTAAATAAAAACTACGGAATTACCAAAATTGAATAAAATATATATTTGACAACTAATGATTTTAATAATAAAGATTTGACAACATTTTACATATCTTCTATTATTTTTAATGTTTTAATATTAAACTAAATTAAACAATTATATTAACCATATAATAAAAATTTAGATTTTTTTCGTATATGTTATATTTTGAATTTTTAAAAACGGTATAGATAACAAAAATTGTTAAAAATCTCACAATGAAAATTTTATCATCTATAGTTTAAATGTTTTTGTTATAAAAAAATACAAATGATCATAAAACCATATGAGTACAAATCAGATTTAATAGATATTCATATTAATATTTATATAGGGCCTTATGAATGATATAATTATGGTTGAACTATCAAAGTTTGTATTTAACATTTATATTAGAATATACATTTTATTATGCGCACGTGCGCGGGTAATCACCTAGTATTTAGTATAATTAAAACATTAGTGTATTGATGGAACATGATTTTTTTTTGTCATCAACTTATACAGACTCATACTGACTCTGTAAACCAAACCGAAAGATCTGCATCCATGTGAACGATGAAAGACGGTTGCTTCCTGACACTACGTGCTAGGCTATCCGCCTTTAAGTTCTGCGTCCTTGGTACATAAATGATATCTGATCTGAAAAAAAACTTCCTTTCAAGGTCTTGATATCTTCTAAATAGCTTGCAATAGCTGGAAATTCTCGTGGTTTTGAAACCATCTTCACCAATTCAGAACAATCCGTTGCAAACGTAACCTGAAATTATCGTAAATTCCATGTACATTCCATTGCCCCTAATAGCGCTTCCATCTCCGCATGAAGACGGGAGAGACTAGCCCTAACATTTCTCTCCCCCATCAACCCATCAAAACCCGTTAGAGTACTAAACCAACCTTGTCAAGAGATATCATTTTCTTTCCAAGAACCACCTGTGAAACACCATTTTCCTGGTAATGAGGGTAGGTTCACTGGCTCTATGTGTGGTGGTGTCTGCTGTGTGTCCAATATTTGTGCCTTAACCCATAGTGTAGATTATGTTTCTGCCAATTTAAGTGTGTCTCTGTGATCAATGTCCAGATTATTGAAGACTTAGTAGGAGTCAGATGGGAGATAGATATGGTTGGCATTTCACACAAAATGGGAAATACACAGTTAAATAAAGATATAGAAGAATAACAAAGTCTTCAATAATCTGGACATTGATCCCAAAGACACACTTAAATTGGCCGAAACAGAATCTACACTTAGCCCATAGAAGACAATGATACTGTTGTAGATAAGAGATGAAAACGAAGATGATTGGATAAAACAATCATTTTGGGGGGGAAAGTGATGGTATTTTTCGTTAATAACAAAAACTTGTAGGGTGAATATGACCAATGAAAATTAAAAAAAAAGATTATTTTGTGTTTCACTACAAGTTTTGTGTCATTTTTGTTTTTGCCAGATCTCATTAAAACAATTAATATAATATATGAAAAGTAATGATCTAGTTTTAAAAGTGAATAGCTTCAATTAATATATGTTTGAACTTTTTTCTTTTTGAAATCAAGATCATAAATTTTAAATAAAAATATAAAGTTTTATGTTTCAATTTGTATACTAGGATAAGATATGTGCCTTACACATGACGAATTTATATGAAAATTATTTAAAAATATCATACGGAAAATTAAAATTTATATTCTTGATCGAATAAATACTTTTGGCCCTTAAATAATTTTTTTAAATTTTTTTTGTTATTTATATAATTTGTTTACTGATGAGCTGGTCCCATTTTAAAAATATTTTAGGTCAATAAATTATTTATCGCATAAGAACCTATCGTTTAGGCCGAAGAATCTCAGACATACTATTTGGTTACAATGAAAATACGAGAGCTTGGTTTTATATCATGATTTAGCAATTTAAAAGTTAATTATGGTTATGAGAAGTTTACGTTCACGTGCCAATCCTAAATATCTTCAATATTTTTCTCATTTTCGTGTCGCTTTCTTCATTTTGGTTATTGCTCGATATAAATATTGATTTTTGAGTTTATTCTCATTTCGTTATTTTGTTTTGGCATGAGATTTAGAAAATGTTTAAGATTTAAAATTATTAAAGAGATACATACTTAGGTTAACATCCGCACCTTGCGCAGAATAAATATTTTACATTTATTACATAATTTATGTTTTTCTGCATATTATGAAATAATAAAATAATAATTATATATTAAATAACTAAAAAATCAATTACAATTATGTAATAAATTGGCATGCACATATAAATCAAACAATCGCTCTTATTTATTCGCAATCATTTTAGGGTAAATAAATCAAAACAATCAATCTTATCTATTGTATATGATATATAATTAAATTTAAATGATATTAACATAGATATACAGTATACTTTTAATATGGATAATTATTAAATGAGGTTTCTACTAATATGATTTTATGATTATTTGCATATTTGTGTAACAAAATTTTACACCAACGAGTTTTTTTTAATGTTGAATGTTAGTGGTTTCAATAATTTATAATTATTAAAAAAAACAATGAAGATTTCAAAATTAAAATATTAACTTTTCAACATATGTTCAACGTAGATATCATAATATAAGTATGTATTTTCATATGATGTATATAGTTAATTTAAACGATATGAAATATGTATATATATATATATATTAACATAAACACCTATTAAAATAAAATTATTTATTTGTTTGGCTTTATAATTATTGTATCTTATTATAGAAAAAAATTTAAATCTTGGTCACAAAAGTTTATGTGAGACTTTTAACAGTATCAGTAATTTATACTCGTTTTGAAAAATTCAAAATACAACATATACAAACAAACCTAAATTTTTATTATATGATTAATATAATTATGTAATTTATTTTAATAATAAGTAATTAAACAAAATGATAGAAAGTATACAGATTGTCAGCAAATTTTTATTATTTAAATCATTAATTGTCATATATATCTTAATCACATTAGATAATTTCGTATGTTTTATTTAAGAAAAAAATTCAATTTGATAAATGAATGGTCCATAATGGACATACTATATAATAAAACATTCCCTAGCAATTTATTTTTGGACTAACAAAATTCTCAATTGATTCTCAAGTACGTAAGCAAAATTAACATTCTAATTACGTGATAACTCAGCTGGACACTTTTTTAATTAATACAAACTATATGTTATAATTTTTTTAATGTTTCTCTATTAATATATAAGGGATCTATAATAATATTTTTATTAGATAAGAGTCTTATTCGACCGCTCTACTTGCATATGATATTAAACAGTGCTGCTCAATACTAATATTTTATGTAGATGACGCAAGATTATATTTTTAGTGATGCTTGTTTGTGGTTTTATTTTATTTGTTCCAAAAACCATTTTTCATCCAATCAAGTTTTAGCTTTTAGTTTAAATTTTTGTAAAAAAACATTTGATTTGCCAATCCATATTTCTGATAAATAGATTCTCTAAAAAATAGAGAAACTAGTTTTTTTGAAAAGTTTAACCAAATTTATGAAGAAAAATCCAAAACCAAGTTTTTGAGATTTTATAAAAAAACGAATTATGTTTCTTTTTGTAGACATACTACATTTTAATTAATTATGAGTTAATAAATAATATTTTTACAAAGATAAAATTCTCATAAAACATTTTGGACAGAAATTTTATTTAAAGAATAATGTAAAATAATCTATTTTATTTCATATATGTAAAATAAATTAAGATATTTACATATAATATTAATTAATTGTAAATAATTAGTTATTAATTTCTATAAATTAAATTATAAACCAATTTGTAATAATTATTAGACATATTAAAAATAACTAAATTATAAAACCTAATGTATTTTAATAAAATAATATATTTTATTAATCTTGACAGTAAAATATTCAAGTTTTTTTTAAATACTAATATATGAAAATGTATAATTAGTTTCAAAATTATAATTTTTTTACTAATTTACTGATATTATAAGATCTTTAAATGATTATATTTTAGTATAATATTAAAATACAATAACTTAAAACATGTTAATTTATTTATTTTTAAATTAAAATATTTATAATTTTATAAATTTAATGGTAATTTATTAATATTTTATTTATATTTCGTATTACTTCAAAATAATGTATTTTTTATTTTTGGCAAACAAATAATGTACTGGTTATTTTCTGAAAATAAATAAAAAAACCAAAAGCACAAGCTGAAAATTAGAAATAAAATCTGGAAAAAAAACAAAAATCTAAATATCTAAAGCTAAAATCTAGAAACCAAAAACTAGTTTAACCAATCAACACCTTATTTAGTTGGGGAAATTTCACTTACAGCATATTTGGTACCATTGTTCATGTTTCGTTCATTAAGTATTTTCGCAAATGTCTTCTTTGTTAAGGAGTTCAAAACCATTCTTAACTTGTTTTGGAGATATATAAAATAAATAATTATTTCAACAAACAATAAAATAAAAGAAAAGAAAATATCTTTTTATATAATTTTCAAATTCAAACTTTTTTAAATTTATTTTTTCGAGAGTTTTAAAAAAAATATTTTCGAGATTTATATTTTGAGATTCGAAATTGTTTTCCAAACTATTTTTTAATTTTTTTAAAATTGTTTTTAAATATTTATTAAAATCATAAACTATACCCGTCAAATCTAAACTTTTAAGTGTAAACTAGATAGAGGTATGCGCTTTGTGCAGGGTTAAAATTATATAAGAGTTTTAATTAAATATCGGGAAAATCACATTAAACTTTTAAAGTGCCACTTACTAACAATTTAAACTTTGAAATTTTTTGACTTACACTTTTAACATTTTCATTGACGTTTTCATATAAAAAACCTCGAAATGTAAAAAAGTTGACTGACTGTACATGCAAAAAATGATGTGTCAATATGATTTTCAAAAAAATAGTAATTCAATTAATAAATAAACAAAAATCAGTAAAAATTGGTAAATTTTTTTTTTTGAACACGGATTGGTAAATTATATAAAATCAGAAAATTTAACAACAAACTCATAAAATTGAATAAAAATTCAGAAATTTTCTTTTATAAATCAGACAATTAAATAAGTACAAAATAATTAAAAAATCAAAAATAAATAAGATCAAACTAAAATACGAAAAAAAATTAAAAATAATTATAAATTTCAAAAAAAATTTGAAAATTCCAAAATTCAAAATAAAAACAAAATCATTTTCAACGATTATGTCTGAAATTATCATTGGAGATATGCCAAAAACCTTCATTGTTAATGGTTACGTGAGAAACCATCATTGGTATTAATGATATATTTGAAACTGTTATTGTTGAATCTAATATAATTTCTTAAAAAAATATTTTAATTAAAAAAAATTGTTTTGAATTTTCTAAATTTTTTAATTTTATTCAGTTTTTCTGTATTTTAATTTATTCTTTTTATTTTAATCTTTTATTTTTATTTAGTTTTCTAAATATTTATTTAATTTTCTGATTTTTAATTTAATTTTTTGGTTTTCTGAATTTTATTTAATTTTACGATTTTTTATTTATTTTTATTTATTTTCATTTAATTTATGAGTTTTTTACTTAATTTTTTTGTCAATTTCATTAATTAAATAATTGTTTTTCATAAAAACTCGACACATGATTTTTTTACCCGTACAACCTGTCAATTTTTTTACTTTGGATGTTTTTTTTTTGTGATGCAAATATCACTTTAAAGGTTAAAAGTATTCGTGAAAAAACTTTAAAATTTAAAGTGTGAGTAAGTGATACTTTCAAAATTTTTATGCGATATTCCCATTAAATATCGTAGAATCAAGCATATAATTTATTGTTACATTATAAAAGTGAAATATCGGTTGCTGTAAATAATTATTTGGACAAATGAGTAACGTGCATTGAATTAATGGACCAGTTAAGGATTTATAATTAATGGACAAAGTCTTGTAGAACGATGGGCTTAGAATTAAGTTTTTGTAACTATATAATTTAAGTTTGTGTATTATAGAAACTTTGGTCATTTTGCTGAAGGGGGATTGGGTTTGTGAGGCAAATTAATAAGAACCACATTTGGTAAATTTCAGATCACAATTCCATTTTGGTAAATTAAAACGCCACATTTGGTATTTATTTTAAACTAGGTGTCTTACCCGCATATGCGGGCTTAATCGTTTTACAAATATTTATTAGTTCTTTTTTAAAAAAAAATATTTATTAGTTTATTTTTTATTAATTCAAAAACCAGAATAATATCTTGTTATTTATGTTTTCAAAAAAATTAAATCAAACATATATATATATATAATATATGACAAAATCTAATTAAATATATATGTTTAATTAAAATTTATTAAAGATAACATTGACTTTAACTACTGAATTTATTATAATTGTTTTATATTTTATTTCTAAATTTTATAATTGAAAAATATGTTTTAAGATAGCAGCACAATATATAAGAATTATCTTATTTTTTAAAATTTAATATTATTAATAAAAATTAGTTTTTGATTATATAATTAATTATATATAAAATTTATTAAGGGTATTATAGATATTAACCGCTCTAACTTTCAATGTGAGAGCTCGATTCCAAAATTTTACTTCGCAAATAATAGTATAGATGATTTTGTATTAAAGCATATATACTATAACCTAATAATGAATACTGCAGTATCTTTTAAAATATTGATGTAACACACAATAAAAGCTTATTATATATTGGTTGTCCATAAGGTAAGATATTCATTACTTATTACATATTCTGTTAATTTTTAATTTTGAATCCTAACTAACCATAATTACTATTTATAATTAGTAGCTAAGCATTTTTCAATGGTATAGTCAATATAGAGGATACATGAGAATTCAAATAACAAACATATATGTACAAAATAATTATATAATATGTGACAATCGATGCATATAGTTGTATCTAATATAAAAAAAAATATATCTTATATATATATCACTATAATTATAGTTACGATATATGAAAAAGATGTGATATACGTTCGATAGTGGTTTTACTTTATTTGCTTGAAAGTTAATATTTACGTTACATTCTTGTAAAAGTTAATATTTGGTCCACATGATTTGTACGTACACATGAGTTAATGTGTTTGGTCCGAAAAATGCATTAGTACTATTTTAATGTAACCTTAATAAATGTTCTAGATAAATAAAATTTTAGACGACGTAAAAAAAAATAAAAAAAACTAAAATTTTAGACTAAAATTTTTGTATAGTTTGTCTAAGAATGCGCAATAAGAATAAGTGTGCACAAAAAAAAGTGCACAAAACAAAAAGCAATAAGTATAAGTTACGAAATGATACCTAAGTAATTTCATTTTGTAATCTAACAATACTGAAAGCTAAATATATTTAATGAAGAGGCTGCCACGTCCTCAAAAAAAATCGACCAATAAGAGATTAGATCTCCGCCATTTCAGAATCGTTTCTACTGATGAAGAGCATTTTATCACAAAAATAGCACTCAAAAACTAAAATGACCAAAATAGCATTTTATCTTTTGAAAAATTTAAATTTTTTTTATTTTTCAAAATTTGAAATCTTATCCCCAAAACCTCACTTCTCAACTCTAAACCCTAAAACCTAAACTCTAAACCCTAAACCCTAAACTCTAAACCCTAAACCCCACCCATTGAGTGCTATTTTGTGACTTTTGGCCTTGAGTGCTAGTTTGGAAACAAAAACTTGATTTAGTGCTATTTTGGTCTTTTTCTCTTTTTTTTTAGTTAACGTTTTAACTCAGCCCATACCAGCTCCGCTTTGCCAAACCTTTGTTTTTCCTCTAAATTTTTGAGAATCAATGATCTTCCCCGACTCTTCCACTCCGTCTTCTTCTCTGAAACTCAGAACTTTCAGTTACCTTGAGACACTACTGATCAATCAATGATGATCTATAAACTCTTCTTGATTGTTTTGTTTCACCTCCTGTTGATCCTCCTCCTATATAAAGCACTACGTCTAAACCTAAATCCTTTCAAATCAAGTTGGCTGTAGAAACGCATCTCAGTGATACGATCGAAATCAAGAGGCACTTCAGGACCAACAACGACTAAACCCACATTCTGTTTTCGACAGAAGGAGATGACAGCTGAGCTGTCTGATACGTCGAGGTCAGGTACGCATGTAGCGTCTCCGGAGCTCGTGATGCCGGGGTTTCCAGGCGCGCATAGCACAGAGTTGCAGGAAGGAGAGCGTTTCAAGGCGTGACAAAGGGAGTGTTCTCTCCCTCCGGTACCGATTACAAGAACTATCACTCTCTCTTCTGCAGTAACTGAAACGAAGTTAGTACACTGAATATTAAGCGAGCAAAAGGGTATCGCTGGAACTTACCAGCGCCGCCGTTACCGCCGGGAGCAACTGAAATAGAGGGCTCGGACTCTGACGTGACGCAACGAAGCCAAAGTTGGCGGCTTTGGATATGGTTTAAAGGGAACGGAGAGCTAAGGGCGTGGTTGGTGGTGGCGAAACTGAGAGGAGCAACAGAGGAAGAGGGAGAAGTAGAGGTGGAGAACCGGAGAGAGCTGAGAGATGGTTTTGGGGAGTTGTTGTTGTTGGAGAAGAGATTGATAGAAGAAGATGAAGGGTGGAGATTAGATGTACACAACGACATGTCGGAAAGTTGGAACACAAGTTTGCAACAGAGATGAAGAGAGACACAGAGACAGTTAAAGTTACAGTCTTTGAGAGAGTTTGACTCAGACCAGATTCGCTCAACAAGGGTTTAACAGAGCACTCACTTCGTTTGTTTTTCATTAGTATCCTTAAACAGAACTACTACTTCGTGTACAAGTTATGTTTTGGTGTTATGGGTTTACAAGTTCTCTTTGTTGTCATTAGCTTTAAATCGAAAAACTTTCTTATGGATGTGCTTTTAGTATATTGTTTAATGATACTAATGAGTCTGCTTCAACTAATGGCTTACATTACTGGAACATTCTGCTAGGTAATGGTTATGACATCGGGAGATCAAGAAATCTTGCTTCTCTGGAGCATGACTCTCAGGGTTTCACCATTGCAAGAGCTGGAGATAACGTAGCAATAGCGTTCCAAGAAACTGATGCATATCAAGTAATGTCAGGAGGTGTGTTGTGTCATCCTGATTACCCGGTTTCACTAGCAAAACATAAATAATGATTTTGGACTAAAAAATCAGGTTATTATTTTGTTTTATATTTGATGAATATATAAGTGTCTTGTGGAAAACCTAAAGTGATGGAGTCAAACTGATTGAAGAGGAAAATGCATTAGCTGGGAATCAATTTCATAAGATGCTGTCAATGCTCGGAGAATCAGAAAGCAAAGTTGATAATATGTAAAATCAAGCTCAAGAATCACAAAATCATTGTGTATGGATCCAAGAGGTGAAGAGTTTCATGAAGAGAGTAATAAAGACCACTTCACGTCTTCTCCTACAGTTAGAAACATGACAAATTATGTTTGCTGGAATAAGTTTAATTTATTTTTTTTTTAACTGTAAAAGGGCATTTATACTTTTTTTTTCTTTGTTCAGCTTTTATATATATTGGAACTTATTTGACTTCGACGAACCAACTCCTCTTTGCTGCTTCTTTGTTTTTGGCTGCAATGGCATGACGTTAGTGTGTATGTTTATTTTTGAAACACATCAGTGTGTATGTTATATAGAATTGTGTGCTGCAATGGCATGACGGGACGTGTGTATGCTTTATAGTTGTTTGCGTATATGTCATCTTCGTCATAATTTTCCATAAGTTCTTTACTAAATAAGGAACTGAAGCTAAGATATATAAATACAAAGATGAAAATTTCACATTCACAATGATCTATACATTATGAAAAAGACAAATATTAATATATATAACGACCATATGACTTGGTTGACTTATAATTTCAAGTGGTATTAGATTATTTTGGAAACAAATTTTGTCAATCAAATTTGAAAACTATATAAAGAGTCTTCAAATTCCAGTTACGTGTTCTTTCCAATTCAAATTGGTGTTTGGTTTAAAATCTTTCAGTGTTTTGTATATAAAAGCCTGACTAAGAAATCAAACTGAAAATTAAACATGTGATATAAATATAAAATATACAGACTATTACACATATGCTAAGCATCTAAGGGTTCTGAAACTCCATATAATTAAAAATAGTAAAAAACAATCATGTAATATACATTCTGAGAACTTAAAATAATTTTATAAATTATTTTCTTCAAATGATAACAGAAAATGTATATTTTCTTAATTTACATCTTTGAGCTCCAAGGTGATTAGTTTTAGTGATTTTATGTTGTAGTAATCAAATAATATTCCATAAGAGTATATTGAGTAAGTAGGTAAATATAGTTTTGCTTTTTTAAATTGGTTTAATGTTAGGTAATGGAACATAACACACCAAGAAGAAAGCATTCACCAAAGGCTTGGGGATAGGCAATTATATAGACATTCACTTTGTTGTTTTTGAACAATTGTATTACAAGAAACGTCTGGTGAAAAAAAAAACATCTGGTGAATGCTGCACTTGAAGAATAAGAAATATGTGTTTCATGTTTTGATCATGCTAATGTCGGAGAAGAACAATGAGATTTTACAGTTTATAGATTGTCAATTTGTTTTTTTTTTTCCGGTTTTGTATTCCTATACAGAATTTTATTATTGCTTGAAAAAGCTAAATTTTATCTTTATATAATGACTTAAGTATTAAAGAATGTAAAATAATACTCAACTATTCAAACTGTTCAAGATTTAAGCTTAAGTAACAAATAATAGTTTTGGTTTCCTCAACTCCCAAATAGAATTTCATCTATGGTTCTATATCAAGATGACCACTTAATATTGTGTTTTTAGTAACACATATACAATAAAGAAAAATACAATACATTATTTATTTGATATGAGTAAGTGGGTGAAATAAAGAATTTAATGAATAAAATAATTTAACCAAAACATATGCAGTAAATTATAATGAATTAGTTTTAATATGATAAGTAATAATTTAATGGATCATTTTAAATAGAAGCCCAAAAGATAAATTTTTTTTACTTATACTAAATATTTAACATTAATATTATGAATATTAAGAATTCACACTCTTAACTAAAATAAACAAACTTCCTACTGCATATATTTTGTTTGATGAACATTAAATTTTATTTATGTATATATAATACACAAACATTATCATAATAATTAAAGAAAACAAAATATAAAAGGAGATAAAAGTATTAAACAACATAAATGACAAATGGCAGATAATAAATAACTAAAAAATATAATATACACAATTAAATAATTATGTATTTTTATATTTGATGAATGTTTAAGTGTTTTGGATAAAAAAATTTCCAAACACTATTACAATACTATATTTCTCATATATTTAAATAGTGTACAGTTAATAATTAACACCAGATTCAATAAGAATTGCTAAAAGCTATAGAAATATAAATATGAGACACAACAACAAACAAAAAGTGAAATTCATAAATGCAAAAAATCACTATGAAATAACCATTACCAAAATATTTTGTAACTTTATTTTACCAAAAATATAAGTTTTTAACTTTCTATTACCAAAGAAGGAATCAAAACTCTATGTGATTTTTGGAAAGAGATTCGCATGTTGTCTACAAAAAGTTTTAAAAAATATTTAAAAAAAAACATCATAACCAACAAAAAATATTATATACCAACTTCACCTAATAGAAACACACCGAAAGTAAAAAATTATAGTTTTTTAGACTATACCAAATCCTTACGTAATTCATTTGGTGACAAATTGAACCATTTTGAATAAACAATAATGCTTATAAATCTTTCAAACTCATGAAGTCACATACTAATGCCCTTTCTCAAAACAAAAGTCGCATACTATTATTCTTTTTCTCTATTATGCCAAAAGTAAAATTAATATTCAAATTTTCCTTTTTCTTGTGGGTTACTTAAATTTAAAATATTTAGTTTAAGTGAATATGCAACTACTCAAAACTTAGAGTAACAATGACTATCATGTCATATAAAATTATAACATACAAAAAATTTGTTAAAGTTCTAAATGAAACAATTCATTCTCTAAATGTTGGAACCTTATGTGAATTTTATGATTATACATACAGAATAAATATGAAAACTATACTTCAAATATAAAAGAAAATAAAACAAGTAAAACAGAATATTAAAAAAACATTTGTAGAAAAAATTATAGTATATAATCCACGCGTAGTGCGGAAAAGTCCTCTAGTTAATATAAAATTGAGGTTATAACTATTTAAAAGATCCGTAAATAATATATAAGCGTGTATTAAAAGTAACCAAAAATGGTATTAGCCTATTAGGAAAGTGATAATATATACAATTTCTCTAATTAGTTTTAGGGTTAATTGGTTTAAAACCCCAAAAAAATGAAAATACCTATGATGTGAGTAGTTTGTGTCTATGGAGAATGGTATAACATTGTGGGATTTAGAGTATTTGGTTAATTAGGGTAAAAGTCTAGTGTATGGGGTGCAATTTCCCTTAGTTTTAATTAATAAAAAAACCACAAATCTGCAGACCGGGTCGCCTTAATGATCCACCCGTTATGTATCCAGTGACCAGATAGGCGATCCGGTTACCTTTAAATTCTTTTTTTTGTTCAGCGAGTCGCCGCCGTAGTCTCGAGTCGAATTCGTGGTCTCTCTCTTCTCCGCCCGTCGACGTTGTTCCACCGTCTAATCACCTAACCCCGCCGGCTCTTCTTCGAGTGTATCGTCTACTTCAAACACGGTAAACTCTCTATGCTCTGTCTTAGGAACAAGAAATAGTATTACTACTGCATGCTCTGTCTAAAAACTGCCCATATAAATTGAAACATAGTATCCACAAGAACAAGAATACACCGTGGAATCATATATACAGTTCAAAAAGTTTTGATATTTGGTGGATCTTTGTTATGAATTCAATTGATACTTTCAGATTTATATTCTTTGATAAACTTGCCTTGATAACGCTGAGTACTTAGACTTTTCAAGCATATATGTTGTTTATTGGTTTATTTCAGCTCTCTTAATGCTGGTCAGGAGGGTTTAGGGTGCAAATCTTGTGCTACTATTTGATGGCTGCTAATGGTCAACGCCGCTCTCGCCAGGACGACGAAAGCCCTTCAAACCCCAACAAGAAGAGGAAGGCAAACAAGAACCCGGAAAAGAATCTCCTCTTCAATCTCAACTCATGCTCCAAGTCTAAGGATCTCTCAGCTGCATTAGCTCTTTATGATGCAGCCGTGGCTTCCAACGAAGTCCGACTAAACCAGCAACATTTTCAGACCCTTCTTTACCTATGCTCGGCTTCCATTAGCGACCCTTGTCTTCAAACCCTTGCTGTTGAACGTGGCTACCAGATTTTTGACCGTATGGTCACTTCCGGGTTAACTCTTAATGAGGCAACCGTCACTTCAGTCGCTCGTCTGGCTTCTGCTAAGGGTGATGGAGATTACGCTTTCGAGATTGTTAAGGACTTTGCTTCTGTTGGCGGCACATCGATTCCCCGTCTCAGAACCTATGCGCCTGCTTTGCTCTGTTTCTGCGAGAGGTTGGAGGCTGAGAAGGGTTATGAGGTGGAAGAGCACATGGAAGCTGCAGGCATTGCACTAGAGGAGGCTGAGATCTCGGCTTTGTTGAAGGCAAGCGCTGCCACGAGCCGAGAAAACAAGGTTTATAGATATTTACATAAACTTAGGGAATCTGTTGGATGCGTTTGTGAAGAGACATCGAAAGTTATAGAGGACTGGTTCTGTGGAGAGAAAGCTGGAGAGGTTAGTAGTGATGGGATTGGCTCTGATGTTGAGATGCTTAGGGAAGCTGTTTTGAGGAATGGAGGTGGGTGGCATGGGCGTGGATGGGTTGGGGAAGGTAAATGGATTGTGAAGAAAGGTAATGTTAGCTCGACCGGAAGATGTTTGAGCTGCAATGAGCAGCTGGCTTGTGTTGATACCAATGAGGTAGAAACACAGAAGTTTGTGGATTCTTTGGTGGCTTTGGCTATGGAGAGGAAGGCAAAGATGAATTCTTCCGAGACAAAGGTGGACTTCAGCGAGTTTCAGGTTAGAGAATGAATTAATGATTCTCTTAGATTGCTTCTAATAAGTCTAGGACATAGAATCTTGCAAGATTTTCTTTTGCTTACTTTTAACTTTGATAAGCAAAAAAAAAAAAGAAGGAAATTACGGTGGAGTTTTATTCAGGAATTAATCAAAATATGGAAGTAAAAAAGGAAGAAGAAAATGCTCTTATTAGCTTCTGTGTTTTAAGATTTCATTATATGTTAATGTATGCATCTCCTATTGTCCATTGTGGAATTCTACTTAGTTGGTGCTTAAAATGTAGTTTTCTAAAACTGAAAATACAAAGTATCTTGAGTATTCAAATATTGATCTTTGTCTGAGCGTTACACGAATCTTTGTCAGGACTGGCTTGAGAAACATGGAGATTACGAAGCTATAGTAGATGGAGCAAATATTGGTCTCTATCAACAAAATTTTGCAGACGGCGGTTTCAGTCTTTCACAGGTTCTCTCATCTATCTTTACTTGTCACTTTCTTCTTTCAAAATTTTGAATACACTTCGTGCAAGACTAACAACGTAGGTGTGCGACCGAACAGCTTGAAGGTGTGGTAAACGAACTGTATCATAAAAGTGGTGATAAAAAATGGCCCCTGATTCTCTTGCATAAGAAACGGGTCAGGACGCTTTTAGAGAACCCAACTCACAGGAATCTGGTTGATGAATGGATTAACAACGGCGTCCTGTATGCGACTCCACCAGGTTTCAACGATGATTGGTATGAACTTAGCTTAGCTTCTCTTAAAATCCCATTATTAAACAGTGTCTGGTTACACTCATCTCCTGGGCATTTTCCTTCTATTTCAGGTATTGGCTCTATGCAGCTGCTAAACTCAAGTGTTTGCTTGTGACAAATGATGAGATGAGAGATCACATTTTTGAACTCTTAAGCAACAGTTTTTTCCAAAAGTGGAAAGAAAGGCATCAGGTAAAAATCTATAAACCCTTATAAAGTATAATAAGCCTGAATGAGCCCTTTATGTAAAAAAATATATAATCTTGTGAATGTAAAATTACCTTATGGTTTATGGTTTTGGTGGTAGGTTCGGTATACATTTACGAAAGGTAATCTGAAGCTTGAAATGCCGCCTCCCTTTTCTGTTGTCATTCAGGTTCACCATCTTATTCCTATTCATGTTTTTTTTTTCTTTTTTTCCGGTTTTTAAGAAATGGAGTTTTCTGAATAAATCTTGATTACATATCAGGAGTCAGAGAAAGGGTCATGGCATGTTCCTGTTGCAAGCCAAAACAATGAGTCTTCAAGAACTTGGATGTGTATTAGCAGAAGAAGTGTTTTGGATTCACTTAAGATTAATGGAAAGCTGGAAACTTCTGAAAATGGGGACAGTTCTTAGTATATTTAACAACAACAGCTTCTTGAGTTCATGTGATGCTGCAGGTAATGATGAGAATTGAGATTGTGGAATCTGGTAATGGAGAGCCATTGTTAGCTGTATCTTGCTAGTTGAAGATCCAGTGTTCTTTGTTGAGACTGTTATTTTATTTTTATTTGTTCCGGGAAGAATATTACATACAAAAAAAAACATTGCATCTTTGAGAGAGGATTGAACTTTTTGCCCATTAGAAAGAAAATAAAATTACATTTTTGTTGTTTCAAAATCCACCAAGTGTCCAGATCTAGTTATTCGGGTTTGACCTCGTATGCTTCATTCATATTTTATAATCCTTCTGTGTTAAAAAAAATTGATTTATTGGATTTGTTGTCTTTAAAAGATTGATGTTTTAAAAGTAAGGGAGGAAGCAAGTGTGGCTTGAGGTAAACTATCCTGAGGAGACTGATAGGTCCGCTTCTGCTTTGGCTTCTGCCCGGTTGAATAGATGGACGAAACCGCACGCCACCAGGAATGCTTAAATGTAGCATAGCTGTTTCATGGACTGAAAATCATGTCAATAGCATAGCAGCGTGGATTCTTAGAGATATCAGGGCAGAACTATTCGTCACAGTCATAGAGCCTTTTCAAAGTTACAGACGACTAGGGAAGCAGAGCTGATAGCTTTGCATTGGGCGATAACAAACATGAGACACACTCACTAACAAAGGATCATCTTTGAATCTTCAAGAGTTTTGGCAAGGGAATCACTCTCAATCCCTCAGAATATCCTCGGTTCCAGCCTGTACTTAGTGACATTAACATACTTCTCTCATCCTTTCAATGCGTCTGCGGTCAGTGTTCGTATGTTCTAACTCGAGCAGTTGCTGTTACACACAAACATAGAGTTTGCGTGAGAACTACCTTTAATCGCGAAGAGAAGTGAGGAAATGAGAATATGATCATCTATTTATAGAAGTATGGCACGACAAACGAAAAGTCATCACATTAGGTCTACGAAATCTAAAACGGCGGCTTGCTTCCCGCTTTTTCAGGAGCAACGATTCCACTTTTCAGAGTAAACTAGGATCCAGTTTACGGATCAAAAACGGTATGCTTAATGAACTGAGATTTTAGACGGTTCATGGTAAACATATCGGATCTCTTGGACGTGCCGAAATGGAAGTCCGACATCATTTGAAGGACAAGCGTCAAGTTCTTTACTTTAATAACCTACTCATGCAAATTTATTGAGAATGACTTCATCTCTCACAATGAACTTGGAGAGATTACATCCTTCAAATAAGACCCATCAATAAACTAAACTCGACCCAGTTTGTGAACAAATGCGTCACCTTGAGGAAATTAAGAGAGAATTCCGTTATAGAAGGAGATGATCGAGTACAAAGAGGGCTTTCATAAACAAACATGAATCGGCACAGGTTTACACATTCTTATTGTTCTTATAAAGTTCATCAACACTACGATTTCATAGTCCTTTTCTTGTAGTCGACTTTAATCCCCTATTTATATTTGAGGTGCATTATTAATATTAAACCTTGCCCTTATGTGGGATTAACAAGATTATCATTGCTTAGGTGTCTGATACACTAAAAATGAATCTTTGCTATTGTCAAGTTAACAGTGGTTGTTGTAATACTTTAGATTCAAATCCATAGGATCAGTTTACAATTTATCTTATTAGTTCAACTCTTAAGCTAAAACAATGATGGAGTTTCAAGTGGTGGTTTCGTGAGAAACAAGTAACAAGATTTGTTAAAGTATGCAAATTTAATAAAAAGCCAGCCTAGGATGTCTTCATCGGGTGCTAATACAACTGAGTCAAACAATTATTCAAGCACGAAATAAGCACAATCTAGAACTTTGATCACTCAATTAGATCAGCCCTCTATCGTGGTACTGACCCCTATGCAGACTGGTCTTGATGCCTAAGCTTTCGCTTGGAACAAGATACAATCGCATGCGGTAGAGATCAAGCCCGATAGGTTCACCTAACAACCTAATATCTACTCTCGCTGATTAGGGTTGCTAAGCTCATTCATATAGATTCAAGTCACCTTCTACGTGGTTAGCGAACTGATTAACCTTAGGTTCGAACATTAATTGATCAGGTTAATGCAAGCAGTAAGCGTTGATATGAATGGAGACAAATTAATTGATTGCTTATCTATGTTTAACTCATGCGATCAACACCCTAGATCCCTAGACAAGCTAGCCATAACACAAGATATCAAAAGCATGTTTACTGAATAATACTGCATATAAATCGAATAGAAACAAAGAGGGTTCAAGATGATCTTCTCTATGAGAGATGGAGCCTTCTCCCTTACAAGTAGCAAATCGCAAAAACAGGTATAGGTCTCTTTCAAAAACTAGCATACATAATTAAATAGGGATAGATACGGTTTTATATGGAGGCGCCAAAAGGATAGAGAAGAGGTGGGGCGGTTAGGGCAACTTCCAAAATAATTAGGGGTTTCCTTAATTGTCGGTAACAATCGCTTGGGGTTGCTCCTTGGTGGGAGCAATCACTCGTACTGCTCTGTGGGAAATTCTCCAACTATGGCATCTTTTCTTCATGCACTCTTCTTAGACTCTGCAACCTACTCCAGACCTGAAAGGACATAAAAACGACTAGATAAACTCGATAAAGGACTGAAAAGCAATTGAAAACATACATACAATGATGTTAAAAACACCATATATCAGTGTCATCACTAGAATCCACCTCACCTCATGTATTGAATAGTCCTCTCTTGCCTAGACTGATTACATGTAAAGCCATTGCCAAATAATACAAGAAAAGGATTATAGTATATGTTTCATTTTATGGATCTTTCTTCCTTCCCCTGCAAACCCGAACTAATCAGTGTGTTGATGGTTTCATATATGGCACATTCGAATTGTACTTTCGCTTTCGATCATTAACTAATCTGAAATATCCATTTTCAGTTCTCTATCCCAATGATGAAACCCAAACTAACTCGAATATTTTCCGATGTGTATCTTGTATTATTGTATATAAGTGATTATTCATTATAAGTTAGCATAATATTTGTATTTTTGTATTATATATTATGCTATATGTTCCCTACGATGTATGTATGTGTTATGTGCGTAAGTAAGTGATGTAGTTTGGGTCCAATAAATGTGAATGATATAAAGAAGATTAGCATTCGCAAGAGATTGTATCACCATATAGTATTTTGATCATGCATAATATTAGGTCTTATGGGTCCAATAGGACATTATACGTTGGTAATGTTTAACATGCTATTTTTAAAATTATCGTTTATACAATTTTTCACAGTAAGAATTTATTGTAAAAGAAAACTTTGACTGATAGTACAGAAAATTCAAAAAAAATAAGGACATAGTAAATTCAATTTCTTAACTTTAGCACCAAGACTTCGTAATTATGAAATCTTCATAAATGCTAATAGAAAAATAATTAGAGATGAAATTTTTAAATTTGCGAATGAATCGGAAATAATCCCACTAATGTCTTGATTAAGATATATTTTCCTATTGGAATACACTGATAATTCCACTAGTTTAGTGTTATTTTGATTATGGGAAGTCGAATGTTTTCTTTCCATAATTTAAATAATTATATTCGCAGATTGTTTTGATATTAAGCAATTTTCATAAATTTTATTTTTGCATATTTGTTTTGATATTTTATGTTTTTATGAGCATGATTTAAAGGGATATATATGAGAGTATCCAATGTATTTAAAATGTTTATGGTCAAATATCCGAGGGTTAACGACGTATTTTTACACCATAACTATCATATAGTAACAAATGTACATAAACTTTCATCCTCGTCATAATTCCACACAATTTAAGTTTCTAAACCTATTACTACCTAATTAGAAAGATCGAAATCCAAATCCACATACACGAAGATTTGGCTTGGTTTTAGTGGTTAAGAACATTAACTAAAAATTTAAAGCAAACCAATTTTTTTTTAAAAGAACTTAACCAAACAAAAAGTCTAAACCAAATGAAAAAAAAAACAAACGAAAGAAAAAAGATACTTCCTACATGTACATATTTCTCCTTATCATACTTTCTTTTCAAAAAAAAAAGATATGAGAGCTTGAAAGATGTAACAACTAATAAAACTCAGATGAAAAACAGCTAGAAAAGCAAGAAAAAAATGAAAACTTAGGAAGCCATTGACGAATTGCAGGTTTGCAGAGATTGGAAGAGAAGAACGATGGGGGCATTTTTGTGAATTCTCTTTCATTAAGAGACATAAAAAGTAACTTTTGCACACAGCTGGGTGTTGAACCCGCGACCAATAATATATATATATATATATATATATATATATATATATATATATATATATATATATCTTAATGTGAACTACCGGACTAAGATATAATTAGACAATATATTTACAAAATAAATATATATATTAAAAAAATACTAAAACTGCAGAGACCTATTGAACGAAAGATTTTCAGTTGCACTTGAGAGAATATGATGTTTGTTTGCTCAGTCAACTGATCCGTCTAGGGTGAAGGTGAATTCGGTGTTCATTTAGTGCAATTAGTCGGTACATCCAGATGGATCAGCTGGGTGAGTTCCGAAAAATCAGCTGAATTTTTTTTTTAAAGGTGGCTGAGTCTTCACCATGCATCTAGCTGCAGCTGGTCCAGTTAAAAAAGTCAATGACTAAAATGACCCTGCTACACATAACCCTAAAATTAAAGAGCTTCACTCTCATCTCTCACGTATTCTCTTGGCGGCCAATTTTTTTCTCCTGCAATCTCTCTCCGGCGACGTCTCTCCTGTGATCTCTCTCCGGCGACCTCTCTCCGGCGACCTCTCTCTCTATCAAGTAAGTAATCTTGTTCATGTTCTATCTCTGTTATTTAAGTTTATATGGGTTTGGTTTTGAGTGGTTTGTCTTTGCAATGTGTATTCCGCTGTTTTGAGTGGTATGGTCTTGCGTTTTCATTGCAAATAATGTGTTTATTTTCTCTGTTTCATGTCTGAAAGTATGGTCTTACGTTTTCATTACAAAGAATGTGTTTACTTAGACTTGTCTTGTTTATGTGTTATCTCTGTGATTTACGTTTATATAGGTTTGTTTGTCTTTTAATTTTTTTCATTTACCATTTGTCAGCAGGTGCAAGAAGAAGCTTTGAAGAGAAACAATGACATCCATCCCTGGAACTGATGTGAGTATCTTCCCCTCTAATCTCTTATTTGATCTCGGTTTTGTCAGATGCTTTTCTTATTGTCTTGAATCTTCAAATAAGAATCTTACATGGAGTGACGAACAAACACTCTTCTTTCTTCAACTAAGACTTTATGAGAATCTGAAAGGAAACATAAGAAAACAGATGGTTAATGAGGCTGGGAGATAGGCGATAATGGACATGTTCTATGAGGCATTTCGCATAAAAATTCCATGAAGAAAATTTGGGATAAGGTACAATACTTGCAATTTGTAAAATTATAGTCATTGTTTATAATTTCATTGTCATAGTTTCATGAAAATAAATATATAAATGTTAAAATAATAATTTTCAAATGATTTTGTTGTAATTATAATTTAGATAAGATATTAAAATTAATAGGATTAATAAAAAAAAACATGAGTTAAGAGTAAGATTACAAGACATGTCCATTTTAGGCATTTTATCATCAAATGCATCTGGATGCAACTGCATGTTCAAAAAAAGAAATCAAACGAACACATCTACATCCAGATGCTTCATCTGGATGCGCCTTCCAAATGTACAAACAAACAACATCAAGATGGAGCATCTGAATAAGACATCCAGATGGATCATCTGGATGCACCTTTCAGATGTACAAACGAACATGGCCGACATAATCAAAATACATTGCAGTGAGAGATTGAGTTTTGGCCCATAATTAATTATTTTAAGAGATTATGTGGTTCCCGGATATGAATCGAAGAAGGTTAGTGGTGTCGAGGATGGTGGAGGATTTCAAGTTATCGAGTCGGTATGGGGTGAAGACTGAGGAGGTAATCCGTTAGATTTGGATTGAGTGAGCTAGGGTTCATGGCAAGAGAGATGATTTGGGAACTAGGAATTTAGGGATTTTTATTTACGGGTTAAGGGTCCGATTACTATTCCGGGTCATTAGGTTATGTAGTCCCGGTTTACTATTTCTAATCGGGTCATTTTTGGTTAACTACGGTAGTCATTAGTTTTCATTTAAATCACTGAATATTAAACCAAACTTAAACCATTATATGTGGATATCTGTTTCATCTTAAACTTTGTGTATAAATAGGTTTTGAACTTCCAAAATGGGGGTAAATAGGTTTGTATACTTATAAGGCATATAGTTAGAACGAACATGAAAATTTGTGTGTAATTGTTGATATACGATATTTATGGTGTGGAAATAGGTCGTTTACTCAATATCTGAAATTGTATACTTTTCAAATATTTAAATAATTAGACGATCAATTAGGGATTCTAGAAAACCCAAATTGTTTGTTTTGCATTGATTTGTATATCATAATAATTTTATTATAAGTTTCATAATGAGCAGTTTTTATATATTGAATCAATATGTCTTTTTTACTTTTTAATATCTACGAATTGAAAAGTTATAATTTATTTTAATCTATTCACTCTGGAAAAAGCGCAGATCACCTAGTTATATAATAATGGTGTTTCAAATAACTCATCATCAAATTTGTACATTCATTACGTACGTACCAAATTAAGATTTAACAAACGCTTAGGATGAATTTGATAATGCCAATGGAGTATGAGGAAATCTTAGTCAATAAATACACCCTAGAGCGAGTTGAAAAGGTACACAACCTGATTGATTATCTTTGATTTTGATTTTCCCTCAAACCGTGTTGAACAGTATGTCTGTCCGAGAAGCAAAGACCAGACGTTGTAGGAAAGCATGTGTCTTCCAATAGCCAAAACATAACACGTTACTTGTCTGATAAATAGTTCCATGGTTGTTTTTCTTGTTTCTAAAAACCTTGTGATCTCTGTTATGAATAAAGCTTTTATCATATGTTTGTTCATGTCTCCCCCTCTGGATCAGTCATACAAATACATTCATTTTTAGGACTCGCATCATTGACTAGCGTAGGACTCACATGAAGGTAGCATAAGAATTTGTATTAGTATAGTCTAAATTCAAATTCTAGTTCCTAATTCGTTACGCTTTTTAACATAAATGCAAGAATTGATTCTGTTTGTCCATAATCCATATACTAGAAGGACATATATAATAATATTCCCCAATGCATCCAAAGATAGACTTTTACAGTAGGTGTTACCAACGTAAACAAGAACAATTGAAGAAAAAAGGTGTGGAGTATATAAATAGGAAGACCGCACAACCAATCACTTGCAAACTGTGAACTTGCAAGTCCCTGAATTAGCCTTGATGAAACGGATAGCGGTCATGAGAACATCGTGCTGCGAATTACCGAGGAGTGCCAAATTTGTGTGTGTGATGACAGCGATGGAGTTATAAGGAAAGCCAAGAGAGTTGTATGAATTGAGTAATGCAGTTGTTGCCTCCCTTAAGAGAGTCTTGTAGGCTTCTCCTCGCCCGTCTAGTGCTTCACGTACTGTCATATCAGTACCATATATCCTTCCAGCTATTAGTCCGAACGCAACTGCCACCTTCGTGTCTGGACCTATCACCCTCCAATAGCATCTGTACTCAGGTCTTATCCACAGCCTATATAAGTCACAAAGTCCAAATGTTAAGGAAGTATGTAAAACAGAGTTAATCAACAAAAAATAAATTAGAGAGAAACTCACTGGTGGGAACAAGCTGATGGATCTACAAATGGAACTGGAGGGATTGGAGGCAAAGGTGGAAGCTTAAACTGAGGAGGCGATGTAGCTGGAGGAGGACTCGTGACCGGGGCCTGAGGAGGAGGCAAGACCGGAACTTGAGGTTTAGGAGGCGAAGGTGGAAGCTTAACCTCAGGAGGCGGTGGGGCTTGGTGAGGAGGAGACATTACTGGAGCTGGTGGTGGTTTAGGACAATAAGACATTGGCTGAACCGGCTGAGTAAGAAGCACATCCGCAGCGAACGTTTCAAATCCAAAAAAGCTAAACAATAGTTTAAGTTTCTGTGCAGGACCTGAAGCAACGCTGCAACTACTACTTGAGCCTTGTTGTTGAGCTCCATTGTCTGAAACCTGAGCATAACAGTTGCTCAAATCCGGTGTCCCGTCAAACCTCATTACATATCCTCCAAGCCAGTTAGTTGTCTCTTCTCTCGACATGTAGACTTGTCCACTTTCATCAGCACATGTGACACTAACCTTGATTCCTTTAAGAAATCAACTACACATCTTAAGCAGAGATACAGCAAAAACAAAGTATTGACAAATGTTGTTATTAATTACCAGAGACAGGGAAATCAAATAAAGATCTCTCTCCATCCTTGCATTGGTCACAAAACACTGATCCTGTGACGGTGGCATATCCAGTAACTCCATTTACGGCTAAGCATAGAACAAGAAAGGAGACAAATAGGAGATTATGATTTGGATCCATTTGATTTCTCAGCACTATAAGCAATAAAGAACAAGAAGAGAAGATGAGTAGTTATGGTAGTCTTAAAAGCCAGTAGATAAAAAGGAAATCATACAACGTTCAACTGCTGAAATATTAATTGAGGTTGTTGACAAAGACAAAAGAAAAAAGTAGTAATAGTTTATGATGGTCTCATGGTCTGAACATGAGAGTATTCGTACGAGTCAAGAACATTAATGTTCCTTAATTATCTCCCCAACCTTTTGTGCTGAGCAATAAATATAACAAAATAATTAATTTGGTTTTTTGATAATGGGTTTGGGTTATAGTTATTGGTGTGTTACAAAAAAAAAAGTTATAGTTATTGGTTTTAAAGGTATTGGCTCCACGCAGTTAATACTATCAAGACTTTGTATGAATATAGTTGTGTCGAGCTGTGACTAATGTGAACACAGTTTCACACGCAACACGTGACGTGTGAAATTAAAAACAACAAAGTTTTACTCGACGTGTGCATGTATTTTACAAATTTTAACCCTCATGCGCCATAGACGTTCGGGATTCATTCGGATTCAGATCGGGTATTTCGGGTTTTCAAATTTTGAATTTACTCTCCTAACTCTCACTATAATATTTTACTTGGATAAGACCTGCACCTTGTGCATGACGAATTTATATGAAAATTATTTAAAAAATATCGTATAAAAAATAAAATTTATATTCTTGATTGAATTAATATTTTTGGCCCTTAAAAATTTTTTAAAAGTTTTTTTGTTAATTACATAATTTATTTACTGATGAGCTGATCTCATTTTTAAAAATATTTCAAAAGCTCACTTATTGCATAAGAACCTAACGTTGAGGCTGAAAAATCTCATGCCTACTATTTGGTTACAATGAAACTATGTCATTTTGGTTTTATATCATGATTTAGCAATTTAAAAGTTAATTATGGTTACGAGAAGTTTACGTTCACGTGTCAATCCTATATATCTTCAATATTTTTCAAATTTTGTATCATTTTTTTCATTTTGGTTATTGCTCGAAATAAATATTGATTTTTGAGTTTATTCTCATTTCGTTATGCTGTTTTGGCCTAAAATTTAGAAAATGTTTAAGATTTAAAATTATTTAAGAAATACATATTTAGGTTAAGATCTGCGCCTTGTGCAGAATAAATATTTTATATTTATTACTTATTTTTATGTTTTTATGCATATTATGAAATAATAAACTAATAATTATATATTAAATAACTAAAAAATCAGTTACTATTATGTAATAAATTGGCTTGCATATATAAAATCAAACAACCGCTCTTGTTTATTCGCAATTATTTTAGGATAAATAAATCAAAATAATCAATCTTATATATCGTATATGATATATAATTAAATTTAAATGATATTAACATAAATATATAGTATACTTTTAATATGGATATTTATTAAATAAGGTTTCTACTCATATGATTTTATGATTATTTGCATATTTGTGTAACAAAATTTTAGACCAGCGATTTGTTTTCAATGTGGAATGTTTAGTGATTTCAATAATTTACAATCATTTAAAAACAAGAATGAAGATTTCAAAATTAAAATATTAACTTTTCAATATATGATCAACGCAGATATTAAAATATAAGTATGTATTTTCATTTGATGTATAGTTTAATTTAAACGATATAATATATATATATATATATATATATATATATATATATATATTAACATAAACACCTATTAAAATAAAATTATTTATTCATATGATTTTATAATCATTGTATTTTATTATAGAAAAAAATAAACCTTATCACAAAAGTGTATGTGTGACTTTTAACAGTTTTATTAATTTATACTCATTTTGAAAAATTCAAAATACAACCTATATAAAAAAAAATCTAAATTTTTATTATATGATTAATGTAATATGTAATTTATTTTAATTATAAATAATTAAAAATGATATAAAGTATACATATTGTTAGCAAATCTTTATTAGTTAAAATAATTAATTGTCTTATATATCTTAATCATATTAGATAATTCTGTAGGTTTTATTTAAGGAAAGAATATATAATAATTAGTTTTAATTTGATAAATGAATGGTCCATAATAGACATATTATATAATATAACATTCCCTAAAAATTTACTTTTGGAATAAAAAATTTCTCAACTGATTCTCAAGCCGCCACGTAAGCAAAATTATCATTTCAATTAGCATTTCAATTACGTGACAACTCAGCATGACACTTTTTAATTAGTACAAATTACATGTTATAATTTTCTAAATGTGTATCTATTAATATATAGGGGGTAATTGTTGGTCAAAAATAATATTTTATAAGTATCGGTTAATAACTTTTTGGATTCGGTTATAATTTGTACATACATGTTAAAAGCCATAAAGTAACTATATATCATTCGGATTCAGGTTATATCGATTCGGTTTGGATATATCGAAAGTAAAAAAATTGAATATAAGTTAATCTAGCACACATCAAATTTATAAAATAACAAAAAATGTTAAATCAAGCATAAAAAGAATATCATTTGTAAACAATATGCATTAACTTATAGACAGAGTAGACTTGTTATTTTAACAAGTAAATTATAAAGTAATGATTTATATGTAATTGGGTATTTAATGTATTTATTTAAGTTTTAATACTTATTTTATATATCATATAAAGTAAATATTTAATTGAGGTAACACCCTATAAAATCCACTCGGATATTTTCTCGCATTTCATATTGGATAACATATCGATATCGAGTTTTGGTTTGGTTTGGATCTCGGATTTTAGATTTTATTCCCAGGAACAAAACAACCATTTTTGTCTTAGTTTTCTCTTCTCTCCAAAAATAGTAATATCATTGTTCTTTGTGGATTCGATAGTTTAGTATTACTATGCACTATTGTGCACTTACGAGGTTAACAATTGATCATATTAGTATTAGTGCCACTACATTATTAGGTCTAGGAAATACATATCTACAACTGTTTTAATTTTTTTTTTTTTTTTTTTGTAGAATCCAGAAAACCGGACTAACATAAAAAAATAAAATAAAAACGATGTTAAGGAAATATACGAATGTAAAAGGCGAATACAAGAACGATAAGAAATCGTATTCGCAAAGAGACATGAAGTCGAGATATGATCTATTTCCTTAACTCAAAATATTCGCTCTGTTAGTGAGACGAGACTGTACGAATATAGAGTCTTAGGATACAACCATGGCAGACGAATCACGCCTCACTCGTGATCGCCCTATCGAACTATAAACTCTACAAAACACTCTCGTATTTATGACTTACGCTAAGGGTTTTTTGCTGTTGGTTTCGATGTGACAAAAGTTAAGAAATGAATGAAAAGGAGAGACGATATTTAAAGAGACGGAGACAACCCACTTCCTGCAACAGCTGATGCACATGGGCGATAATCTCGCGGAGATCGAGGAAAGTTGAGTTGCGAAACTTATTCCCCAAAACTCTCTCTTATCTCGTTTAAAAAATTTCAAGAGGATAAACTGCATGACGTTTTTATTTGGTAGACAAACTGCTTGTCGTTTCAAAATAAAATGCATGTGGTTTTTGAGAATTTAAATGACAAAATATTGAGTTTAGCTTGGTCCAAAAACAATAATCTCTTGTCCTCCGCCAAGACCCGTACCCACGCCGCCGGGACGGCGGCACCCGCGTGGAGAGCACATATATATCACTCTCTCTCACCCTTCTTGGCCGATGTGGGATACTTCCCCATGACCTCTTATTCATTTAATTGACATTTCCTTGGGTTTTATTATATCTAAAGCCCATGTCATTTACATTCACAATTTAATTAAAGCCCAAACGCATTTAGTTGATCCAACATTTTTATGGTTAAAGAAAAACGATCTAGAACTTGTTTATGATAGAGAAAACATAAAACACAACAAACAAATGGTATAGTGGAAATTTTCTACACATATGAATGGGTGAGAAAAATATACGGACGAGGGTATTTATAATCCGTCTTAAACCCAATATTAAAGTCATTATTAGATTTTTAAATAAACCCAATATAAACGCGAGATAATTTCTTGGTAAATTTTTTATATAATCGCATTAAGTAGGTCTAGATATAATATTTGTAATCCAAAGTCCGTACCGAACTCAAACAAAAAAAACGTGATCAGTACCCAATCCGAAATATAAGAAATCCCATAATAGGTTTTGTAGTGTGGTACATCAAATATCTAAACCCGAAATATTATTAGCCGAACCCGAAAAACCAAAAAATCCAAAACAAAATCCAAAAACAGACCAAAATTTCAAATTAATCGCAAATATAAATATATGAAACATAAATATTTACTTCAAATATTCAATTCTATATTTATTTTGAAATTATATATATAAATAAGTATTTAAATGTTCAATAAATACCTTAAATATACAAAAACAGACCAAAATTTCAAATTAATCGCAAAATAAATATATGAAACATAAATATGTACTTAAAAAATTCAATTCTATATTTATTTTGAAATTATATATATAAATAAGTATTTAAATGTTCAATAAGTACCTTAAATATCCAATCATATTTCTTATGTTTTGCTTTTCAATTTTGGATTGAACTTCGGATATATCTGAACCGAACCATATAACCTAAATCGGAACAATATATTGTTACTTTATAGATTTTAGATGTGATACAATTTCGAAGTAAAACCGATGTGTTATATTCGAACTTGTTTTGTACTTACAAATTTAACAGAATAAGTCCTCAGATGTGAAATAAATTAGAACCAAAATTCCAAATATCCAATCTGTATCGCAACGGGTACCTGAACACTAAAGCCTAGGTTTAAGTATGTTTTATGTTTTTTTCAACTAATTTTATATTTGATAAATATTTTATATGTATTGAAATAACCCATAAAACTATACTCATAAGAAATATCAATGATAACATGTTCCAGCATATCATTAAATATTAACGACTATTACTATTTATTTTATCACATATATATATATATATATATATATATCTAATTTTAATACTTTATCTATAAAAATTATATTATTATGTATTTGGTGAGGGTTTTAAAGAATTGTTTTTTGCATTTGCATTAAAGTACAATTGTATATATGAATTAGTAGGCATATATAATTCGTTTATATTAATAAATAAAATATAATTGATTATTTACTTAAAAGTAATGTTAAAATAAATTGAATTCATTATTAAAATAATAGATTAGTTATTTAGTTCTTTAATTTTAGTTAAGGGTATATATTTAACATAAAGTAATGAGATCATTGCGTTGCAACGGATTTTGTTTGATGTTTTAATTTAATAAATACAATAAATAATAAATCATTTATTATAGTATTATGATAGTTTTATAATTTTGTTTAAGATTTTAGAAAATGTAAGTTACTGTCATATAACCTATTACAATTATCATCTCTTTAGAATTTTAGATAAAAACAATTGCTATCAAATAATTATTTTTAGTTATTAATAAATATCTTTAAAATTGTCGTTGTTCAAAAAAAAAATCTTTAAAATTGTTATTTTTTACAATTCATATCAATACTAATTCTACACTTCTTTTGTTAATTAAATAATTTTTAGCATCATGTTCATCATCAAACACTCTCTTAAAAAAATATCAAATATTTTTTTACAATTCTGTTTTAGTTAGGACTTAAAAATATTATACAAATTTCTTTTTTTTAGGTTCTTTTTATATAAATAAGGAAAACAACTATCAAATATTATTTTACAGTTTTGTAGGATTTTAGAAAAGGAAATTAATATTACATAATCTTTTACAATTATATTTTGTTTAGGATTTAAAAAAAAAATTATATCAAATAATTATTTCCAGTTATCATTAATTATTTTTAAAAGTTGCAATTTTCAAAACTCGTCTTTTTCAATATCACTAATATTTTAATGATTTTCTTGTTAATTGAATAATTGTTACTATCATGTTTATCATTAAATTTTTGAAGTAAAAATTACTATCAAATAAAAATTTTCAATTCTCTCTGACCAGAATATTGTTTTTAAAAATAAAAATTCTTAATGGAAAAAGAGAAGTTATTTTCACATAATGGAAGTTTTTATTGATACATTCTCAATCCGGTTTGGTTCACAGAGTCAATATGAGTCTGTAATGCTGATGACAAAAAAAATATTGATACATTCTCAATCTAATTTTTTAATTGACACATATCACAACCATATCAGGTGAAATATTTGAAGTTAATTTTAGTTTATATTTTTTAACACAAAATTATTAAAAATTAAAGTTAGTTAATTATAAGAAAAAAAGATTACTTTTACGTTTTTATTTTATTTAGATTTTTAAAAATAAAATTAATTATTATCTTTTTAGATTTTTATAAAACTATTTTATTTTTAGTAGAAAAATTATGTTTAATTATTTATATATTTTGTCTTATACATACAAACACATATTTACCATATTTACACATACATATGTACGACAATAACATCAAAATTAAAAGTTATGATAGCATCATAAGATGTAATAAAGATAATAAAAAGTTGAGCTGTATCAATAAATTAAAAGAAAATACTTAGGTATACTTTTCATGTAAATACTATTGTGTTTTGTAAAAATATGTGGAAGCTTAAACCTAAATATAGATGTGAAATATTTGTAGCTATTTTTTGTCATAATTGTTTAACATACAATTATCTATTAAAAAAGAAAGTTATTTAATTATAAGAAAATAATAAGAGTATATTCACAAAAAAAATTAATTATGCTTTTTAAAAAGTAATATTATTTATTTTAAAGTCAGTTTTTTCATGTTTTTATTAAATAATTTATTGTACTTGTAGGGTTTACAATTCGTTTTTGTTTAACATTTTTTCTTAAAATTTAATTTGTATATTTTATAATTATCTACCTTTAGTATCTTTTAAAACAAACATTATAATAAAAAATTATAATAATAACAATAATAATAATAATAATAATAAGACTATTTAATAATATTTACAATTAATTTTTAAGAAAACTTTTTTTTATTATTTTAGTATATATATTTTTTATTATGATATAATTTAACACATATCACATTTCGAAATATATAACTACCATGTGTCACAATCATGTTAATTAGCAATTTTAAGAACCAAACTCAATATGTCACTATCATGTTAATTAGCAATTTCTATTAAAAGTTTAGAAAAGAAAAATTATATTAAATAAATTGTTTTCATATCTATTTTTAGGATTTTGTAAAAGGAAAATTTCTAAAAACATTACTACTATATATTTTTCATAAATCGTATTTACTATTAAATATTTTTTAAAAGTATTTTTTCAAAATTTGTTTTTATTATCTTATTATATATATATTTAATCATTATATATTTAAACACATGTCACCATATTAACAAATAAATTAGTACTAAACCCAGATCGAACTGGTAAAATATCGAATGGAAATAAATTTGAATCCAAACTAAACCGATATATTTCGATTATCCGAAAATACCTAAATCATACCTATATACTTAAATATATTAATTATGTTTAGATTTAATAGTCATAAAATATTAAAAATACTAGAAATTGTCATAACTATCTAGAAATAACCAAATAACACAAAACACAAAAAAAAAAATCTGATATACGTACAGTTCTTTACCCAAATATACAAATCAAACTAACCTTTTGTTAATTTTAGATATTTGGTCATACTTATTCAAATTTCTATGTTATATATTATTTTATTTTATAATTTGTGGATTTTAAAATATATTTTAATTTATTTTTATATATTAAACGGATATTCAAATTGAAAATGCAATTATGCAAATCGAAAACGAACCAAAATTTATAAATATCTGAATGGAGTTTAAACTTCTATGCCTCTTATATTATTGTGTAAGTGTACCCATTACATTGTTGTATTTTGAAATATTTATATATTTATATATTTATTTAAAATGAACACCAACACGGACGTGCGGATCAAACTCTAGTATTCAATTATACTTAACGATGATAAAGCATAAATTTCAAACCCAAACGAGAAAAAACATGACACTGATTTAAAATCAACAAAAGATGTTTTTATTGTGTAGATGTCCATATATTTTGTTAGAGATCTTTGGAAATTTTCTTGATTACAACAGTCATATAACAAAAGAACTAAGCGATGATAAGCCTTTGTTCAAAAATTAAGAGATGTTTGTTTCGTTCAAGTCCAAATGTATCTATTCACATTAATGCTTTCCCCATGGTTGTAACGTCCCCGAAAGTTAATGAATTTTCCGTGCACCAATCAAACAAACAAGAACATGCACGACGAACTAAAGAACTTTAACCAGATCAAAGATGCTACTACCTGTTCCAAAACATTAGACCCGACGTTCCCATATCATATCCGAAATCCCCAAGGTTAAATGTCCAGGAACAGGTTTTCTAGCGGTTCCAAGTTAAGGCTTTGCAACCCAAGTTTAAAATCGTCAGTTAGTTCGTCCCGGACTAGGACTAATATCATATGGAAACCCAAACACTTTCACAATCCTTTGTTATTCATGTAATACTTTGAAATACATCCAAACAATATCAATAGATCCGGCCGGTAATTGTTAAACATACTTATTTGCAAAAGGCACAAACACTACGCTAGCAGCACTCCTTATTCGCAACCCAAAATACCCCTATGGTTACCTACAAAACAAAGAGTTTAGTGAACAACTAATTTGCTCAGTGAGTCCTTGTTCCCTAACAATTAAATCATCTCTCCCCCCCCCCCCCCCCCCAATGCATCAATTATCAAACAGTAAAGATCAACTATTTCTAACAATATGCAATGTCAAAAATGAAAGCAATCAAGTAACCCACACATCCACCCTTCACAGGTGTTTAGATCATTATCGATCGTCGATGACTGCCTCTTGCCATTAGTTCCTATCTCGATACGAAGTCCATAACACATCCCTTCTTGCACCCATTGGCTCTAAACACAAAATCTAAAAAGCAGATGGCCCGGATAACACACTAGCCGCATTGTCATGCAGCTACACGGTCGAGGGTAGCTAGCCCTATCTTTGCGTCCTTTTCGGAACTAATTTTGGTAAGGCCCCAGAAAAGGCATGGGCCTCGAGTGGACACCAATGACTCTCATGACACTCCACCGAGTGTCGGACTCTCACAGATCATTCCTTAACTAAATTTTGTGGCTTTAGGGGTTTCCCTGTTATAATATGATCAAACATGTTATACCTTCCGAGCCGAGACCGAAACGATATAATGCAATCAAACAAGTCTATGCAACACAATATCATTATATCACAAACATGTTATACCCCCGAGACGAGGCCCGAACGATATAACTCAATATCTTTAACAAGTATCAATCATTATCATATCATTATATATCTAAATGTGCAACCTAACAATGCATCAACCAATACTCTTGTTTTGCAGGCGCTAACCGCACACACAACAATCATAACCCATAGCGGAGATTCACCAGGGTGATCGAGTGGTTTAGCCTTAGCACGATATCCTTATGGGATTCTATCACCTCTATCGCGCGGCCGGCACAACTTAGAGTTTCTATCAAATTAATCCTAGAATAAAAAGAGTTCTGATGTTCTGTTACTCTGAACCAGGATATAAATCTGAATCTAAATAAAGAAGTAAAAAATAAATTTAAAAGGAAAGCTAAAGACTAGAAGGTTTACCTTAAGGTTTGGGTGCTCTCAGGTTCTTTCGTTTTCCTATTGTCGAGTTTTAGTGTCGGAACTAAACTAAGGGGTGTGGACGTATTTATAGGTGATGGAATGACTAAGGGGAGCTTAAGGTCATGGGTAACAGGCTGGAGGTGGCCTGGCCGACCTTAACAACCAATAGGAGGCAGATTGGTGTCCAGCCGGATTCTGCCCAATAAGAAACAGATTTGTGGTCAGCCACCAATTCAACCAATCATAATAAAACATGACCAACTTGGAGGAGGTCCAGTCAAGTTAAGACAAGTGTCCAGTTACTGTAAGGAGGAGAGCAAGACCCGAACGAACCACATTTAATTCCAAATATCCCGTTGTATGATCCGGATTGCCGGAAATTTTTCTCCTTGGAAAAAACCTTGTTTTCACAGACATAAATACTTCTAAAATAGTTCTAAGGTCATTCCTACTCTAAAAAAGTAAATTAAAATTTTCCTAAATTTCTAGAACGATCTTAGCCGAACCGCGAGCGTTTCTAACCCGTTAAATTTTCCTAAGAATCTACATGTGCCATTATTTCTTACAAACCTCAACTTCAAATGGAAGCACCTCTTAAGAATCTTAACATCACTTGGCCTCCCATAACATGATATTAAGTTGTTTTCTCGATATCACTTGCGGTCTTCCCAATCTAGTGTTTTGCAATCATTTCTGAACTATCGAAGAAACAGTTTCTCGACCATTGCAACTGATAATATGACTTATTCGACGTCTACTCTGGCAACAAATAATTTTCTAAGTCCTTTGTCCTTTGGACTTTGACTTCTCATTCTCGAACATTCCCATTTCTACTTGTGGCTTCCTGGTGCTTGAATTTTCTGAAACCTTAATGCTCTTCTGAGCATTCGAGTTCATGCAATATTTTCTTGTGTGAAACTAATTCCAAAGCTTTGCCCAAATTTATTCAGTCGTTAGAATCATGGTTTCTCATCAAAACCATTTAGGCTCGAATTTCCTTATTCGTTCATCCATCGGCCATTTTCGTGGTCATACAACGACCATTTTTCTCTTCCACCATTCTTTGGCTTCGTCCATATAGTTATTCTTATTGAGGGTTATTACAATGTTGGATGGAAAAGACAAATTTAGATAAGTATTAGTGTCATTTGACCAAAAAAGAGAAGATTAGTGTCAAAAAGTTTATTACAAGGCCTATATTATAGAGTATTATAACAATATTTAAACTAAACAATAGTATAATTTTCTTGGATATAAAATTCTCAATATATTTTTTAAATAATAACAGTTTTCGACTCAAGATTTGGCCACTTTGGTGAAAGTAATGGATTTCCAAACACAAACCATAAAACGTTCAGTGACAACTCGTGCCGATACAATGGAGAAGGGGCAAGCACGATTGGGTGAGCAGCAACAGGCGAGCATGTCAAGCTGGGCGAGCACACGAGAGAAGAATAGATGGTGAGGACGAGTGGGCGAGGAGGAACATGCGAGCAGCTTTTGGTGGGCGAGCTAAGAGCAAGACCCGAACGAACCACATTTAATTCCAAATATCCCGTTGTATGATCCGGATTGCCGGAAATTTTTCTCCTTGGAAAAAACCTTGTTTTCACAGACATAAATACTTCTAAAATAGTTCTAAGGTCATTCCTACTCTAAAAAGGTAAATTAAAATTTTCCTAAATTTCTAGAACGATCTTAGCCGAACCGCGAGCGTTTCTAACCCGTTAAATTTTCCTAAGAATCTTCATGTGCCATTATTTCTTACAAACCTCAACTTCAAATGGAAGCACCTCTTAAGAAGCTTAACATCACTTGGCCTCCCATAACATGATATTAAGTTGTTTTCTCGACATCACTTGTGGTCTTCCCAATCTAGTGTTTTGCAATCATTTCTGAACTATCGAAGAAACAGTTTCTCGACCATTGCAACTGATAATATGACTTATTCGATGTGTACTCTGGCAACAAATAATTTTCTAAGTCCTTTGTCCTTTGGACTTTGACTTCTCATTCTCGAACATTCCCATTTCTACTTGTGGCTTCCTGGTGCTTGAATTTTCTGAAACCTTAATGCTCTTCTGAGCATTCGAGTTCATGCAATATTTTCTTGTGTGAAACTAATTCCAAAGCTTTGCCCAAATTTATTCAGTCGTTAGAATCATGGTTGCTCATCAAAACCATTTAGGCTCGAATTTCCTTATTCGTTCATCCATCGGCCATTTTCGTGGTCATACAACGACCATTTTTCTCTTCCACCATTCTTTGGCTTCGTCCATATAGTTATTCTTATTGAGGGTTATTACAATGTTGAATGGAAAAGACAAATTTAGATAAGTATTAGTGTCATTTGACCAAAAAAGAGAAGATTAGTGTCAAAAAGTTTATTACAAGGCCTATATTATAGAGTATTATAACAATATTTAAACTAAACAATAGTATAATTGTCTTGGATATAAAATTCTCAATATATTTTTTAAATAATAACAGTTTTCGACTCAAGATTTGGCCACTTTGGTGAAAGTAATGGATTTCCAAACAAAAACCATAAAACGTTCAGTGACAACTCGTGCCGATACAATGGAGAAGGGGCAAGCACGATTGGGTGAGCAGCAACAGGCGAGCATGTCAAGCTGGGCGAGCACACGAGAGAAGAATAGATGGTGAGGACGAGTGGGCGAGGAGGAACATGCGAGCAGCTTTTGGTGGGCGAGCTAAGAGCAAGACCCGAACGAACCACATTTAATTCCAAATATCCCGTTGTATGATCCGGATTGCCGGAAATTTTTCTCCTTGGAAAAAACCTTGTTTTCACAGACATAAATACTTCTAAAATAGTTCTAAGGTCATTCCTACTCTAAAAAAGTAAATTAAAATTTTCCTAAATTTCTAGAACGATCTTAGCCGAACCGCGAGCGTTTCTAACCCGTTAAATTTTCCTAAGAATCTTCATGTGCCATTATTTCTTACAAACCTCAACTTCAAATGGAAGCACCTCTTAAGAAGCTTAACATCACTTGGCCTCCCATAACATGATATTAAGTTGTTTTCTCGACATCACTTGCGGTCTTCCCAATCTAATGTTTTGCAATCATTTCTGAACTATCGAAGAAACAGTTTCTCCACCATTGCAACTGATAATATGACTTATTCGATGTGTACTCTGGCAACAAATAATTTTCTAAGTCCTTTGTCCTTTGGACTTTGACTTCTCATTCTCGAACATTCCCATTTCTACTTGTGGCTTCCTGGTGCTTGAATTTTCTGAAACCTTAATGCTCTTCTGAGCATTCGAGTTCATGCAATATTTTCTTGTGTGAAACTAATTCCAAAGCTTTGCCCAAATTTATTCAGTCGTCGTTAGAATCATGGTTGCTCATCAAAACCATTTAGGCTCGAATTTCCTTATTCGTTCATCCATCGGCCATTTTCGTGGTCATACAACGACCATTTTTCTCTTCCACCATTCTTTGGCTTCGTCCATATAGTTATTCTTATTGAGGGTTATTACAATGTTGGATGGAAAAGACAAATTTAGATAAGTATTAGTGTCATTTGACCAAAAAAGAGAAGATTAGTGTCAAAAAGTTTATTACAAGGCCTATATTATAGAGTATTATAACAATATTTAAACTAAACAATAGTATAATTGTCTTGGATATAAAATTCTCAATATATTTTTTAAATAATAACAGTTTTCGACTCAAGATTTGGCCACTTTGGTGAAAGTAATGGATTTCCAAACACAAACCATAAAACGTTCAGTGACAACTCGTGCCGATACAATGGAGAAGGGGCAAGCACGATTGGGTGAGCAGCAACAGGCGAGCATGTCAAGCTGGGCGAGCACACGAGAGAAGAATAGATGGTGAGGACGAGTGGGCGAGGAGGAACATGCGAGCAGCTTTTGGTGGGAGAGCTAAGAGAGAGAGAGAGAGAGAGAGAGAGAGAGAGAGAGAGAGAGAGAGAGAGAGAGAGAGAGAGAGAGAGAGAGAGAGAGAGAGAGAGAGAGAGAGAGAGAGAGAGAGACTCTAGAGAGAGAGAGATCTCTCTCTCTCTCTCGCTCTCTCTCTCTCTCTCTCTCTCTCTCTCTCTCTCTCCTCTCTCTCTCCTCTCTCTCCTCTCTCTCTCCTCTCCTCTCTCTTTCTCCTCCTTGTTGGATCTTCTCGTCTTGATTGTTTCCTGTAATCATGTTTTGTTTCCGAAGGTTATTTCGTAAAACGTTGAGTTTTTATTTAATCTCACGAAAGTTGTTTTGTAAAACATTTTCGAAGTTAATTTTATGGAATAAAATTGTTGTTTGGTATAAAACTATTTAACTAATTTTATGAAAGTTGTTTCATACAACTTTGTCGAAGTTAGTTTTTTTTGTAAAATTGTTTAGCTTCGTTAGAAGGAAGTTCTTTTTTTTTTTATAACCGAGTTTTCTGGCCCCACCGTGGTGGTCCAGACTAGAGACTGAACCTTTTAGCAGCGCGGACGCACACCCGAGAGTGGGTCATGGCCAGGCAACGGTCTTCGGTCTCGGGAGCCAAAACAAGTCCGCATATAAATTTCTTTGGTGGCCAGTGCGAGTCGAACCCGGGGCCGTACTTGCAACCGCAAACCGTTTATCAACAGATTAACTCGTCCTGGTTATTTTAGAAGGAAGTTCTAGTTAATCCATTGTGAGGGAATGTTTTCCAAATAATTCTAGTTTGCATGAAAATTGTTTTATTACATCTTCTAGAAGAATTATATGATGCTTATTTCTATGTATCATCATTTAAACCGACGTTGCGTATGTAGAGCTATTCACTCAACATTTTCGACTCGACTACGTAGATGATATGTTTTGCTATGTTTAAGTGATTATAGATATTGATATCGGTAGGACCAATTTTGACTCCAACAAAGACCATACCGTGCACTCTTCAACAATATTCCAAGAAACCAATTTCTCAGGTTTGTATCGTCCACTTATTTGGAACTTTACTCTCCGCACCTTTGATCACTTCTGATTTTGTTGTTCTTAGTTTCTCTTTCTCATCTCTCTTTATATATAGCTTTGAACAAATGCAATGACACAACTCTGGAACTTTTAACTTGTATCGTTAATCTTATGATACTTTCTAGTTTTTTTTTTTTTTTTTTTTGCGATCATGCATTTTGGAACTTTCTTAACCCAATCACAAAAGTAACCACGACTCATGGAAAGTCATAAAAAAGTATTCTGACATTTTTAACAAAGGTAACAAGTTTCCTTGTAACATCTACCACAGTAAGAAGAAAAAAGCATTTAAGATTTTATGAAGTTACAAGTTTAGGAAGGATGATCTCGACCAACTACTCTCTCTCTCTCTCTCTCTCTCTATCTATACCGTTACTATCTCGTTCGTGTGGTTTTGGTTTTACAAGTCCCTGGAGATACAGAGAAAGCCTGTGAGATTTGGTCTGATCTACTTCTTCTTCTTTGACTTACTCGAAGACTGAGTATAGGCAGTGCCCTGCGTTGTAAATCAAGAGCAATAATGCATCGGTTTCAAAACATTCAAACAATGCAAAAACCCATTATGGAGAAGTTATTAGAGCTTGTCTACGCAAGTACCTCAAGCCATTCATCAAGTGAAGCATCTTTAGCCGCAGTTCCAACTTCAACTTTTGCTTTTGTTGCTCTCTTTGTTTTCTGCGCATGTAAAAGGAAGGATTAGGCTGCATTAACCATTTTCAAATCTAATAACGCTTTTTGGTATTGTATTTTAACGACAAAAGGACACAACATCAAATGAAAGTGCGATAAGATAGCCAAGTGGGATGTAAAAGTTTGTACCTTGGTCATATGCCTTAGACCATTTTGGATATAGATGATAAGAACAACAATAAACGAAATCAAAAGACCACTAAGGAAGACTGACTCCATCCTGAAGAGAGGACCGTCTTCAACAACTTCGATGGTTCCATTGTAAAATATGCTTTGGTAGGGCTTACCATCCATCTCATAAACAATGGTGCCAACTAGATCAAAAGCACCAGCCTGCACAAGGAAATGGTTTAAAACTTTTCAATCTTCTGGAGCGAAAATTCATGACTAGAAAAACAATATGATTAGCAAATAGACCTCCAGGAACTTGCTGACAGCGAAGATATATGGGAAGGTAGCTTGCGCTGAAACAGGCACAGAAGCGTTGCCGAAGCTCTACAAATAGAAGATACATTTAACTACATAATAATTTTCTAACTCTGGAAATGAGGTATATGGAATAACATTACGGCTTAGAGAAATATATCAACGGTCAAAACATAAATGAACAAAACTAAACTGTCTTGCAATATTGAAACAGCAAGTAACAATGTATTACTGTAAAAGACCATCTCCAATGGTTCATTATATTTTTCCTAGTAAAAAACAAAGTTATGGAACAAAAAAATAAAAAAAAAGTTACAATATTTAATTATCCATAGAGTAAACTCATTTTTATTTTATTATGAAGTGGAAAATAGAGTATAATTGTATTCTAAATTCTATTTCGGAGGAAAAGTTAGAATGAAGTTAAAAATGCTCTTACACTTGACAGAGGCAAGACGCATTAAATAATTACCAGAGCGGTGAGATTCTGAACAAGAGGCTTTTGATCGAAAGGAAGATGTAAACTGCCTTTAACCGCAACGATGTCTACATCGGATTGACCTAATCATATAATATGATCCAATAAAGGAAAGTTAGAAACTTTCAGCTAACTTCAAGTTATGAGTATGATATGAAACCATTTCATTACCATCATTTTTCATTCCAACGAGCACCTCAGTCTCAGTTCCAGCTTTAATTACTGCAGAACACAGGGCGTTAGCATACAGAACAAGAACCCTAGTTTTGGAACTTAGAATCAGAAACAGGACCGAAGAAAAATCAAATACTTTTTGCTCTGTTATTAGGGAAAACGCAGAGGGTTTCAATTCCAGGAGCTGAGGTAAGCTCCAAACCAAACACTTGCTCTGTTTCGCTCTCGTCTTCGCCAACATCGGAAACTTCAAACCCAGAATCCTCCGAATCCGACTGGCCCAACGCAACTATGAACACACAACTCAAAGTTTGTCAAAACCCATAAAAGCAAATCTCAACGCAAGATTAAGAGCATCGGCGATAAGAAAGAGAGAAGAATCAGCAGTAAACAGTAGACATATGTCAAGCTACGGATGAGCAGAGAAAGGTGTTAAGAACCTTGGAGGAAAGGTGAAGCAAGGAGAAGGAAAGCGAGGAAGAGAAGTCTAATAACAATCGTCTTCATGATGGTATTTTTGAGATGGTTACGAACTCAATCGTCCTGCTCTGAAGTAAAAGGCGTAGAAAGCAAGAAGACAAGAAAGGTGTTTTGTCTTTGACGGTTACTTTATGCTTCGTCACAGGCCCTAACGGTGGACGAAGAAGAAACAAGACCATTTGGACTTTTAAGACCGGATAGTATAAATGACATCGTTTTAACAAAATAGTATTAACACACAACACATTGAAATCATTTTCAGGATTGCATTAACGGTCATTTTCAGGATTGCATTAACGGCCAATTCTTGTGCTAATTAATTACTACATACTTGTTTAGATGGAAAACAAACAAAAAAAAAATTCAAAAATTAGACGATTGACTCAACTTTTTAAAAATTTCTACAATAAAAATAACTTGCTTTTTTGCCCGTAAGGGAGTTTGAATCCAGGAACTCAAGGTTAAGAAGCTTGCACTCTACCAACTGAGCTAGACGGTCATATATTTGCACTAAGTTCCAACGGACATTATTAGCTTTAGTTACCATATACATACATTAATTACTGATCTGTTTATTATATTCAAAGAGTAAGAACCTTCATCAAAACCCCAACTTAAGAATGAGTAGCTTTTTTGTTCAACGTTCTCTTCAATACAACTGAGAATTAATGAGATGATAATGACTACAAAAGGTTTCTTCTCTAGAGGGGATTGTCAAGCCGCTCATTGGGTGATTGAATCTGAACTCTTCTTCAGCGCAGCGAAGAAAATCTCTGAAGAGAGGATGGTTTAAGTACGATATAGGAACCACAAACCTCTTCTTTTCCACTTGTTCTCCTACATAGACCGCGACATGACCCTTTGGAACAAGCTCTAAATTTGGTGCTGATGGGCATTGGTTTCTTTTTTTCAAAGATTGTGATTTGAAAAGTTGCTTCCCGTTCGGAATCATCGATCTCATCAGACCCATGTTGTTGTTTTTTTTCTTTTACTTCTAACATAGCTCTATCAAACAAAGTGGCAAAAGTCTACAGAAAGTGGCTTGAGGGACAAGGAGAGCTTCTATATATAGTACTGTTATGAGTTCATTTAAGATCAAAAGGTGATATATATATATATATATATATATATTAAATATTTAAATGCAAAATAGATACGTTAAATAGAAAAAGAACAATAATGTAGTGATAAACTCATAACTTAGTAGGCTGTTTGGGCCATTCCTTAATGCATATGTGATCTGTAATCAATATGTAAAACAACATACATACATATATATATATATATATATATTTGATATGAATATAATTTTTTTTGACATTGAAAGACTATTTTATTATTTAAACTAAAAATGTTTTGGATAACTAAACCGGAATAAAACAATCAAATAAATTTTATGAAATATTCCAGCAGTTTTAGCCAAAAAAATCTATTGTTGTATTTCCACCTCAAGGAAGATATCCAATTGAAAAGTGTTAGAAGCTTTGCTTTAAAACCTTTAATTCATTCACTTTTGTTGAAAAGCTGGGCCAGTCTTCTTGAATTATTGCTATCAATCTTTACAATCCGTTCTCAAAGCATCTCTAGTTAAATTAAAGTAAACACATATATCAAAACAATACATCTTGTTTATTTACGATACTTTTTTGGTAAATGAATAAAAAAACATTTTATTTATTTTATATGGTATATAACTAAATTTCAATGACATGTACATAGATATATAGTACTCCCTCCGTTACAAAAAAAGATAATATTTTTTAGTATTTTCACACATAGTAAAAAAAAACACATTAAACAATCATAATAAATATATCGTTTTATGTAATTTTCAATAACTTTTAACCAATAATAATTCAATAAAGTCAATTAGTTTTCTTGAAGTTTTCAATTTTTTTTATAGAAAACACAAAAAGTACATATTTGTGAAACAATTTTTTTTTTCTAAAAAGTCTATCTTAATGGAACGGAGGGAGTATATTTTAATATAAATATTTATTATCGAGAATTCATACTCATATGATAAACACAAAATTTCTTGCAATTCTTTAATGGAAAATTTCAAAATTAAAATATTAAGGTTACAATACTTTTTCAAATCAAATTTAGAAATGATCATGTTTAAGTATTTTTCTATGTTATACAGTTTAATTTTAAACTATATGAATATATAATATGAATGTCTAGTAAATGAGACTTTATATTCATATGATTTATAATCATTGTATCTTGTTATTACCAAAAAAGTTAAACCATTGATCACACAATTTTAGTGTGAGACATTTAACGTTTTAGTAATTTATAGTCGTTTTAAAAATTCAAAATATACCATATAAGAAAAAAAATTATTTTTTATTATATGGTTAATGTGGTTGTTTAATATCTTTTAATAATATAAAATTAAACATAAAGAGCTAAGATACAAAAATTGTTATCAAATATTTATTATTCATAATTATTAATTGTCATATATACATTAACCATATTAGGCAATTCCGTAGTTTTTATTTAAGAAAAGTGCGAGAATATTCTTTTGTACACTATTTATTAATTTTATAGTTAGTTTAATAAAAAGTATAATATAAGTTAAGATGGACCAACCTATTTCTCTGACAACTCTGAATTTCATTCTCATGATGACATGTGGCTACAAAACAATATTGTAATGTTTCTCAATTAATATATAAGGAATGTGGTAGCTTGCAAACCACTCGACGGTCCAGACTAAACTCTTGAAAACAACTTTGTATGACCAAAGGCTTAGAAACTATATGGTCTATACCGGTTTAATGTTAAACTGATGTTATAAGTTTCCTTTAATTTTCTTTTTTTTTTGTCATCTATTACATTAATATTCAAATTTAAACGTGAATTACACCTAGCTGGTAAGGTAAAAATCCCTTATAGAGCTAAGAGCTAGCATAGCAAACAATACTATCCAGAGCTAAATGATAATCTAGAAAATAACTAACAATACAAGAGCTAAGAAGGAACAAGATCAATGGAGACTTGAGTAACTGGAAAAAATATCAATAAGGTGAAGCAAGTTGATAAGGGAAGCCGGAATGAACGAGAAAGCGTTGATGATCGAATTATTGGGATGGTAGAAGAGCTCCAAGACATGATCCGACATGAACCCCGAGCAAACGCCACTCAAAAACAAACTTCAACTGATGGAAGTTACAAAAAAGCGGATCTTCACCTGAGCAGCCGACGAAGAACACGGTTAAAAAATCAAACTACTCAACGACCAAACATAATTGAGCTAAGCTCTGCAATCTTTTACCAAGAAATCCGAAAAAGCCCATCGGTTTAAAACCAAGGAACGGCACGTAGCCTTGGTTGATCACCGAGCTTCAACAGAGCCATAACACATAGACAAACTCATGACCACCGCACTGAAGCCGACGAATCCAACCCATAACGCTACTAAATCCAAACAGCAACGAAAAAGATTGAAAACCACAGTCATAGAATCTATTTATTAACTCATTCATATCTGAAGTCAACCTCAAAAGGTTGATGCTTTCTCGGAACTAAAGACATAGACATCCAAAGAGAAAAGAGACAGAACTATTTTCAGCGGCGGTGGAAAAGACAAGAAGTGAGGGCTGTTTTCTTAGGGTTGGCCTCTGTTTTATTGCAGCTAAATGAATGTTCAGTCAAATTGCATGTAATACAGTTTGAAGTTTTCTTAAGCTTATTTCATCATTTATTATATAATTAAATAATTTTAAATTTTAGTATAATAATTTTTGTTTGGGCAACTTAGTATAATAATCCTAAAAATAGTTATTTGAGAGACTGACTACTAATGAGACAATGCTCTAGAATGCCGAGCCAGCAAAATCTTTTTTTGGAAAAACAATTAAAACCGATAATAATTTTATTTTGACTAGCTAAACCGATAATAGTTTTATATAGACCGGCTGAAGACATTAAAAACTGGAGCTCGAGGCTCGAGGCTCGAGATTGTATTTCGAATTTCAAAAAAACAAAATAAAACAAGAAAAACCCTAAAGGAAGGAAAAGATTCGGCAGGTGGTCAAAAGACTTCCCCTACTCGGCGGCTTCAATCACTCTCACAACAAACAAAAACCAAACCTACGGAACTCATTCATTCTCGTCTCTAAACCCATCTTTCTCAATCATCCATGGCAGCCACCACCACCACCACCTTCTCCTCTTCACTCTCTCTAATCCCCAAACCAAACAACCCTTGTACCACTAAACCCCTCTCTCTCCTCCCAAAACCCTTCCTTAAACCTTCCCCTCTCTCCCTCAGCTCCTCTTCTCCTCCTCTCCTCGTCCATGGAGTCTCCCAGTATTTCTCTTCCGAGTCCTCCAGAGAACATTCTCTCCCCTCTTTCGAAGACGGCGACGAGAAGCCTCGAGAGGAGTGCGGAGTGGTCGGAATCTTCGGCGATCCGGAAGCTTCCCGTCTCTGTTACCTCGCCCTCCACGCGCTTCAGCATCGCGGCCAAGAAGGTGCGGGTATCGTAACCGTCAGCAACGAGAAGGTCCTCCAGACCATAACAGGTGTCGGCTTAGTCTCCGAGGTTTTCAACGAGTCCAAACTCGACCAGCTTCCCGGCGAATTCGCGATCGGACACGTCCGCTACTCCACCGCCGGAGCCTCCATGCTCAAGAACGTCCAGCCTTTCGTCGCCGGCTACCGCTTCGGCTCCATCGGCGTTGCCCACAACGGTAACTTGGTGAACTACAAGCAGCTGAGGGCCATGCTCGAGGAGAACGGTTCCATCTTCAACACTAGCTCCGATACTGAGGTTGTGCTTCATTTGATTGCCATTTCTAAAGCTAGACCCTTTTTCATGAGGATCGTTGATGCTTGTGAGAAGCTTCAAGGTGCTTACTCCATGGTCTTTGTCACTGAGGATAAGCTTGTCGCTGTTCGTGACCCGCACGGCTTTAGGCCTTTAGTGATGGGTAGGCGAAGTAACGGAGCTGTTGTGTTCGCTTCCGAGACTTGTGCTCTTGACTTGATTGAGGCTACTTATGAGCGAGAGGTTTATCCTGGTGAGGTTTTGGTCGTCGACAAAGACGGCGTGAAGTCGCAGTGTCTGATGCCTCATAACGAGCCCAAGCAGTGTATTTTCGAGCATATCTACTTCTCCTTGCCCAACTCCATTGTGTTCGGTCGGTCTGTCTACGAGTCCAGGCATGTCTTTGGGGAGATTTTGGCTACGGAGTCCCCTGTTGACTGCGATGTTGTGATCGCTGTGCCTGACTCTGGCGTTGTCGCTGCTCTGGGTTACGCTGCTAAGTCTGGTGTTGCGTTTCAGCAGGGGCTGATTAGGTCTCATTATGTTGGGAGGACGTTCATCGAGCCGTCGCAGAAGATCAGAGACTTTGGTGTGAAGCTGAAGCTGTCTCCTGTCCGCGGTGTTTTGGAAGGGAAGAGAGTTGTTGTGGTTGATGATTCGATTGTTAGAGGTACGACCTCGTCTAAGATTGTGCGTCTGCTGAGAGAAGCTGGTGCGAAAGAGGTTCATATGAGGATCGCGAGTCCTCCTATTGTAGCTTCTTGTTACTATGGAGTGGACACGCCTAGCTCCGAGGAGTTGATATCCAACAGAATGAGTGTTCAAGAGATTAGTGATTTCATCGGGAGTGACTCTCTTGCGTTTCTCTCGTTTGATACCTTGAAGAAACACTTAGGGGATGACTCCAAGAGCTTCTGCTATGCGTGCTTCACCGGTGATTACCCTGTGAAGCCTGCAGAAGTCAAGGTCAAACGAGGAGGAGGAGATTTCATTGACGATGGTCTTGTTGGAAGCTTTGACAATATCGAAGCAGGTTGGGTTCGATAGACTGAGGCCTCCGAAGAACTGTAGTCACGTTCCAGAGTCTATGCTTGCGTTTTTACTTTTTATCCGTGTGATCTTATGCTTAAAATCTTTTGGTTGCTAAACTAACGTTTCTACTTGGGGAAGAATACTTTTTTCAACCTTGTTTTCAAAAATGTTGTTCTAAGATTTTGAATAAAGTTTCATTTTGATTTTGGCTTGGCAGTGGACTTCAATCATGTATATATTGATGAGGACTCACAATTCTCTTCCTCCTCTTTGCAAAAACTTCATTCGCATCGTGTATGTACTTATCAAACCCCAGCCTCATAATCCTCCTCTTTAATATATATATACTTCTCCATTGGATTGTAAACTGGAACATCATTTTGCACATGGAATCAAACCAGGAGACATAGTAGAAAACCCTGATTCAGTGAATATGTTACATTAACTGTGAATCCAAAAATATATATCGTATTGTCCTCCAACGGCGTAGGTGACCAGAGACGAGCATTGTCAGGATAGAGATTCATGGTCACTTCTAAGAATTCTAGTTAACATTAGCCATTTTGGCGGAGAAAGTGAGCAAATTGGCCGTCTTTAAATTTGCCTTAAGCAAATTTTGCTTGAATGAAATACATAATCTTTGCTTCTTTGCAACAATCCACATTAAGAGTAGAAAGAGACTCTGTAAGGGTCCCGTGCATAATTCTTCGGCATCACTTGGAAAGGAAAAGGCATTCATCTGTCATTAGTGTGCACCTTTATGATCATCAGTGAGAGGAAAGAAGATGATCTAATTCTTGAAACGTTATCAACATACCTTATTGGTTAGGCGCTTCTTCAGCATCACCATGATAAGGAGCATCATCCCCTTGATGATCATCCGAGTCATCACCATCTTCATAAAAACCAAAAGGGAAATCTTTAACTTCATGATTCAGCATCCCGCATCGTGTACAGAAGTTACAAAGACAGTTCATTATCTCCAAGTTGTACTAAAATTTACATTCATTAATTTAATTAGGGACTGGAGAGTTTACAGATATCAATTGCGACGTAGATTGTGACCGAAGCGAAGTCACATAAATGACTTCACAAATAGTTTTCTTTGTGATTTTTCAAGCACAAGTGGTTAACGATCTATTGAAAATAGGTGGAACCCGAGTTTGATCTGTGGTAAGCGGGTTTTGCGTTTTGTTTTCCGATTCAAAAAGACATTGTTTAGATTAGTTAGTATAAGCTGAATCAACCACGAACCGATCCATTTCAGCATATTACCAAAACATGATGTTGATGGGAAGCACTTAAAAACTATTTATTCTAAATTTATGTTTTAAATTTAAATTTGTGATTAGTCAAAGATATCAGATAAGATAAGGGATAATCTTGTTAAAAAAAGATAAGGGATAGTCAAATAATGTCATTAGTCGATTGATCTTCCATGATTTGTGGCAATAAGAATACCAAACGAAACCATTGATTACATGATTGCGTCAAAAACATCGTGCCTAATAACATAACAGTAATTTCCTTAATTGAAGAGATTAGGGAGATCAATTCCCACGTGGATTGTGACCGAAGCGAAGTCACATTTAATTTAACTTTCACAAATGGTTTTCCCTCGCACCATATTCGAAGAAAATAGAAACAGATCTTAACTTCAATCCAACTTTTCTCCATCATTGATTTTTTTTTCCTTGTGCCGTCCATTTCCAGAAATATCTCAAGTTTCTTGATTCTAAATTTTGATTAAAGAGAGTCTTATAGGGGGTTTATTATGGTGATTGCTTCGATAGTTATGGAAGTAGGGATCGTCTGGTTGGTTAGAGCCGCTTGGATCGCATCTATACTTCCTATGTTGATTGCTTCCATACCCAGTTCAAAGCTGACATCCTTTCATCAACTCGTTCTTGGTTTCGCCGGAAGAGGCAAGATTCTTCATCTCTCCTCTCAGGTTTCCACTCTTGCCGTCCTCGTTACCAGGATTCCTCAAATTTGCCTCAGAATTGCTCCTATTGGTCTGCTGATTGTATAAAAGATTTGGTATTGTTCTTCAGACCCTTATGTCCAACAGAATCATCCCTTCGTTGTAAACATGTTCGTCTCACATTGAAAAGCATGTTACTTTTAGTTTCAGACCATTCTGTTTCAGTTTGCTTGTTTTTGTTTTTGTTTTTGATGCAGAAGTGGACAGTTCCTCAAAAATACTTTGCTCATTTCTATGTTGTCGGAGCGGCGTGGACCACTCTTCTGCTAGCAACCACTTGGATGTATGCTTGCAAAACAGCCCCTTTATCCTCAGAGGAGTTCCACCTTTCCGACATTGCAAGCCACTTAACCGGGGGTTCCCATGTTTTCTCCTTTCATAAATCGCATATGACTCCTGTGGAGCACCGTTTCAAAGTGTGGCGAGCAGTGTTTCTACTTGTTCTGATGGAAATCCAAGTTCTGAGACGCCTTATAGAGTCATTCTACGTGTTCAAGTATAGCCCTTCTGCTCGGCTTCACATTCTTGGTTACCTCGTCGGATTCTTATAAGTTTCTCCTCCTCTCACATTCATAGTTTTATTGGCTTTGATTTGGGTTTTCTAGTTTCTACACAGTAGCGCCTTTATCACTCTGCGTCAACGTTGCTCCAGAGGTAGCAAGATTCGCAGCAAGTTTAATGGCTGAGTTCATTGCCAAAGGAAAAGGTCATACCTCGGCCCCTGAGTTTGACATTTTATCAGCTTTAAGCCCTCTGATGAAGCTTGGATGGAGCCAGTTGATTGGTGGCGTCATTTTTCTCTGGGGATGGTTACATCAACGCTGCTGTCACGCAATTCTTGTAAGTTCTTAACATTCTTGTCTCATTGTTTTGTTTCTTTTAACATCACATCACTAGAGAGATACGAAAATGTTAAATGCAGGGATCGCTCCGGGAAAATCCTAGCCAAGCGAAAGAGTACATAATCCCACATGGAGATTGGTTTGAGATCGTCTCCAGTCCACATTATTTAGCCGAAATCGTAATTATACTCCCCCTAGGCCCTAGTCAGTCATCTTTGTATTCTTCTTTCCATCCCTTTGCTAATGGTAGGATGCTTCTGTGATTTAGGTTTTATACTTGGGCTTGCTGATTGCTAGTGGAGGAACAGAGATAACAATCTGGTTACTCCATGGTTTCGTGGTACACTGCACTTTCTTATTCTCAAGATGACTAATGAAATGCTTTCTTTTGGATTCAGACAAATTTTGTTTATGTCCTTTCTTTGAAGGTTGGGAATCTGACATTAGCGGCTGGAGAAACACACCGGTGGTATCTCCGAAAGTTTGAGAATTATCCGGCTAACCGAAATGCCATTTTTCCTTATGTTTACTAAATGATTCGAGAGAGAACACAACTTAACCCAGCTTGTACTGTATTTGAATATTCATGTTTATGTATATTGTCGCGATGGGGTTTATGCTCTGTTATCCCCTCTTGGCCCTCTAGATTGAACCATCAAAGAGGTCACAACAATATATCCTCATCTTATAATCGAAGTCATAATTCATATCATTTGCTTTCCAGTATGAATTTTGTGTGTGATTTTTAGGAGAAATCATCCGCAGTGTCATCCTATCTATTTTGAAAAGCTAAAATATATTTGTTATACTATTAACTAAGGGTAGACCCGCCTTACGGGATATAAGTTTACACTAAAAAAAATAATATTAAAATATTTTAATTTTATAAATTTTACTTTATACTCAAAACAATAAATATAATCTGTTTTTATTCTAAAATTATATTCAAAACTTTATTAAATTTTGTTGGTTTGAGTTAAAAAGATCACTAACTTTTTGATTAGAAATCACAAAATTATTAAATTAAAAATGTAACGAAAATGTAATGATTTATATTTTCTATTTGATTTCTAGTTCAATTTTATATAGTTGAAAAAACTATATAATTATTTAGTGTTTTAATAATTATTTTTTTTGTAAATTATTTTAGCATTTGTTGAACTTATTATAAAAATATATTGGTTGGAAATTTCGCTCAGGGTATTTGAAAATATGTTTATAAAATAAATTAATAAAGTATTACATTTCTAACATAATTTTACTTGAGTTTCATACCTTACCATATCAAATAATTTAAATGTATTCTGGAAATTAAGATGAACCAAACTGCATACAAATATTTTTTTTCTGAACATTATTTTTTCCTTCAAAGAATAAAACTAAAAAAATAACTAAACTTTTAAAACTTTTTCGCGTTGGCTGTATTGAATATTACATAAAACGAAAAAATGAAAAAAAAATTAACAATAATTTTTGAAAGATTTGATGTTTGGTTTAAAAACAAGTGAAATGGGTTAAACAAATTATTTGTAAAAAATAATAAGGAGAAAAAATTAAATTTATCTGATTGGTCCTCCCATGATTCATGACACTTTTCCTTAATAATCTGCATGCAATTAAACTTTTTTGCTCCGTTATTTAAAGCTTGAATGGAAAACACATGCAATACAATCTGTATATAAAAGAATCTTCATTAATCTACATTTATTCTGAATTCTCATTCAACCCCTTAATCTTTTGCATGTGTACTATAGTCTATTTTTCAGACAGGACCGTCTAACAGCATGCGCAAGTGAAGCGGTCGAACAGGGCCCCGAAATATAAAAATAAAAAATTTAAGGATTTTTCAAAGTATATAGATAAATGAAACTTTAAAATTTTAGATATAATGCTAAATTTAGAACTTATAATTTAAAAAAATTAGACAAAGTTATTAAATTTTAAAATTACTTGATAAAATGTACAATTAATATTTTTTTTGAACAAGACCTAAAATTAATTTGAGACGGCATTTCAGAGTTTGGTTGAATGACTTCTCATTAAATTTTTGTTGGATTTTAAATCAGACACATTTTCCAATTATCATAATGATGTTGATGTTGTTAATATAACACATAAATGTTAGCATGTTGTGTCTTAACCGCAAACAAAGCCAAATCTGGTCTGCCTATGTGAAATCTATCCATGCAATGTATGAGATTTGTATCCAAAAGGAAACTCCAAGTCATGTTTCTAGATGGCTTGTTAAGCAAAGTCTTCCAAATCTTATGTTGAGTGAGCCAAGTGTAAATTGATGGGCTTTGTATCCCTTATATACTAAATCACAAGTCACATGAGCAATAACAGTCTGACACATGGCATTAGTTTTACAAAAAAAAAAAACTAAAAACAAATAAGCGAAAACAACCGGTTGAAAAAATATTCTCCACCCCTTATTTTTCTGCAATTTCAACCATCTAATTCCTAAATTTTCTCAAAATTTCACCCACGTTTCATTATCAACTGTTTTCTTCTGTATATTTCCAGCTTTAAATATCATTTCCAAAACTTTTTAAAACGGTCAAAAGAGTAAAGAACTTATGCTCTTCCTTTTGTCTATTTTCACAGTTTCTTCAAAACCTCAAACTCCACTCTGTATTCGTCAGATGTAATATGAGCCCAAACAGTAAAATAATTCAGAGTGGAAATGACACTTGTGTATATATACTTCTGTTTCACAGATTCTAAAAGGAGACAAAGCTAAATGGGAAATAAAATTTTATCAGCAACAAAGGTAAAGTATTTTATCAGCAACAAAGGTAAAGTATTTACCTTCTTTTTACTTATAAATTGGTTTTAATATCTGTTTTGTGACTTCTCTTTAGAAAAATTATGTTAACTATATTTCTCTAATGCAATAGAGTTGGATATATTGTAGAAGCTGATTCCAATGCTAAGTCTTGATTTTTCAGAGTGAACATAAATATGGGTCCTTTAGAGGAAAGGATGATACTTTCGGGTATGCACACCGTTGCTGATATTTTCTGCTGCTGTTGCGGAGATAATATTGGCTGGAAATACGTAACTTGCTTTATATCTCTCTTTACTCTTTAGTCTCACTTCCAGTTTTCTTGGGACAGGTTTCTCATTTTTTCACATTTTTTCTTTCTTTATTTGTTAGGAATCAGAGCATGAGAAAGATCAGAACTATAAAGAAGACAAATTTGTTCTGGAAAGGTAACATCGTCTCTTCTGAAAAGTTTCTCTTGGTCCATAGTTTCAGTTATTTAGTCGGAAAAAAATTATGTTATCTATTTAGTATTTACTACAGATGGAGAAAATGAGTATACGTTGAAATTAGAACTCTAAACTATATTTATGTGTTGTATATATCTCAAATTTTAAATATAAAATACTTTCAACATATATCTATTTTGAACTATTTTCCGTTTACAAGGTCTTTATTTGAATGCAACTATTTTATGAAATTGTTATCCATACTTATAGAATATTTAATTAATATAATTATTTTTTGATTGATAATTCTGAAATTGCAGTTTTATCATCAAATAATTTTAAAAACAGTTAATTTAATTCGTGCGTAGCACGAGGGTAACACTAGTTTTGTAATAATGCTGTAGTTGAAACAAAACGAACAACAAAAAATAATCACGACTTTTTTTTGAGAATATGGCAAAACTCTGAAGGAACCTGATTAAATCAGATAAAAACATGAGAGAATAAAACGAACTAAAAGAAAGTATAGGGGTTGTATATGTAAATAAGAATTAATTAATGATGATACGTCGAGTTCAATCAGTTAGTTTCGTATCGTTTCTGATGGTAAATCTTCATCATCTATTTTCCGAATGGAGAAGGAGGCGATCCTGGTAGAGATCAACGACAAAGATGAAGAGAAGCCGAAGCCGAAGCAATCAAAGGATCTAGAGTTTCTGAGCTGTATGATGCAGCCGGCAACAGCCGAATCAGATCCACAGTACATCGGAATCCGCCGAATTCTTCTCCACCGGAAGTCGGAATCCGGCGCCATCTCTCGTCGTTATGTGAGCTCTCTCTCTCTCTCTCTAACCTCTCACTTGAAAGCTTGCTATCTGATTGTAGTTTCGTTGAAGGATTGGAGATGCAATGGCAAAGGATACGTTGCGTATCGTAATTTCATAAGCAGACCTAGAAAATGGGAGAATCTGAGAACGCCAAGCCTCTTAAGTAGTCCAGGGAACAGTGGTCGATGGTTACCTTCACCAGCTCCACTCTCCCTTCAATTTGAAGCAGAGAGCTTCAGTTCTAGTAGAGTAAGTAGTAGACTTGCTTTGCAATATTCAGTTTCTTGGAACTTCATTTAACTTTTCATTCATTCATTCATAGGATTTACGGAGTGCTAATCAGGTTTCGAGCCGGAGATTGAGTTTTAGCTCGAGTTTCAGTGATGGTGATCATTCCTTTCGCCGTGGTGGTGGTGGTTTTGAACATGCTTATTCTTTCGTTGGAATGCATTGCATCTTCGACCAATGCAAATCTTCTGGTATTTTCTTACATCTTCTTTTGGATTTAATCGACTTTGTTTGTGATTTTCCTTCACTCTTGTGTAGTTACTGTTCTGAAGTTTGGCCATATGAGTTCTGATCTACTTGCATATGGAGCATCAGATGGGACCTTAACTGTTTGTAGTCTCTCGCAAGAGCCTTCTGTCCTCAAGCAGTTGACAGGCCACTCCAAAGATGTCACAGGTTCGATTCTCTCGTATTGTTTCCTTTTGTCTCTTCTTTTTCCTGTATCTTGGGTTAAACACCTGCCTGCTTCTTTGAATTCATGGCTTGTTTTGTAGTGAGATTTGAGTTGGATCCTATACCAGAAATTATCTGTAAACCTGCCTGCTACTATGACATTAATTTTATTGGATCCTATTTGACAAATTATAATTCGAGAATCTTAAACTTAATTGTTTCTCTAAAATACTTTCAGATTTTGACTTCTCGTCAAACAATCAGTACATTGCGTCTTCATCACTTGATAAGACAATACGAGTATGGGAGTTGTCAAGAGGTGTTTGTATTAGAGTTATATATGGAGTCTCTGCACAGTTTTGTATACGTTTTCACCCTGTAAGTTCCTCATCTCTTAGTGAACATCTTCTCATTTATAAGATATTGAGTTCGGAACTTTATGGTTTCTCTTGCTTCTCTATTGAAGATATTCTCCACTTTTTTTTTAATACAGGTTAATAACAATTTCCTCTCTGCTGGAAATGCAAACAAGGAAGTCTCGGTAACTCCGCCCTACTTTGTAGCCAAGTATATTAGTGTATTGCTTTTGTGTTCTCCAGTTGCTGACTTGTTTGGGAACTAACACTTCTCTGCTTGACAAACTAGGTGTTCAATTTCAGCACTGGGAGAACTATTAAAACACTGTCGTTCGATGGTGAGGTGACAGCTATGGACCATGACCACACTGGTCAAATCATTTTCTGTGGTGATGGACAGGTAACCTTTCTCTATATTGACCAAAATGTATAAACTAGGGAGATGGTCTGTTATGGTAGATATGCCAATGTTTTATGCCCATTACCTACGTTGGGTCAAATCTGAAATCAAATTATATTTATCATTTGAGTGTCCTTTTTTACAAGGGATTGAATACAAATTGCAGGGAACTGTATATTCAGTGAGCATGGATTCTCATACAGGTTCATTATCCCGGTCTCATCGCCATCGTACTAATCACAAATCCCCGGTCACAACTGTGAAGTATCGAAGCTTCTCCCTCCTGGCATCAGGTCCTGTACTTCTCACATGCACTCAGGATGGAAACTTATGTTTCTTCAGGTTAGGCAACACAACTTTTTTTCTTTCTTTCCTGATTTGCTCACTTTTTTCCTTATAGACCCTTGTAATAATTCGATTGTTCTGCTGTACGTTGGTGTTTCAGTGTTGCGCTTCAGATAAAAGGCTACCTGACATTGCGCTGCTCCCTCAAATTGGCCCCGAGAATACACAGAATCCAAGCATCGTTTTGCCCGCTTTTATCCCTAGAAAAAGGAGAGTACATAGGTCTGTGTTCCAAACTTTTACTAACATATAGTTTAACATATGGAGGATGCATGGGTCTCTTGAAAACTGCAATTCATCTGTGTTTCCTGTTGTTTGAAACTATAGTTGCCGGGAGCGAAGACTCGAATGTCTACTTCTACGATCTAACCAAACCGAAACACACATGTGTAAACAAGCTACAGGTGAGACAATTCTTTTGTTGACATCTGAAACTTTTTGTGTATGGATTGGAAGTTTGGAACTGGGCTCACGACTTGTGAGAATTGGGGATGCTACAGGGTCACAGGTTTCCAGTAATGTGCGTTGCGTGGAACCATGGAGAGAACTTGTTGGCCTCGTCTGATTTCTACGGTGTTGTTATTGTATGGAAAAGAGCAAAGACAAGCTCATGAGGTTTGTCTATAATCATTATAAACGAATCCAAATCCGCCAGTTTTGCCAGGAAAGGATTTTGGTTTCTTGCTTCACCTTTGTATCACTAATCTTAACCGTGTGAATTTTGGTTTATAAGCTCTAATTGTGAAAACCTCGAAGATGATTCTTGATTGATTGATTGGATCATCTATAGACACGTTTAGAATGAGATTGTCCATAGCTAAGCATGGAGTCTCTTCCACCGGTAGATAAATGACAAATCAAAATAACCCAGTCAATAAAAGATTACACTTCTCATACAATCAGTTCGTAGTTTACAGCATGAGCGTAAGGAGATTTAGTTGAGAAATATTTTATAATGCAGTTTTTATTTACATAAATCCGATTGTTGTCTAGCTGGTGAGGATACTCGGCTATCACCCGAGAGACCTGGGTTCAAGGACCGGCAACGGAGAGTTCATTTTGCCTAATAGTCCAAAGTCCCTGTTTCGTTTGTTTCAAAAACCAAGGGCCAAGGCCGTTTAAAATCATAAGAATATCTAGTTGAGGATCCAAAGTCCTTTACTCGGTCCCTCTAATACTTTGTCACTTTGCATATAAATCTTTTTTTTTTCATTCTAAGGTTCTTTACTTTTTTATGTTGGACAAAATTCGCAACTGCGCCACCTAAGATTGACGAACAAAATTGTATCTGTCCATTTTCCGTGTCAACCCGTTTTCATTCCTATAATTATTTGTATGGGCTCATTTTGTTTGAATGGTCAAGAAAAGATAATGATACTAAATGGACCTTGGGTCATCCCGAGAGTACCTTCTAAAGCCAACCGTATCTCCACTTAACGAATTGATACGATTGATCGGTGTGGATTTGAAAGATATAAAAAAATATGGTTAAGTATGGCATGCGGCTCAGCTTGAAGAACCCAGGACTAGAACCTCATCATCAGCATCAGGAGCAGTGCCGGTCTGAGAAAACTTTGGGCTGGAAGCAAATAATCATTATGGGCCTATTAATGTTTTTTTAAAAATATTATAGTACAGGCTATTTGAACCTCTCATCTTATGTTAGTAAAACAACAACGTTTTACCACCTATGCTACTGACGCTTTAACCAAAAAACCGGCCGATATTTAGATATTGTAAAATGGGCCGGAAGCACATGCTTGTACCGCTTCCGCCCAGGGTCGGTACTGATCAAGAGAGCCCATTTTCTCTTCCTCTCGGAACAGTAATTAGTACCTCAGATGCTTCGTGGCTCCGCGACTCCCTAAATGCAGGTCTAGGATGGTGTCTCATCCTCCGATGAGGGGATTGGGAAAATCGGGGGTTTCAAAGAGGATACATCATGTTAAATCACCTTTCTTGGCTGAAGTGATGGCAACATGAGAAGCCGCCGCGGAAGCTAACTGTCTCTCCATCCTAAACGTCTGGTTCCCATTTGACTCTCAAGAGCTCACTAGAACTATAAACTTAAAATCATATTCAGCGGCGAAGCTTTTTAAAATTCTCATAGATATCGAGTTTCTATCTTTATTTTTTTCTTTCATTGCTTTTTTGTTTATCCATAAAGAGTAGAAATAGAATTGTGTAGCTGATTCTCTTGCGAGATTGGCTTTAGTGTCGTATTCGTTGTACTGAACACTTTGTCAGCTAATGGTCTTATCTAATGTTGTTAAAAAACGTACGAAAGAAAACATAATTCTCATTTGAAAACCCAAAATTATTCATGGAAACTATTAAAAATTATAGTTGGTCTGATTAATTATGATTTAATTATATCAGTTATCACTGATTAGAGCCCTATTATACCCTGAAAATCACCATATGATTTAATTATATCAGTTATCAATGATGAACATGAGCCCTATTATATCAGTTATCCAGGACGCGCGATTTTCCACGACATGAAGGCCTGTGAGAGAAGCAAACAATATGGTGATTTTCCTTGTCCTTTTAGCTCATGTTCATCATTGTTTTGAACACACTATCGTGTTTAGATTCATATTTATCAGCATTATGCTTTTGGTATTATGTTTATCCTCTTTTCGGTATGATTTGAATCCTGTTGTTTATTATTATTACTTTTTTGAGTTTAGTCTTACGATTGCTTCCCAAGATTCACACAAGTTGTGATTATGAAAAAGAAAACAGCTTTCTTTTCTGGGTTTCAAGAAACAGAAGCACTAAGTTGTTTTTGATTTTTCTTTGTTTTAGTGGCTGAAACCATTTTCAAAATTTTCCTCTGTTGTTACAGGAATTATCACTGATCTACAAAGGATTTACGGGATAACGTCTCCTGAGCGGCTCAACCAGACTGCTGACTCTTACACCAACCACATAGGTTCTCCAATTTAAGTTTTAAAGAACAATGCCATTAACTGTTTTTACTAGCCTTCCCGTCTCTTTATCTTGAAGGCAGATGGAGTTTTGAGTGGTTTGGATACAACACCATGCGTCACTTGCTGCTTAGTATATATTCGAGCAATTTTCTTACTTTGTATCTTGGTCATCAACATTCAGTTTATATCTTGAGATTCTAAACATTCTTCTACCTGTTTGGGACTGTGGCAGGAGCTTTTCTTCATCATTTGTGAGTCTATCAAATATGGACACTGTCATTAAAGAGTCTAGCGCAAAGGAAACCACTGACGTCAATCAGCTAAACATGGTATTTAATTTTCCTGTTAAGACTTATAGATATGTATAAGCAGATTCTTAATTTTTAAAATTTTGTGTGTAGATAGAAAATGAAGTCGAAATTAACACTGAACGGGCCTGTAAGGGTGTCGGAGGAATATTTATCGGGAATATTTGAATCGCCAACTGTATTGAAGAAGAAGTATCAGATCAACTGAGAGGTTTACATGGTCAAGCTACCACGGTGATGCTGCAGCTTCCTGAACCTGTCGCGGACACTCTACCAAATTGTCTAAGAGTCCACTTGGTAAGCCATAATAAGCTACATTTTAACATTTTCCCTCCTCACATTTAACATTGTAACCTTGCGATGGTGATGTTCTTGGCTTTCAGGTGAATCTGAGTCCATGTTCTTCATGATATCTTAATGTAAATATCCTTTGAAACTTTTGACAATTTACTGTGAATGTAAGTTAAATCTTCCTGTGTGCTGCTGTATGGGCATTGTCTTTAGCTAATGCAAACTTTCACAATCAAATATAGACTTCTAAAGTTATTCTATCAGGGATCTGTATCTTTTGTGCTTTCGGACATAAAGTTAATAAAATCATTTTTAAACCGATGTTTTACTAAACTCTAATGTTATTCTATCTAAACGAATCAAAGGTCTTAAGAAAGGAAAGTGACAATCACCAGAGTGATTAAAAGTTCTGCAAAAATTAAAAATAGTACCATAATTCACTCACGGATGCATTCAACTAATGATTACAACCGTTCACCCTAACGAAAGATTCAATGACAAAATGTATGCCGGTGGAGTCTTTTCAATGATGCCCGTCGCAATGGTAAGCATTCAGTGGATGGTACAAGATTCCCCACACCTCCTCTAACGTATCAACAACTATGGGTATAAATGATCATTAACAAACATCTCAACTGGTCGGAGCTCCTGTCGTGGATCAGAGCTTCAACATCAAAGAAGCTATCTATTCTCAGGAAGATAGCAGTTCAGACTGTCGTTTATCACCTATGGAAACAGCGTAATAACCTCATCCATAACCAGACTTCACTCACGACTGCTGCGCTTTTCCATGGAATCGACAGGGAGATTCGCAACATCATCTCCGCAAGGAGAACCAGGAAGCACTTTGGATCCCTCATGGTTATGTGGCTGAGATAATTGGGTTCAGGGTTGGTTGCAGGCTGAGATATTGCCTTTCAGGTTGTAGTTTAAAGATCCATCTTGTTTTTTAATTTCTTTTTGCCAAGATGGTTCGGACATAAGATCTTCTTGTAAAATCTTCTATTCATTTATAATATTTACAGTTTAGCAAAAAAAATAAATGATCATTAAGTTTGTGCGTTAAGAGAATATGCAGCTTGCATGGGTGAAGAGAGTATGGGACGACAAAGACCATAGCTCTCTGAAAAGTACAGAACAACCATGAACACAGAAAAACAGACAAGAGCAGCACAAAAAAATATAGGAAAAGCCACTCCCACTGAATGGTACGTGAGATTTTTGCAAATCAATTTGAAAAACATAAACTAACAAGATATAGAAATATAAAAAAAAACACTAATTTTAGGGGAAATACGCAATATAATTTGAGATTAGTGAAAAATTTAGTCAACATATAATATTAGGTAAAACTTCCATAAATATAATTTAAAAATACATTAGGGAAAATAGAGAAACCAATGAATAATGATATCTAAAAGAGGAAAACTCGTCTAGAATATTGGTTTTTCTATATTTCATCAAACCAAGGTCAAGGGGGAAAAACAGAATCTAAATTTGGTTTAACTAAGCTCAGAATTAGAAACATTGACAAAAAATAAATGATGAAAATCACAATAAAAATTAACAAATTATCAGAACAGTAATTTTACAAAAATCAGTTAAAAATAAAATAACAAAATATCATAAATAAAATAAGAAAAAATTAGTGAATATACGTCATATATTTTATTGTACCAAGCTTTAACTTGCGTTGGTAATATAATTATAATGTGATGTAATATAATTAATGAAATTGTTGAAATGAGTGAAATATGAAAGACAATTAATATAATTATATAATTACTCAAAAGACAATATACTTCTTTATACGGCTATCCATGTTTTCAAACAATTTTCATTTATACTATTTATCTATGTTTCCAAACAATACCAAAAAATACTTTACTTTAATAATTTACTAGATTTTGACCCACGCGTCCGCGCGGCTGTATTTTAAAAAAAAAAATATGATGCTATTTTTTTATGTCACTATTTAGGATTGAGAAAAAAACTTGAATTTGAAGAACCGAACCGATCCCAATCCGAATAAGTTGTACCAAATATGAACCGAAATGAATTAAGTATCTGAATTATTCAAAATTTGGTATTTGAAGAACTGAGACCTAATCCAATCCGAACCTAAGTATTTTGGGTATCCATAATAGATTTATATACTTATATATATTAATTATTTTTAGATTTAATATATATAAAAATATCCAGAATATATATGATACTTTTAAGTTCGTTTAAATACTTGAAAATATATACAAATAATCAAACGTAAATATCTAAAATAGTTAAAATATACTCAAAACTCGAAAATTATTAAATAATTATTAATTCTCTATCCAAATATTTAAACCAACCCAATTTATATGTTATCTTAGGTACTATGACATATGTTATTCAGATATATATATATATATATATATAATATTATATTGTTTATAGATTTTTTCAAAAATTAAAGCATATAATAAATTTTAAAACTTTTAAAATAATTTAAATTGGTTATCCAAATCCGAACTGAATCCTCAAAAATCTCAACCAAGCACAAAATCCCAAACAGACCCGAAAATGAACTCGAACGCCCACCTCTAATCACTATTATATATCCTATATGTTTCATCATAAGTTACAAAAAATATGTGCTATCATATAATTAATCGTATTTTATACGTACCATCAAATAAGAATCTTATAATGAATAATATTTATATGTACAATCATATAAATAATCACATATATTATCTTTTTAAATTTCAGTGTTAAATATAAAAACCATTATTTAAGATGGTGTTTGAAATTGGGCTTTGTATTGTATTTTTCTTATATATATTGAAAACATTTTTATAATGGTTACTGAAAAATATGTTACTAAAAATCAAATTTTGAATATATGTATATTTTGAATGAATTTTTGATATAAATCAGTTTTAAATTATTATTTTGATTTGAATATGTATATCAATTAACATAAGCCCATTACTTTTTAATATAATGTAATGTACTTCTAATTTTTTAATAGCATAATCCTATTACTTTTTTTTCCTAACTTACTGATATTCATATTTCTAAACAACACTATTTTTTTAACTGCTATCTATGTTGTCAAACAAAAGCTTAAGGTACTTCTACTTTAATAGGATATATTACTTTTTTTAATATAATGTAATGTACTTCTATTTTTTTTAATAGCATAATCCCATTACTTTTTTTTCCGAACTTACTGCTATCCATGTTTTCAAACAACATTATTTTTTAACTGCTATCTATGTTGCTAAACAAAAGCTTAAAATACTTCTACTTTAATAAAATACATTCAAAGGCCTTACGCATGGCAAGAACCTCAAAAAGAGTCATATACATTAGTTGTTAAATACAAATTATTCACCTGACAATTGACATAACAACTCAATCATGGTGATGTCATATAAGCAAAAATTCAAAACAGAAATTAGTAACAAACAAACTAACCAACAACTTAAATTAATAAAATAGTATATCTCATACACATCTCTTGCAAAGATAAACCTAAAATACAAATCACAAAATCATATAAAAGAATAATAACTTAGATCACAAGTAAAATATATCTCGTCCGTAGGGCGGACCGACTCTAGTTTTCTTAATACACTTATTTTATCTAAAATATCATATATTTAGGAACAGAATGAGTATTAAAGTTATAAACAGTTTTAACCATGTCACAAGATATGACCTACTCTCATTAAACAGAAAGTATAAGTTAAAACATAAATATTTTGATAAGAAAGTATTCACCAATTCTTTAAACTATTAGCAAAAAAAAAAGACAAAACTGAGTGGGGGGGGGGGGGGGGGGGGGGGGTGGAAGGGGTACTTATTCTTTTTTTTTAAAAAAAGTTTTATTGCAAATGCAACTATTTAGTAGCATGAGGACCATGTCCATCATTACAAAATAGTATTTGAAAATAATAAAAAATGTAAAAAAATGACAATAAAAAACAAAGAAGAAGAAACTGTAAAAGCTTGCCAAAAAAGTGATTTTTTTAAGGGAAATTAGGTGGTATAACCAAATAAAAATCCCTAATTCATTATATAACCAAAATCATCTTCGCTCTCCTCTTCTCTCTTCCTATCTCTCTCTAACCTCTTTCTACAAAACTAATTTACCTTTTTTTATGGCTATATCACAAATAAGCCCTTTTTTTAATTAAAAAGTGAGCATTCGTGTGTAAACTTCGACACGTCTCACTCTAATCTTATAAAAGGGAACTAGCTACAAATAAGAAGAGTGGAAAATCAGATTTGATTTACATCTAAAAGTTGTACTGATCCAAAATTAGATATGAAAATCTCAAGTAATCTTGTCTTTTTTATCCAGATCTATGCCTGATGAACACCTCATCTTTAAATAATTAGTAATATATTTAGTTTTGGTAACCAATTGCGATTTTGTATTTTATGGTTGATGTTGTTCCAATCCATTTTTTTGCAGCCATGAAAACAGAAAGAAATAGAGCCAGGGCATAAACTCCACCTGAAATCCCTTTTAACACTAGGCCAAAATAACTTGGTTGAGTAACATATATGATATATATATTGACGAGAGTTTTTGATAGTTCCTAGTTCATATCTTTTTATTTTAATAATTATATGAATGAATATAAATAATAATATAAATATAGAACCTATGTACTATTTTCTATATAATTTAAAATATATATAATTTTCAACTTTATAAATAACAATATAAATAATTATATGAATGAATTTAAATAATAATAAAAATATAGCATGTAAATTTTTTTAAATTAATAGTTATTTTTCTATAATTTCATATTTAAACATGAAAATGTTATAACCTTTTCTGAAATTCATTATATGAATTTTATTTACTAATTGTGTTTGCATTTAGAAAAAAATACAGAAGAATCTATATTACATCATAAAATTTAGAGCCAAAAATCTACAGCTGCAAGAAATTTTTTTATATCCTAATCTTTACAGCAAAAAAATATAAAAAACAACTCCTCTCTATCAAATCCTTATGTTTAGTGTTTTAAAATTTATTGATATAAATCTACAACAATAGAATCTATAGTTATAGCAGAAAAATTTACAGATATTCTAAATCAAAAACGAAAAAAAATTGAAAAGAGATAAATTACATTGTAGTTTAATATACAACAATAGAATCTATAGCTATACACTTTTAAAATACAAAATATCTAGAAATACAAAATATTCTTGTAATGTTAATTATTTTATAATTAGTTTAGCTTTATTAAAATAAAAATTAATTATCTAATTAGTTTGCAATACAATAATTATTATACTTATGATATCTAAATATGTATATATATTTTTGAATTTTAGAAGCTCAGCGCCGAAATCCATAATCCTTCCATACCCGAAACCATATCATGTAATATTAGTTTCGTCGGAATAATTATTCAAACTGAAAACCTCTGCCACAATGACCCTGATTTTTTATAGTTTGGTAAATGTGTATTTTACCTGTAATGTTGATTTAGGACCCGGTTTATGTAAGGGATTTAGATCTACTATTTGATAAAAATAAAAAAAGATCTACCTGAGAAGCTCCTTAACATACTTTTACTTTTAGCCATTTTCATGTGTTTTCTCATCTTCACCAAAGATCTCTAAGAAGAAGAAAAATCAATGAAGCAAATTCAAGCACCAACCGGCTTTACAGCAATATCTATTATCTCCTACCCAAAAAGGAAAGTTCTAAAATAAAGTAAATGGGGCATCTGATGATATGTATCTCTCACGTGTGGTGTTAATGAGATGATGAATATATATATTACCCATGGGAAGAGAAGAAGTAAAAAGAAAAAAAAGAAAAAAAAAAGCGAAAACTTTTGTTTCTTTAATTTTTGCTAGGGGTGAGATGAGTGTTCGTTGCTAATTTTGTATTATTGGGATCATCAAGAGATTTACAGTAGTAGCCAGCTGATGAGTTCCTGGTAATTTTTTAAATCTTTCCTTTTTTTTTCTCTTTTTCGATTTTAAATTCTTTAATTCATGCAGAGAGGTAGTTTCACATGTTTCTTGCAATCCTTGCTCAAAGTTTTCTGAAAAGTTCCCATTTTAAAGTTCTAAAAAATTCATCAATGAATCAAGATTCTATAAGAGTATGTTGACTGTATTTGTATCTGAAAGAGAGAATTTCCCGTTTCAGGTAAGGAGTGACTATGGCAACTTATTACAAAAGTAGTGGCTCAAGTGACATTTATTCCAGGCCAATTGCATCTGACTTTGTCCCTGGAAACGCAATGATCTACACAAATCCTGCGGTTTCTTACCCAGAGACGTTTCCTGGAGAAGCTAACTATGTCTCAGCTTCAAAAGATGTTCAAGTATTGTCAAGTTTTGGTGGAGGAGCTTCACAAATGTTTGAGATTCAAGATTCTGGTTCTTGGAGAGATCAAGAAGACAATGACAGGAACTGCTTCCCGGTTATGATGCGTCCTACCACAGAACAGGGACTATCCCTTGGCCTCAGCTCACAGACTGAGACAATGAGAGGAAATAATAATGAGTATGCAACAGAGGCTGTTTCCGGGTTTACTCGAACCATTCACAACTCAAAGTATCTCAAGGCTGCTCAGGAGCTTCTCGGTGAAGCCGTTAATGTTAAGAAAGCTCTGAAGCAATTTCAGCCAGAGGGAGAAACGATTAATGAAGAGAAAGAGTATAAGCTTGAAGAATCAAACAGGAATCCTGATATACCTCAAGGAGAGAGACAAGAATTGCAGAGCAAGTTGACAAAACTCTTATCGATACTAGACGAGGTAAATAGGCTTTTAAAACTTCTCATCTATTATGCTCTTAATGATTGTTTGTTTCTATTTTGTATAAAGGTGGATAAGAGATACAAGCAGTATTACCATCAAATGCAGATAGTTGTGTCATCTTTCGATGTAATAGCCGGATGTGGAGCAACTAAACCATACACGGCCCTTTCGCTCCAGACCATCTCGAGGCATTTCCGTTGCGTAAGGGATGCGATATCCGTACAGATCTTGGTGATAAGGAAAAGTTTAGGAGGTGAACATGGCGGATTAGATGGGAAAGGAGTTGGGATAAGCAGGTTAAGGAATGTTGATCAACAGGTAAGGCAACAAAGAGCGTTGCAGCGGTTAGGCGTGATGCAACCTCACACTTGGCGGCCTCAACGCGGTTTACCTGATTCCTCTGTTTTGATTCTTCGTGCTTGGCTCTTTGAGCATTTCCTCCACCCGTAAGTCTCTCTACTTCATCACAAGAGAGATTCTGTCTGAGCAGCTACGTTTTGAAAACTCTGAACTTAGTTATCCAAAGGATTCGGACAAGATCATGCTAGCTAGATAAACAGGGTTGAGCAGAGGCCAGGTACTGCATTGTTAGCTTTAGAGTCTTTTCTCTCATCCAGATGCCTTTTTTTTGTTGTGTTCATTTTCCATGGGTTTGTTTGATTATTGTTAAAGGTGTCGAACTGGTTCATTAATGCGCGAGTGCGTCTCTGGAAACCAATGGTGGAGGAGATCTACAAGGAAGAATTCACAGATGCATTGAAGGAGAGTGGTCCCAACTTGTCTTCCAGAAACACACCTGCAACCACCGAGATTCAAGAACAGCATCAAATGGAGTCTAGTTCCAACAATGTTGTGGCAATCAGTAGCATGGGACAGAACAGTGTGGCACATGCTGGTGACCGGTTCATGATGGTGACCGAGATGACAAGACATGGTAGTGGTGGGATGTCTTTAACTTTGGGGATTAAGAACTCTGACGCTCACAGCGATGTATCCATGTCCGGTGTGATAAATAACTAGAAGAATACCATTCCTGCAAATGATTTTCAGTACTTAAGCTCCGGCAATCTAAGCAGCCCCGGGACCGGGACGGGGACCGAAAACTGGGACGGGAGCGGGGACGGGAAACGTCAAACTTTAAATTTGTAAATACGGGTACGGCATAGAAACGGCGACCATATTATAAGAAAATATAAAAATATCCATAAGTCAAAATGTTAAAATTTGAAACATAAGTTTTAACAGCAGCAAACACACTTAATAAGAATACTATACATCAACAGAAACAATAGCAAACACACTTGATAAAAGTACTAGACAGCAACAGAAACAGCAGCAAACACAATTGATCAAAATACTAAACAGCAACAGAATAAGCTAAAAAAATATATGATACATATAAACTGACAGTCACATCTTTGTATAAAACACAGAAACATTGTATATGAATTATTTTTGTAAGATAAGATTACAAAAAGAAGGTAAAGAAAATGCTTACGCGTTTTGGTTGTGATATAAACAACAAAGAGACAAGAAGGGAAGGAAAGTGCATCTGTGTTCTGTTGCTGATATATCACAGAGAGAGATATGGTCGAGACTTGAGTTTCAAAGAGAAAGAAGATGGAAGTGCAAGAGACTAAAGTGAGAGTGGAAGAATCGAAGAGACAGAGACACTAATATTTTTTTTTAATTACAACTTTTGATCTTTTCAAAATTAATAGAATAAACACATTAAAGGTTAAAAACATATATGGTTTAATTTTTTACACTTCTTATAACACAAAAAAAAAACAGATGGATACGTCTATTTTCTGCGGAAACGTTTCCGGAACGTCTCCTTCTCTGACCAAGCCCGTACCCGATGAGTCTTGACGTCCCGGGTTCACCTCACACATATTGGGGACGTTTCCTAGGCGTACCCGAGACGTCCCCGTCCCCCCGACGAACCCGATACGTGAGACGGCACCAACTTGGAGTACCCGTGCAACCTAGCCGGCAATCACCAGCACCGGCTTGGCCCTTCACAATTGTTTCATGATTTTGTAGCTTGATGAAGAATAACAATAAAGAGCTGCAGTTATATATTCTCTTGTGAAAGTAAACCAGCAAATTAATATGTAGATTAGTTATTACTTGACTAGATAATATATCAGAAATAAATCGTCAAAAGCCAACATCAGGGTAAAAGTTTGACTTCAAAACTAAACTTGAAGCTATACTTAAAACATCCATGATTTAACAATCTATCATAAAATACAAAAGGATTTACTTGGAATTATCTTATTGACATTTATCACTCACTCATATTTTAAATAGAGTATTGACACCTATACGATGACAAATATGACATATTTTATAGGAATAGAACAAGTGTCCTCGTGAAATGAATAGTCATCATTTATAACATAAAACTTTTTTTTCTATATATAGTTAAAGCTTAACAACTTCGACTCGTTGTTCAATTATGACAACTCATCCATCTTATTAAAACTCAAGTACAAAATTGGAGTATTTGGAGACTTGAATAGGACTTTTAAAAATTTGGAGTGATTGGAAACATGGATTGCAGTCTTTTAAAAAAAAATATTTTTGTTTGAAAACAAGGATAGTAGTATTAAGAAAAAAAGTAATGGGCTTATGTTTTTTTAAAAAATTGAAAGTTATCTAGGCCACTTTTAAAATATACCAAAATGGGTCAATCTAATTCCCTAAAAATTTTTTTTCTAAACTAACCATAAAACAAAATTTAAACTTTATATATATATTTCAAATCAAAATAATAATTCAAATTTGATTTATATCAAAAATTGATTCAAAAATATACATATATTCAAAAATGGATTTTTACTAAACTATTTTTCAATAACCATTATAAAAAAATATTGTCAATATATATAAGAAAAATATAATACAAAGCCCAATTTGAAATACCAACTCAAATTATGGTTTTCATATTTCATATTAAGTTTTAAAAATATAATATATGTAATTATTTATATGATGGTATGTATAAAATACTATTAATTATATGATTACTTATATGATGGTACATATAAAATACGATTAATTATATGATGATAAAATACGATATATAATAATGACTAGGGATGGGCTTTTGGATACCCATACGGGTTTAATTCTGATCGGTTTGTATTTTGGGTTTTCGGGGTCAAAGATTTCAGCCTTATTAGAATGTTTCTAAATTTTGGTTTGAGTTCGATTTGGATCTTTGCGGGTTTGGTTTGGGTTTGGATAACTAATTTAAATTATTTTTAAAGTCTTAAATCATTATATATTTTAAATTTCTCAAAATGTATAAATAAAATAATATATTACGTATAAATTTGAATAACATATGTCATAATACTTAAGCTTAACATATCAATTGGCTTGATTTAAATTTTGGATACGAAATCAATAATTATTTTAAGTATTTTTGGTGATTTGAGTATACTTTAACTATTTCAGATATTTACTTTTGACTATCTATATATATTTTCAAGTATTTAAACCAATTTAAAAGTATCATTTTTGATGTTTTATATACGTTAAATCTAAAAATAATTAATATATATAAGTATATAAATCTATTTTTAGATAAATTCGGATACCCAAATACTTCGGTTCGGATCAGATTCGGTTCTCTAAATAACAAAATTTTGAATAATTAGAATATTTAATCAATTTATGTTTGGGTTTGGTACTATATCTTTGGATCGGTATCGGTTATGTTCCTCGGATTCATTTTTCCAAATCCTAATAATTACATGAAAAACAAATATCAACATATTTTTCAAAATATACACCCGCGCGCCTGCGCGGGTCAAAATCTAGTTGATTTTATTATCGCAGCATCACATCAATTACAGCTCCATGCCGATTTATGCAACACACTGATCGCGCCATTACAATGATCGAATCAATACCATGAACTCGTCCTACATATCGACTTGTGATGGTTTGTTCGAGAAGGCTTATCCATGACGGTATGTCTACGACCAGGAGCGAAGCTAGAAGAATTATTTAATGGGTGCATTATTAGTGATATAAAGTAAATCCATGCAATGAATTTCGAACTCAGGACATTATGGATGTAAACCCTGTTTTTTACCAATTGATCCACTGAAATTATGGTAACTTTAGGTGTAAAATTTTTAATATCAATAAATAAGGGGGTGCACGTGCCACCACCAGAGCCGGCCCTTGAGCCAAGCCCATCAAGCACTGGCTTCCGGCCGACAAATTTATAAAAATATTTCGGCCACATTTTCGTAAGTGTCTTTGTGGTATGGTGGCTTAGTGTTAACATTTAAATGTGGCTGGTCTCCGATTCGATCCGCGGAAGCCACAATAACTTTTTTTTTTTTACTTTACATAAAGTTAAATTAAGTAAACGAAAAGGAAATTCTCATTAAACCTAAAATTAATCACTTTTTTTTTTAGTTACTGCTGCCGTAAAGCTCTAAAGTCTGAACATATCCTTAATTGATATCATCTTCCTAATTCCTATAATCCTATTACTTGAATCGTTGCTTATTTTCTTCTGCAATTGTAAACTGAATTGTCATCTCCTCTAGTCCTCTTCTTCTTGATCCAACGTGGTAAATTCACTATTTCATACTTATGTAATATAATTTTGTTTGTTACTTTTAAAACTTGTCAACTTCTTTTGGTGTTGTAGAGTTAAATACATATATTAGAGTTGACGTTCTGTGGAAAAGTAGTCAATTATATAGTAATATAATTCTTTTGGTTTCATATTTTCTATCTGCGTGTATATATATATGTATATATCTCTACTCATGATTATATATATGTGTTTATTTATAGCATAGCCATTGATTTTTTAATCTTTGCAGAAAGATGGGTCCTAAAAGAATTAGAAGAGAGATGGGAGGTGCTGAAAAAGAAAGATTAAAGAAAAGACAAGAAGCATTAATAAAATCTCAAACCAATTCAATGTTAAGGTACGTTACAATAACTGAAACTCCTAAACTTGATGAGGTTTTAGAAGATGAGACTATAGAAGATGTGGAGGATGATATTAGACACACTGATGAGGACGAAGAGAATTTGGATATGACTCAGAACATGAATAATAATAAGAGTGACGGTGGTGGTGGTAGTGAAAGCAAAAGAGAGTCTGGGAATAAGGACGAAGAAGAGAAAATGGATGGTGTTAAAGAATATCAGATAAGTGGAGATGTCGATGATCCTGGAAACTGGAAAAAAGTTGATAACAGAATGAGAGATTTTCTTGTTGAGAAAGGTCCAACAATGCGGCTACCGATTGATTATCATTTTCCAAGAGATCATGTTGGTAGATGTTTTTTCTCATTCTTCTTATACAAGAGAAATAAGAAATGGAGAGAAGCAAGATAGACAATGGTTAGTTTACTCCAAAGTAAAAGATAAGGTCTTTTGTTTCTGTTGTAAACTGTTCACCCAAGACAGAAATGCTAGTCAGATTGCAACCAGTGGATACAATGATTGGAGAAATCTTTCAAAAATGCTAAAGGAGCATGAAAAAAGTCATAAGCATATCATATGCATGACTCAATGGATAGAGCTAGAAGTGAGACTAAAGACGAATCAGACCATTGACAAACATATTCAAGAAGAGGTTAACAAAGAGAAACAATACTGGAGAGATGTATTGTTGAGGATAGTTGCACTGGTGAAAGGCCTTGCTAAACAGAATATGGCATTTCGTGGAAGGAGTGATAAGATTCGTGTTGCTGGCAATGGAAATTTCTTGGGTATGATTGAAGTATTTGCAGATTTTGATGAAGTGATGAAAGAGCACATTAGACGAATTGAAACACATGAAACTCGTTATCATTATCTGAGTTACAAAATCCAGAATGAGTTGATAGAGATGCTTGGGAGTGAGATAAAAAAAATGATCTTAAAGAAGATCCGTTGTGCAAAATACTATTCAGTTATTCTTGATTGTACTCCTGATATCAGCAACACAGAACAGATGTCCCTGGTCATCCGATGTGTAGATATTTCTGAGACCTCACCAAAGATCGAAGAGTTCTTTTTGACATTTTTGGTAATTAAAGACAAAACTGGTGAAGGTCTTTTTGGCACCCTTCAGGATGTATTGGCTGATTTGGGATTGAGTATTGATGACATTAGAGGGCAAGGCTATGATAATGGGTCAAACATGAAAGGTAAACATAAAGGAGTACAAAAGAGATTGCTGGAAATGAATCCACGAGCAGTTTACACACCGTGTGGTTGCCATAGTTTGAATCTTGCGCTTTCAGATATTGCTTGCTCGTCAGACATAGCAGTATTATTTTTTGGTGTTGTTCAACGCATCTACTGTTTGTTTTCCTCTTCAACAAATAATTGTGATATTTTTAAGGAGATTGTGAATGGTATTACAGTTAAGCCATTTTCACAAACTCGTTGGGAGAGTCGCATCAACAGTATCAAAGCAATACGGTTTCAAGCTCCTAAGATACGAGAAGCACTGTTTTACTTGGCAGATAATAGTGACAATCCGAAAACAAGAAGTGAGGCTGAGTCTCTTGCCATGAGTGATACCCACGGAATTGGAAACTTTGAGTTTGTGTTTGGAATGATTATTTGGTATGATCTTTTGTTTGTTGTTAACAAAGTAAGCAAGATCCTGCAGTCAGAAGATATGGATATTGATATTGCTATTGCTCAAGTGAAAGGACTTGTTTCTTTTTTTAAGGATTATAGAGAAACAGGCTTTCAAAAAGCCAAGAGAGAAGCTGAAAGGATTGCTACTGAAATGGAAATTGATCCTATGTTCTCTAAAAAAGCAAAACGTCCTACTAAAAGAAAACAGTTTCATGGGGAAGAGCCAGATAAAGTTGGAGAAGTTGTGGTGCTAACACCTGAAGAAGATTTTAGGATCAACTACTTCATCAAAATTGTGGATCAAGGTTTGGTTTCTCTGGAGACAAGGTTTGATAAACTTCAAGGTTATGAAAAGACTTTTGGATTCTTATTCGACTTAAAAAAACTGAAGCTAGCTGAAGATGACAAGCTGATGGTTTCTTGTGCTAACCTTGAAGTTTTTCTGAAGCATGGTAATTATTCTGATATTGATGGTGATGATTTGTTTTTGGAGCTGAAGCTTTTGAGAGGGGGTTTGCCTGAAGGTATTACGAAGGCTGCTGGAATATTGGAGTTTTTGAAAAGGAGGGAAAGTTGTTATCCAAACACATGGACAGCATATCGTATAATGATGACAATTCCTGTTTCCGTTGCCTCAGCAGAGAGAAGTTTTTCAAAGCTGAAACTCATAAAATCGTATCTACGGTCGAGTATGTCACAAGAGAGGCTTAATGGATTGTCAATGTTATCGATTGAAAGGGATATGGCTGAAAAGCTTGATTATACAAACTTGATGAATGAGTTTGCAGGAAGAAATGCAAGAAGAATCATATTTCAGCAGTAATGTATTGGTTTTCATGTTTTTAAATGTTTTTGTTTAACACTTTTTATTTAGTTATTTAAAAACAATCAATTGAAATTTTTTTTTTGAACCAGCCTTTTTTTTTTACTCGCTTCTAGCCACCAAAACGTCAGGACCGGCTCTGGCCACCACACCTCTTAACGTGGCTTCGCCCCTGTCTACGACGACTTATCCTTGTTAGCTAGTCAACAGATGCTTCATCTATGATGGCTTATCAGGTGGCTCATCCAAAACACTAAATGAAAAACCTGTCCACACACACCGTTTGCGTATGTGTCCACTGAGTAAGAAGTTTTATTAGAATAAAAATCACGTCTACGACAACTCGTCCGCGACAGTTCGTCAACACCATCTCGTCTATGCAGAGCCGGTCCTGACTTTTTGGTGGCTAGAAGCGAGTAAAAAAAAAAGGCTGGTTCAAAAAAAAAATTTCAATTGATTGTTTTTAAATAACTAAATAAAAAGTGTTAAACAAAAACATTTAAAAACATGAAAACCAATACATTACTGCTGAAATATGATTCTTCTTGCATTTCTTCCTGCAAACTCATTCATCAAGTTTGTATAATCAAGCTTTTCAGCCATATCCCTTTCAATCGATAACATTGACAATCCATTAAGCCTCTCTTGTGACATACTCGACCGTAGATACGATTTTATGAGTTTCAGCTTTGAAAAACTTCTCTCTGCTGAGGCAACGGAAACAGGAATTGTCATCATTATACGATATGCTGTCCATGTGTTTGGATAACAACTTTCCCTCCTTTTCAAAAACTCCAATATTCCAGCAGCCTTCGTAATACCTTCAGGCAAACCCCCTCTCAAAAGCTTCAGCTCCAAAAACAAATCATCACCATCAATATCAGAATAATTACCATGCTTCAGAAAAACTTCAAGGTTAGCACAAGAAACCATCAGCTTGTCATCTTCAGCTAGCTTCAGTTTTTTGAAGTCGAATAAGAATCCAAAAGTCTTTTCATAACCTTGAAGTTGATCAAACCTTGTCTCCAGAGAAACCAAACCTTGATCCACAATTTTGATGAAGTAGTTGATCCTAAAATCTTCTTCAGGTGTTAGCACCACAACTTCTCCAACTTTATCTGGCTCTTCCCCATGAAACTGTTTTCTTTTAGTAGGACGTTTTGCTTTTTTAGAGAACATAGGATCAATTTCCATTTCAGTAGCAATCCTTTCAGCTTCTCTCTTGGCTTTTTGAAAGCCTGTTTCTCTATAATCCTTAAAAAAAAGAAACAAGTCCTTTCACTTGAGCAATAGCAATATCAATATCCATATCTTCTGACTGCAGGATCTTGCTTACTTTGTTAACAACAAACAAAAGATCATACCAAATAATCATTCCAAACACAAACTCAAAGTTTCCAATTCCGTGGGTATCACTCATGGCAAGAGACTCAGCCTCACTTCTTGTTTTCGGATTGTCACTATTATCTGCCAAGTAAAACAGTGCTTCTCGTATCTTAGGAGCTTGAAACCGTATTGCTTTGATACTGTTGATGCGACTCTCCCAACGAGTTTGTGAAAATGGCTTAACTGTAATACCATTCACAATCTCCTTAAAAATATCACAATTATTTGTTGAAGAGGAAAACAAACAGTAGATGCGTTGAACAACACCAAAAAATAATACTGCTATGTCTGACGAGCAAGCAATATCTGAAAGCGCAAGATTCAAACTATGGCAACCACACGGTGTGTAAACTGCTCGTGGATTAATTTCCAGCAATCTCTTTTGTACTCCTTTATGTTTACCTTTCATGTTTGACCCATTATCATAGCCTTGCCCTCTAATGTCATCAATACTCAATCCCAAATCAGCCAATACATCCTGAAGGGTGCCAAAAAGACCTTCACCAGTTTTGTCTTTAATTACCAAAAATGTCAAAAAGAACTCTTCGATCTTTGGTGAGGTCTCAGAAATATCTACACATCGGATGACCAGGGACATCTGTTCTGTGTTGCTGATATCAGGAGTACAATCAAGAATAACTGAATAGTATTTTGCACAACGGATCTTCTTTAAGATCATATTTTTATCTCACTCCCAAGCATCTCTATCAACTCATTCTGGATTTTGTAACTCAGATAATGATAACGAGTTTCATGTGTTTCAATTCGTCTAATGTGCTCTTTCATCACTTCATCAAAATCTGCAAATACTTCAATCATACCCAAGAAATTTCCATTGCCAGCAACACGAATCTTATCACTCCTTCCACGAAATGCCATATTCTGTTTAGCAAGGCCTTTCACCAGTGCAACTATCCTCAACAATACATCTCTCCAGTATTGTTTCTCTTTGTTAACCTCTTCTTGAATATGTTTGTCAATGGTCTGATTCGTCTTTAGTCTCACTTCTAGCTCTATCCATTGAGTCATGCATATGATATGCTTATGACTTTTTTCATGCTCCTTTAGCATTTTTGAAAGATTTCTCCAATCATTGTATCCACTGGTTGCAATCTGACTAGCATTTCTGTCTTGGGTGAACAGTTTACAACAGAAACAAAAGACCTTATCTTTTACTTTGGAGTAAACTAACCATTGTCTATCTTGCTTCTCTCCATTTCTTATTTCTCTTGTATAAGAAGAATGAGAAAAACATCTACCAACATGATCTCTTGGAAAATGATAATCAATCGGTAGCCGCATTGTTGGACCTTTCTCAACAAGAAAATCTCTCATTCTGTTATCAACTTTTTTCCAGTTTCCAGGATCATCGACATCTCCACTTATCTGATATTTTTTAACACCATCCATTTTCTCTTCTTCGTCCTTATTCCCAGTCTCTCTTTTGCTTTCACTACCACCACCACCGTCACTCTTATTATTATTCATGTTCTGAGTCATATCCAAATTCTCTTCGTCCTCATCAGTGTGTCAAATATCATCCTCCACATCTTCTATAGTCTCATCTTCTAAAACCTCATCAAGTTTAGGAGTTTCAGTTATTGTAACGTACCTTAACATTGAATTGGTTTGAGATTTTATTAATGCTTCTTGTCTTTTCTTTAATCTTTCTTTTTCAGCACCTCCCATCTCTCTTCTAATTCTTTTAGGACCCATCTTTCTGCAAAGATTAAAAAATCAATGGCTATGCTATAAATAAACACATATATATAATCATGAGTAGAGATATATACATATATATATACACGCAGATAGAAAATATGAAACCAAAAGAATTATATTACTATATAATTGACTACTTTTCCACAGAACGTCAATTCTAATATATGTATTTAACTCTACAACACCAAAAGAAGTTGATAAGTTTTAAAAGTAACAAACAAAATTATATTACATAAGTATGAAATAGTGAATTTACCACGTTGGATCAAGAAGAAGAGGACTAGAGGAGATGACAATTCAGTTTACAATTGCAGAAGAAAATAAGCAACGATTCAAGTAATAGGATTATAGGAATTAGGAAGATGATATCAATTAAGGATATGTTCAGACTTTAGAGCTTTACGGCAGCAGTAACTAAAAAAAAAGTGATTAATTTTAGGTTTAATGAGAATTTCCTTTTCGTTTACTTAATTTAACTTTATGTAAAGTAAAAAAAAAAAAAGTTATTGTGGCTTCCGCGGATAGAACCCGAGACCAGCCACATTTAAATGTTAACACTAAGCCACCATACCACAAAGACACTTACAAAAATGTGGCCGAAATATTTTTATAAATTTGTCGGCCGGAAGCCAGTGCTTGATGGGCTTGGCCCAAGGGCCGGCTCTGCTTGAGTGACCAGTTTTCTTAGTAAGAAACAAGATTCTTCTGCTGGAGAAAAGGAAGCCAACGATCAATCTTTTAAAAAATTTGTTTAGTTAACATTATTGTGTTGAGAAAAAAAAAATTTACATTATTAATTCATATTATATGAATGATATATTTTAAATTCCATCGTAACATATTTGAAAAAAATTAAAATATGCTGAAACATAACATTGTTTGAATCCATTTTCAATATTTGATCAAACCATCCGAACAGCACTCAAAGCAAAAATAATGTTTATCATTCATCGATTGAATGTATGTCAAACATTCGATTAAAGAATCATTAGCACCATTATAAGACTTTATGTAGTTGCGTGAAAGTATTTCAATATCTTTTTTTTTTTTTTTGTCATCAAGTATTTCAATATCTTAATCTAAGGATTTTAGATCATGGATGAACTAAATATAACAAATATTTATCGTCCTAAAAAAATTAAATATTATGTATAAATGAAATGAAACAACTATAAAAAGTTAGAAATAACTTTTTATACCTAATCGTAAACGTACTTTCATATCCAAGTAAAACAAATATTTTAAAAAAAAAATCAAATGTAGCCATTATCATTTTCATCGAATTATTTAAAATGATGAGAAAAAATAACAAAACAAATAATTAAAGTCTATGTTATTTTAATTAATAATAAGTTTATAGTTTCATCTTTTCATTACAATTTAAGATACTTTTATATTATTCATTCATTCGCTGCCCACCCGTAGGGCGGGTTTCCCCTAGTATGATAATATATGTGTGTTATGCATATTAATGGGTCACTTGCTAGCTGTGGCAGAAGTAGAGAAAGGGGAAGGAGGAAGCTGCCTCATATGAATTATTGAAATAATTTTTATTTTTATTGATATTTTGAATATTTTATCTATTAAAACAGAAGTCATAACTTTTTTCATGTGTGATGTTTCATTTTTTACTATCTCTTAAAAAATCATCAGATTACATTATCATATCATTTAGTTTTATAATAAATATAATCACAAATATATCTTATTAATATCTTAATATATCAACAATATACTATCTTTAAGGAGAATCTCAAATTTGTTTACTGTTAATATATACTAAATTCAAAAATATGTATTCAAAACCAATAAATTAAATATACCAACTTATTTATATTAAAAAAATCTTTACCTATTAATCTAATAATTATTAACATCACATAATTATTTTGTAGGCCATTAACTATTTTGTAGGTCACACCATTAAAAAAATTCATATGTTATGAAATCATAATATATGATTATATATACATATGATCGTGTATATTATTTTAATATTATATTATGCAACCATAACATATGATTAATGTTAGTATTTTGATGATGTCAAAAAAGTATCACAACATGTGATTGTTCTTTAATATTATTAACAATTTTATCAAATTAATACCATTCTAAAACATATAATAGAATTCATCTATAATCATATAACTAGATTTAAATATATTTAATAATATATATTTAAAACCATTTTCTAGAATTTTTTTCAAACGTTAAATCTAAAATGAAAAATAATTTGACATACAAAATAAATTGTAATCTATATAATAGAGAAAAATATAGCATATTTGTTTCTGAGAAACAAATGTACTTACAAATATAGATGTACTAATATATATAATCAACTAAATGACACTAATTTTCATTTTTATTACTTTGAAATATATATCTGTTCACACAAATTAAAGAAAAAATTAATTTTCTATTTATCTAACCAAAAACATCATAAACTATTCACCCAATCATAATTCAACCAATAAAAAAGCTAACTAGAGAATATAAAAAGAAAAAAATGAATAAACTTGCATTGAAAATTGAAAATTGAAAATGTCATCTAATTTGAAGTGAAAAAAATTCTCTAAAATTTTATATATTAAAAACAAAGTGAATATGTTCTAAAAAAAGGAATATGTTCTACAAACAAAAACACTAGAAAATTTTCTGCTTTGTATAGAATTATCAAATTACAAGTTCCCTATCTAACATATCAATTTGATACTACAACATGCAAAGCCGAAATACGCAATCGACATAGCTTACAGTTTCTTCAATTCAATTTTAAAAACACCTACGCGGTTGCGCGGATCAAAATCAAGTTTTATGATTAAGTGTTAAAATCCCTTCTAATACCCTCCAATAATTTGAAGTACAAACTTTATATTGTCTCTGGTGAATCTTTTGGCTGACTCCACCACTGCTTGCTAGGAAAGCGATCAGAGATTTGATGCTAAAAGAATGATCAGGATGGTCTCAACGCATTCAAGCCAGCAGATTTACACTAGGGCTAACCACAACTAAGTTTTCCTTCAATGTTTTCTCTCGTTTGTCCCATGTGCTTCTCAAGTCTTGAACACAAAGTTTAGATGTTGATCCATTTCCCTTCAATCAACATTCTCGAGATTTGATGGTTCATTTAAGTTTCTTGCTTTTCTTAGTGCAAAACCTTAACTGAAATGTGATATGCTGATTGCGTAGGTAGTAGCTGCATCAGTGACAAATGGAATATTGTTCTGCTATATATACAAGAAGTTATATGATAAAAATAACAAATATAATAAGATAATGACACTGACGCCTACGTAGACTAAGATGATATAGGAGGTCCTGTCAAACTCTTACATGTTTCGAATTAAACTTAAGTCTCTGAGATCTTGTCTCTACGTAGACTATTTTACTTCTTTTTTTTTTCCTACCTTAAATCCCGAGCATTCCAGACCATGAGAGAGTCGGTCTTTTTAAGACCATACGGGTTTAAACCGCTCAAAGCCTTCCCCATGAGTGCCATGGCTGCAATACTCGGATACTGTTTCTTCTCCAACTCCTTTTGGTTCTCTATCTCAAAGCGAACTTCTTGCCCTTCTAATCGATCTGTCGATGTAGCTTTCTTCTTGCACCACCTCTGGATCCATGGATGCAGAAGCGTAACGCCTTCTCCTCCCAGGTTGATTTCTGGAGTGACGGGTTCTTGATTTCTTGGTTGGAGATTGTTGATCCCAGACTTCAAGATTTCAAGGAACAGGTTATTGTTGTTCTCTTTTTGGGCCGGAGATGCTGCTTCATTCTTCATCAAGCTCTTGGTTTCACCTTGGCCGCTTGAATCGGAGGCAGCGGCTGTTGTTTTCAGACGCTTCACCCATCTACTGCTGGGTTCCACTTCTGGTTCTAACCGCACACGTTTGCAGTCTCTTGAGAGGAAGTGATCCACGTTCATACTTTGAGTAGCCGAGTTGCTTGTTTCACCCTCTCCATCCAGAACTAGAGGCGGCTCTTCATTCATGTCAGGTATTTCAGTTCTAGGAGTGCCTGAATCGCCTATTCTTCCTTTGCCCTACAGATATTTTCAAGACCAATAAATAAAGGAAAGGTCTCTGCATCTTTCATAGCCAAAAATGGGATTTTGAGTAGATTGAATAATATATATATATACCTTAGTTGACGATGATGAAATGGAGCCTGCCAAGGAGAATGAGAATCAGACACATATGAGAATAGACAAAGAAAAGCAGCTAATGAAAAGACTTTCTATATACCGGAAAGATGTATTGTCTGAAGTTTATCCATTTCCAGGATATCAGTCTCTGCAGATGATTCATTTTGTCTGATCAGCCCATCTTCTTCGGTGTCCTTTGAGCTTTCTAGAGACTGCAGCCTTACTCCACCTCTATGTTGGTGATCTACATTAGGAAACAGATCAAGATACCCACCAAAAATCTTCCCTTTCAGTTTCATGGAGCCCTTCAGTAGCTGGTGACCATCTTCCTCTGGTAAGTTGATCTCACCAGAAACTCGTTGAACCGAATCAACAGTTGCGTAAAACCTCACTGGTCTTATCAGCTCTAGAAGGTTCTGTGTAGTCTGTTCTTGAACCGGGAAATCAAGACGGTTACTGGAAGAACTGAACTTCTCTTTGTCTCCTAGCGCATTCATCCAAGGCATCCTATTAGCCACCACAGCTTTCGAGCTTGAACCAACATCTCTCTTCTGAGAAACCTTGAACATAGGAAACGGCAAGACCTCTTGGTCAGGTCTTTTATCTTCAGGCTTTATCAAGTCCTTGGACTGATCATGAAACTTCACTTCATTACCTAACTGACTCCAACGACCTAACCAAGTAGATTCATGACCTTGGACTGAAGAAGCCTTGCTCATCTTTTTTTCCTCCATAACCATATTACCATGTTCAGACATTGTACCAAACAGAGATCTTCTCCAAAAGTTCTGACCAAACCACCTGTATGATGTAAATTACAGTTTCTTTCTCAATTCTAAAACTTTTAAGAACAAGTTTCAACATTTCACCCAAATATATAAACTTTGATACGTAATTCGTGGATTATTACACTTAATATCAACACATTTGTCTTTCAATCAACTCTCCAACATAAAAAGACAAGCAATTTGCTTTAAGTTTTCACTTAGAGAACATACAAATCTATGCAAGCGATGAGCAGATTTTACCATTTACAGATCTGAGGTTGAGATTATTACCAAAGACCAGAATACGTGGAGAGACACTGTCCAAAGAACGAATATAAAAAGATGAAAGCTCGATTTATTCCCTCTCTTTCCGAAGAAATGTAATAGTCTTAACTACAATTTATCAGTGTCTTCTTCTTAAAGAAAAAAATCCAAACAATCAAATGGAAACGAGGAAGAAAAAGAAGAAGAAGAAGACGGCTAAGAATATCACCAATCCACTTCTACAACAAGGTGTTAAAAAGAAACCTCGTATTTCGTATATCATCGAGTTACAATTATTTCCGAATTCTTTTTTATTAAATTCAAAATCTTATTTTAAGTGAAAAAATGACGTGTTCCTTTTCCTGCCTTGTTTAGTGCAAATGGGCTCAATCATATGATTCATATCACAACAATCACTGTACATGTATCTAGATATTTTTTTTTTGTTATACGTGTCATGTGACAAATATCTTCTCTTCCCATCCAGTTAAGAATAGTTGACATCTTTTCTAAACGGCTAATCATGGCCGGCATGACACTTAACACTTTAGAGGCCTCATACAAAACTAAAAATAATTAAATACATAACATATATTAAATAATTATACAAAATTTTATCTAATATAGTACATTTAAAAAAAAAAATCAATTGAAACATATATTTTCATATACCAATATGTTACATTAATTAATATGCTTATTTTTCTTACTTAAAATCTTTTATTCTAATATATTATTAATAGTTTAATAAGAATGCAAAAAAAAAATTTTCTAATTGTAAGCTCCATAAATTTGTACACCTTAGAGTACCTCTAATTGATTTTCCGTAAAATAATGGATTCTATAATTACACACATACATATATAAAAGTTTAGAACTCCAATGGATACAACAAGTTGAGAGTTATTGCAAGAAAATTGTGTTTCTTCCACTAGATAGTACTGATGGTAAAAGTTTTGCAGTATTAGCTGGAGTGTTTACTACGTGCTGAGGCTTTATTGGCGCATTCGGTGAAAATCGAGAATCTTTGGTGTTATGTGGAACTCTGACATTTCCAGATCCACCAATTACAATCTATATATGACGGAGTGAGTTCCAAAATCGCTTCTTTTCATCTATCGTTTGTCCATGTGTTCTACTATGTTCTACTTTGGTTAATTTGTAATTTCCATCTAGAGGCTGATGTTCATCTCTTCAAGTGTTTGTTCCTTATGCATTTTTTTACTTCCATCTATCATTTGATTCTATCAGAGCAATCATGAGAGATTAATGAGAATCAAGAGAGTCAGTCTTGTAGAACCACAAGAACCAGATTTTTTTTTTTAAATACGATTATAAACGAGCACAAATGATTGTGTAAGAAAGAAAATATAATGAAGAATCCAAAAAACAAATAGAACAACGTATAAAACAACAAAAATGCAGAACCTAAATATGATTTCTTTTTTAAACTAAATCAATTACATGTATTCTGACGGTATACGGTTTTTAAATTCCAGACCATTTTTATAACATCATGGTTTGTGATATATGGAAATGGTTAAATTGATTTGATTAGATGTGTTACCAAATTGTACTTACCTTTTTCGGACATACATCCGTTTAGAACTTCGAAGTTAAACGTGCTTGAACTGAAGTAGTAGGATATGTGACCGATTGGGAAGTGATTCGCGATATCGTGCAAATGAGACTAAAGCATGAGGAAATATCATGTGATGATTGCAAAGTCAGTAAACAATACTTTAAAACTTTGGAAAATTACACACAGCTTGTCGCATGGAATGGGCATCCGGGCCGAGTGAACGAGCATGGATGGCCCACTAGCCGTGGGCAATTGGGGCAATACAAGTGGTATCAGATATTGTTAGCCATCTCGGTTCTGACCCAAGAGGCATCTTAAGACCTGTGGACAAAGACGTTGCGTTCTTTGAAAATGTATGAATTGTAACACCCCAGTTTGTGGGATATGGAATGGCTTAAAAGAATTGATTTGGCTACTTATGTCACCAAAGTGCACTTACCTTTTCTGGCACACATCTATTTAGAACTAATGAGTTTAGCGTTCTTGAGTTGGAGTAGTGGAAGAATGAGTGACCTATCGGGAACTAATTCGCCATACCGTGCAAGTGAAGCCAAAGAACAAGGAAAAATATTATTGTGATTGCAGGATCAGTAAACAATACTTTAAAGCCTTGAAAAATTAACGCACCGCCTGTTGCATGGAATGGATCCCACGAGCTGGCATTGGTCTCATTAGCCCTAGGCGGTCGGGGCGTTACAACTTTGCAACACTCGAAAGAAGGAAAAAGAAAACGATTTTTGTTTCGCCTCTCTGCCCACCATGTTCTCTTTCTTTTGTTTTTTTTTTTCGTTTTTTTTTTCCTTTTCCATGCGCTTCATGCAAGTCTTATCCTCTCTCATGCTCGTCTCTATTGGTTAGATCTAAGGGGGTTTTTTTGTTGTTGTGGTCGGCATGCAGATCTGAGGTTCTCCCGGCTTCACAATGTAGATCTTTGAGGACTGGATCTGCTACCATGTCCTTCTCTGGGATCATTTCACAGATCCACATAGAAGGTTTCTTTTTCAGGGTGGTGTGGTGTCTTCGTGGCTTAAGAGCGTGATAGAGGGTGATAGACCATGGATTTGACCCACTTTTACCCATGGTTCATAACTATTTTAACTACTATTTATTATATTCTAGAGTATATTTAGTATATTTATAGGATCATGAGTGATTTGGAAGAAAGTGATGATTTGAAGCATTTTGGAGATATTTGGAGAAAGCATCCGAGCTGACCATTGAGCACGACCATTAGTCGATATTAAGAAGAATAATCGATCGATGTTCAAATCTTGACATCGTTCGACAGCGAAGCGCGTAGAAAGCCCGTTTGGACCAGTCGACTTAGAGCCCAAGTCTTCACCAATTTACAAGATTACCCCTGATGAATTTTAACCTAATTATATAAGCTTTGCCAACATGTTAGAGACAAATTGTGCTTTCTTGTTTTACTATTTTCACAGCAAAAGGTATTCTAGGATCATTAGTAGATTGAGAGAATATCCAAAGAGATTTGTGATTGGAACTCCATTGATATCTATCTATTTATCTATGCAGTTCTTATACCTTATTGTTGTTATGAATTGCTTAGCCATGTCTGAGTAGTTCTCTTGTTAGATTTAGGATTTAAATAGGTTATGAGGGATTAGCCCCAACTATATATTTCTAAGTTGTGATATTCATTATTAGGATTGTCATTAATGTCTGTCTTTAGATTAGCTACCTAGAACTTTCTCTAGGAGTTGGAGACATAAGCGATAGCTTGCATCTCACCCTGAATCCATCCTAATTGAGCTAAGATTGCTAGAGTAAGGCGAGAGCTGATCTAGGAAACTTATTGAGCACATTCAAACCCACACATTAAAGCTTGAAAAAATGCGTCGGTCGATATTCCAATAGAATAATCGGTCGACGGTTCAACAAGTGTATCGATCGATATTCCTATAGAATCATCGATCGACATTGGTCAATAGACAAACCTAGAAAGCGAGAGCCTAATGGTTTGTTTATAAGTATTGAGCTCTACAATATCATGCATCCAACTTATTAGGCATCTATAGGATTATAATCCTGATTACCTGAACAAAAACTCTAAGTCTAGCTACTTTCATCTAAGTACCAAAACTTCAATCAATCAATCGAACAACTCGCTTGCTCACAAACCTGTCTTTTACATTTAAACATAATCAACCTAGTTTAATCAATCTGATTAGATTTATTAGGTTCCCTAGCTCCATGAGAATTCGATCCCTAAGTACAACAATTGAACATCTTATTTGAGAGAGTAATTAACTCCTTAGAGTAATTTGAGTGAGATCAAATTTGGTACCGTTGCAGGGGAGCTTTGATCGCTGAATAGATTTAGTCTGATTTAGCCTAGGTTTTTTCTTAAAACCACTTTCTGATAAAAAAAATTCTTGTCTTTTCAGGTGCATGCCTAGCAGTACCAGAAGCAACAAGGAAATTCAACTGCCATTCTCATCAGATCCTGCAAGTTTGGAACGTTCGATCCGTAAAGGAAAACGCTCCTCATCGATCGACAACAACACCAGTTCGTCGCTCGATTCTCGTCAACCACCGTCGACCCAGACACCAGTCTCGTCGACCGATACTTGCTTACCACAGTTGACCGAAGACACTCTTTCGTCGACCGATATCTGCCATCCGACACCGATCCATACTTCAGTCCGAACATCGATCGATACTGAACCGCGAGACATGGTTGCGACTTTGATTCTTGTACGTGATGAGAAGGAAGACATTCATGACCAGGGGGGTCATCTACGTAATGCAGCATGTCAGAGGATATACGCTCAGGCTGCTGCAATCCCTGAGTTTGATATTGATGCTACAGGAACTACTCTACCTGTAGATGAGGCTGCTCGACCCAGAACGTTGGCTGATTACAACCGTCCAGATCAGTTCTATGCCAACATATCAGCTATTCATCTTCCAGCTATCTAGATAGGCGATTTCGAGTTGAAGCCGCATTACTACACACTCGTGGGACAAACAACCTACTATGTGTTATCCCATGAGCATCCTATGGACCATATGGAGAGGTTCGAAGATCTTATATCTGCTATATAAGTCAAGGGAGTCCCTGGAGAGGCTTCGCATTGGCTTAAGAAGTTACCACCAGGATCTCTCACATCCTGGACCGACATCAAGAATGCATTCCTATGCAACTTTTTTGATGAGGCGTGTGTTGAAGACTTGAGGAGCAAGATTGCTACATTTGCGCAGGAGCCTACAAAGTCATACAGAATCTCCTGGATCAGATTCAAGTCTTATCAGAGGGATTGTCCACACCTTGGATTCAACGAGGTGCAGCTGCTCAGCACTTTCTTCAGAGGCATCGCAGTGCAGTATCATATGGCTCTTGAAGCTTCCAGCGATGGGAACTTCAACACAAGGAATCCAGAGGAGGCTGTGAGAGTTATTGAGAATTTGGCATCCAGCAACAACACCAAGAACACTGATTTTGAGATGAAGAGATCTGCAACCATCCTTGGGAATGACAAGATGGATGAGGTCAGAGCAAAGCTGGACAGTGTTCACATGCTTCTCAGGAAGAAAGCTTGCTTAGTAGAGGACACAGAAGCTATAAACACATAGGGTAGAGCAGAGGTAGAAATAGATGTGAACTTCATTGGAGGAACTGGATTTCAGAGGTCTGGAAACCAGAATTGAAACTTCTATGGCAATGGACAGATGAATAATTTCAACCAGAGTTCGCAGTACCAAAAACCCTACGACAACAACTACAACAACAACACGAGTTATGGAAACTCATCTTACCAGAAGCCACCACCACCTACTCAGGAGAGCAAGATTGAAGCAATGCTTACTAGGGTTCTTGAGGGACAGCAGAGTATGACAGTGGACTTCAATGGGAAGATCGATTCTGTCTACAACAACCTGAACACAAAGTTTGATGTTTTGAGCACTCATGTGAAGAAGCTGGAGATGAAAGTTGTTCAAACATGAGAAGCTGTTAAGAGGCAAGAAGCCTTGACAAGAGCGGTAGGAGATAATGTGATGAAGCACCACGTGAATGCCATCATAGATGATGATTTTTGGCAAGTGGTGAAGCAGTAGAAGCTGCAAGAAGGAGATTTCAAAGTATAGAGTTCGATGAGTTTTGGCGGATCGCATTGGTTTCGATCGACGCTAAATCTCGAACATCATCGACATACGTCAACCAAAACAGATCGACAGCCATTACAAAGCATCGATCGACAACACTTACGGAGTCGACCGCATCTTGCAATGCTGTGAGGATCATGACACACGAAGAGTTCGCGGCAAAATACCCACATCCGCTCAGCCCTATTTATGTCAAAATCGACCGACAAACTGGCCCTGCCATCAATCGACAGAGAGAGACCGCCATCGATCGACAATCTCCAGCGCCCATCGATCGACGCGCACCTCTCACATATTGAGTGCATATGCCAAAGATAGACGTTACCCGTCTCAATGCACTCATGCCACAACCCAAACCTTCATCTAACCCTCCAAAGAGCACCACCACACATTCAGATGATGCAACAGAGCCTATGGAAGTTGATAAGGCTCGTATGGGGAGAACCTTGAAGAAGAGAAAAGGAAAGGTTGCTAAGCAGCTGAAAAGGGCAGCTAATGAGAAGGAGATGAAAAGTTTCCAAAAGAGAGTCTTCATAATTCCTTTAGAGAAACTATTCGAGGAGGCCTATTTTTCCCACAGATTATGGATGTGCTTCAGAGAAACAAGATAAACTGAAGAGGACATTAGGAGAATGTTCTGTGAGGCCACAGAAAAGTTGAAGAATAGGATTACACTGAAGAAGAAGAGTGATCCTGAGAAGTTTGCAGTACCATGTACGGTGAAGGGTATTGAGTTCCCACATGCACTGTGCAACACAGGAGCATCAGTCAGCATCTTACCTAGAGTTATGGTAGACCATCTGGGTCTGCAGGTGGAGCTTTCCAAAGAATAATTCACTTTTGTAGATTGTTCTCAAAGGAGCTCAGGAGGAATTGTAAGAGATCTAGAGGTGCAGATTAGTAATGCCCTAGTTCCAGTTTATTTCCATGTCTCGGATATCAAGCTAAACTGGAATTCTTCTATATTGCTTGGAAGAGCCTTCTTGTCAACAGTAGGAGCAGTGTGCAACATGCAAACCAAACAGTTGTGCCTGACACTCATAGACCCCCATGTCTACTAGGATCCTATTCCATTCATGAAGACATAGACGTCCTCCAGAAGAATTAATGATCCAGGACTCATTGCAGCATGCCACTGTGGAGCAGAGTACTCTACGTCGATCGAAACTCACACATCAACATCGATCGACAGTGCCAATCAGAAATTGATCGACATTAGTAAGGAAGAATAGATCAACAGTAGTCCAAGCGATTGGAAGAATGACTACTACAATCCCACCATGGTGATGCACACTGCTACCCTGCATACAGAGGAGTATGATGAGGATTATGAGGAGGAACGAGCTATAGAGTACAGAGTTGTCCTTGCTGAGAAAGATAGACTTCTTCATCATTCCTCTTGGAAAAGGAAAGCGACGTCGATCGAAAGAACCGTCTCAAAATCGATCGACACTCATCTTCATCAGGCAAGCTACAAATGAGCATCGACTGACATTGCCAACTACTCATTGATCGACAGTGAAGTCGACCGTGCACGAGAAGGAGATTACTCAATTGGAAGTTGGGCAGATGATCACTATCACGAGAGCTATGCATTAGAAACAATGGTACATGAGCTAGGGGTAGATGAACCTCATGAAAGTTTCACATATGAAGAACTTCTCAACTACCAGGCGCGAGGAGAAACAAATTCACTTCTTACAAAAGCCTGAGGGAAAGGAACTCGTTTCAATCCAATAAGTGAAGCAGACAGACGCACAGCATCGACAAGCAAAAACAACAATCGATCGCCAGAGCTAGTCATACATCGATCGACGGCAGAGCCACAATATTGATCAACATCTGTCCACAATCACCATCCGCTGTAAGCAAAAAAAGCTAAATATGATAATAAGTATCTAACACCGGATGAGTTTGGTATTTTCGAGGATCCAGATGGCTATGAAAGAGCAATGGATGGACATGCACTGCAAGTATCCAGAGAGGACATTGCAGAAATTCTTCAGATGGCTAATGGAGCAGAAAATCTCTTCATACAACAACACAACAGTCCAACACACCAGCAGAGGGTTCCAAACGAGTTCTATGACACTTGTGGTGGAGTATATAATCATTTCAAGCCGAACTATCATCAACATACTCGACCTTCGATCGACGTTGACGTCCCAACATCGATCGACAGACGCCCCGAGTTTGGAAAAAAACCTATGACCGTGATGGCATTAAGAGATTCCACTGGGAGGATAAGGATGGATATGAAGTCTACAGAGATGATTATGGACATGCCAGAGATTTAGATGGACACATCATCCGTGTATCCAAGGATGATATCAGAAGTCTTCTGAAAAGAGCCTCAATGGAAGAGCACAGCTACTTATGTCTTCCAGAACATGCAAGGTCATTCACACAAACTAAGCTAGTACCAGAGATCTACACCACAGATGAGATCAGTGAGATGTTTTATGGAGTCTTGGGATCCCAAGAAAAGAATGACCTAGCAAAAGGTTTCATAGCAAAAGGTTTCCTAGGATTTTTAGTAGATTGGAGAGAAGATCCAAAGAGATTTATAATTGGAACTCCATTGATATCTATCTATTTATCTATGCAGCTTTTTATACCTTATTGTTGTTATGAATTACTTAGCCATGTCTGGGTAGTTCTCTTGTTAGATTTAGGGTTTAAATAGGCTATGAGGGATTAGCCCCAACTATAGATTGCTAAGTTGTGATATTCATCATTAGGATTGTCATTAATGTATATCTCTAGATTAGCTACCTAGAACTTACCCTAGGAGTTGTAGACATAAGCGACAGCTTGCATCTCACCCTGAATCCATCCTAACTGAGCTAAGATTGTTAGAGTAAGGCGAGAGCTGATCTAGAAAGCTTAGTGAAGATATTCAACCCGCACATTAAAGTTTGACCAAACGCGTCAGTCGATATTCCAATAGAATAATCGGTTGACGGTTCAACAAGTGTATCGATCGATATTCCTATAGAATCATCGATCGACACTGGTCAATAGACAAACCTAGAAAGCGAGAGCCTAATGGTTTGTTTATAAGTGTTGAGCTCTACAATATCATGCATACAACTTATTAGGCATCTGTAGGATTATAATCCTCATTACCTGAATAAAAACCATACGTCTAGCTACTTTCATGTAAGTACCAAAACGTCAATCAATCAATCGAGCAACTACCTTGCTCACAAACATGTCTTTTACATTTAAACATAATCAACCTAACTTAATAAATCTGATTAGATTTATTAGGTTTCCTATCTCTATGAGAATTCAGTCCCTAAGTACTACAACTGAACATTTTATTTAAGAGAATAATTTATTCTATAGGGTAATTTGAGTGAGATCAGAGGGGCCGAAACCTGCTTTGGTCTGAAACCTCCAGTTTTCTTCTCTTTCCCCCTTTCATCTTTTGAGGGTGGTAGGCGGAGCATCGAGATGGTGGTCACTAGAGGCGGTGAGTCGGTCATGGGGTGTTTCTCTCTCATGTGGTCATTATGTTGTGTTTAGGTGGAGTTTTGTGTGGTGGAGTTTTATGCGGTGAAGGGTGTCCTCTGCATTCTCTCTTTCCCTTTGCTTCTGGTCCATTTTTCTTTTCTCTGGTGGAAGCAACAAGCTTTATTCGGTTACAGCTTTAAAGATTTATAACCGGTGGTGTTTTTAGCTGACACTATTTTGGTAGTACAGTTCTCGCGGTTTTCTCAGTGTTTCAGCGTCCTTTTTATCAGGGTTTTTAAATATTTGAGATGCATAAAAATGTAAAATTTAGAGGAACATTTGCATCTCAAAATCCAAAAGATATAAATATTATTTATACAAATATGAGAATTAATTATATTAGTTATTGTAATTATTATATAATATTTTTAAATTTGAAAACTACATTTTCCTGCCAAAACCGTAGAAACAAACTTTTCCACAAAAATTACAGTTCAGGTTTTTCTGCCAAAATTGTAAGATCATGTTTTCTGTCAAAAACTACAAAATCATGTTTTCACAAAAATCGTAAAATCAGGTATTTCCGTCAAAACATGAAATCACATTTCTCCTCATATACATAAAATCAAGTTTTCTGTAAAAAATCAAAAATGGAGTTTTCTTGCCAAAACCATAAAATCATTTTTTTCCTTTCAACCTGCAAAATCGTGTTTTCCCGTCAAAACTAAAAATAAATTTTCCCACCAAAATCACAAAATCAAAATTTCCAGTCAAAACCGTAAAATGAGTGTCTCCACCAAGACCGCAAAATCAATTTTTCTTGGCAAAACCACAAAATTGAGTTTTTTTGGCAAAACTGCAAATGGCATTTTCCCGCCAAAACAAAAATGAGTTTTCTGGGCAAAAATAGAAAATGGGGTTTCTCGCTAAAACCGCAAAAACAAGTCTTTCTCCCATAACCAAAAATCAAAATTTCCAACCAAAATCGGCAAATTGAGTTTTCCTGCAAAAACATAAAAAATGAATTTTCATGCCAAAATCGCTAAAATGAATTTTCTCGCCAGTGTCACAAAATCAAGTAATTTAAAAAAAAAAATCAAATTTTCTCCAAAACCGGATAGTTACATTTTTTTCTGTAAAAATGTAAAATCGGGTTTTCGTCAAAACTAGAAAACAAGGCTTTCCTCTAAAAACTGGGAAATCGACTATTTTGTCAAAAATTGCAAAATCAATTTTGTGAAAATGACAAAATCATATTTTCCGATCATAATTGCAAAATTGAGATTTTCGTCGAAATAACAAAACCAGGTTTTTCTTGAAAATGAAAATTTAGGTTTTCTGTCAAAATTGAAAATCATTAATTATTTTTTTACAAATATAATTATATATGTATTTATCCAAATATTATAATTAGTTCATTATTAATAATATCAATCACACTCTTTTCAGCTAATAGCATTCAAATGCTATCGAAGAATTAAAAAAATAACAAATTAGCATCTAGATGTTTTATTTCGACGCAAATACTAATTATAAACTGAACAACGTCAAATGCAACATCCATATCTTGTATTCAGATACTGCATCTAGATGTTGCATCAAATACATAAAGGAACATGGCCTAAGTGACCTCAAACTGGATCAAATTCAGATGTGATTGCAAGTTGTGTGATATCACAGTTTGCACGTGTTGTATCCATATTTTCATTTGTAGTTTTGATATGCATTAAATCGGTTATGACTGCCTATGTGTTTACTTTGGGTGGTTCTACTGCTACCTAAAAAGAAAATTTGCAGTCAAATGTACTACTAAAGTAGAGTATATGGTGTTGATTGAAACTATTAAAGAAAAAAAATAGGGGATGGTTGAGAGGATTGTTAAGTAATCTTGATATGCATCATGATCATTACAATGTATTGTGGTAGTTTGAGTACTATCTGCTTGAGAAAGTTGTTCAGTGATCTTGAAATGCATGATCATGTTCATCATAAAATGACCAAACATATTGAAATGAGATATTATTTTCGAGAGATGAGAAGAGGACTCGAGCGAGAAATGTAGAAACTGCTGATATGTTCACTAAGCTGATTTTTCATAACAAGTTTAAACATCGTTTGGACTTATTGAACATCTGTTATAATATTTTGGTTGATTGCTAGTATTGCATCCAACATTTATCTCGAGTGTGTTTTAGTGATACACTAATGGTATTTTTGTATGTTTTAGAGTAAAAAGAGAGGGGACAATTAAAGCAAACTACGTCTCTGTTTTCAGAAAGCTTTATTATTAGAGTAGAAACTAAAGTAAGAAACCACTGGAGATGTTTAAAACGGATTCTAAGCAGTTCCTTTTGTTATGGGAAGGCAGAAATAGTATAGTAGCAAATAAAAGTATTTTTTTTTTTTTTTTGTTAAAGGGTGCAAATAAAAGTATGCAAAAGGAATTTGAAGTTATCCCATATCCGTATGTCCAAATCTAATCAAAAAGTGTTTAATTTCAAGAGTCCAAACATAATGTGAAGTATGTAATTCAAGCAGAATATTGTGTTTCTGCGTCAATCTAATGAAAATTTCAGATGTGAAAAAAGTAATGAATAAAAATTTCAGATGTAATCTTCGTGAAGCCGCAATGAACCTAATGTTGTCAAGAAACATATATATTTGCCTCTTACTTAATACAGTATGTGGTGTACATGTTACCGAAGCTTAGCAAATAGTTACACACCTACTACCTATGGCAATCGAATCAAGTCCATAAAGTCGTATTATTTGATCCTACTGGTATGTCAAAGAGTGATGCAGATTGGGTATCGTTCCACTTTCCAAAGAACACAACGTAAGAGTAATAATCCAAGAAGCATCACATTAAAAGGAGAAGAACAATAGAACAATTAAGAAAAGAAAAGAAAATAAACAATAAATAAGGCAGACAGAGTGAAGTAGTAGACTAGGACTAACCCCAATGAAACCAAAATAAAATGGTTTCTGTGATTGAATCAGAAATCAAGCTTAACCGGATATCGGTCAATGGAGTGTTCCCAAGGACTACTAACCGAAGGCTTGACATTGTGGAGAGCCACCCAAACCGCACTGTTACACTTAAACCCACTTCCAAAAGCAATCTGCCAAACCCTGTTCCCTTTCTTCATCCTGCCTTTAGCTTCTATGTAAGCCAGCTCATACCAGATGGAGCTCGAAGAAGTGTTCCCAAATCTATGCAAAGTCATCCTCGACGCCTCGACATGTGTTTGAGAAAGCTGCAGATTCTTCTCAAGCTCATCAATCACAGCTCTACCACCAGCATGGATACAGAAATGATCAAATGCGAGCTTGAAGTCAGGGATGTAAGGCTTCAGCTTCGCATTAAAGAGCTTCTTCCAAACCAAAGTCACGAAAAAGAGAATCTGCTCGCTTATAGGAAGAACCAAAGGACCCAAAGTAGTGATGTTCGCCTTGAGCGCTTCCCCGGCGATAGCCATAAGATCTTTGGACAAAGAAACACCGGTTTTACCATTATCATCCTGCTCTTGGTAAACACAGTTGAACGCCTTCTCATCAGCTCCTTTATGAGTCCTAACAGTATGAACCATCTTGTACTTGGACCGTCGACGATCACTAGCCTTGTTGGAAAGCAAAACCGCAGTTCCACCCACCCGGAACAAGCAGTTGGGGATCAGCATCGCCTTCTTATTACCAAAATACCAGTTCTGAGTAATGTTCTCAGTACTAACCACAACAGCATAGGTGTTCCTATGAACTTGCAACATATCCTTAGCTAAATCAATGGAGATAACACCAGCACTACACCCCATCCCACCAAGGTTGAAACTTTTGACGTTCCCTCTAAGCTTGTACTTGTTAACAATCATGGCGGACAAAGAAGGAGTGGGGTTAAACAAGCTACAGTTCACGACCAACACACCGACATCCCTAGGGTTAATCTTGGTATTCTCGAAAAGTTTGTCGAGACAACCAAACATAACCTGCTCCGCCTCCTCGCGCGCCGCCGCCATCGTGGTACGAGGAGGGACGCAGTGTAAGCCCTCGGGGAGATACGTCTCCTCTCCTAAACCCGATCTCTCGAGAATCTTGCGCTGAAACTCGAGAGAGGACGCGTTGAAATCGTCGATGAGGGCAGAGTGATCCATGAACTTCTTGTACGGGACTTGAAGGCTCGCTTGAGGGAGGTAGCAGGAGTAGTCCACGAGGTAAACGGATCTGGGTCGGGTCATGATGAAGACGGTCGTGCCGAACACGGCTAGAGCGGAGAGGAGGATGAACGCGACGAGGTTGTATTGGAGGTGAAGCCAAATCTGGTGGAAGTCGTCTGGGGTTAATCGAGAGATCTCGGTGATTAGGACAGCCATTAGCGGAACAAGACAGAGCTTGAAGAGATGTGTGATCAGGTAATGGTAACCGAGCTTGACGTATTTCATGTTCACGCTCTGTAGGAAATTGGGAAGCTTTCGAGACCCATTCTCGTTCTGGATCTGTACGGATCCTCCATTGACGGGCTCCATGGTGGACGAGGGTATAAATGTAGAAAAGGGGAAGAAACTGGACAAGTGTGTTTAGTGAGAAGAAGACATTGATGAACACGTATATGGAGAAAAGAGGAAAACAGTTGATCTGCCGAGAACTCGTGTTTTATGTCTTTTATTATAATATATATTTGTTTCTTAGCTGTTCTGAGTGTTTGTGTGTTGTGTTCTTGTGTACGATATATATGAAGATGTATTTATATATACAGCTAAAAGGGTATTGGTCACGAGTCACATTGACGATCTGTTAGAGGGTAATGAGTGATTGTAATCAAGGAGAGTGAGATAAGGCTTGCATTAAAGTTTTAGGGTCAAGTCCAAGTAGAAAGTGGGAAACCGTTATTATATTTGACAACACAATCAAATCTTTTAGGTATCAAAACGAATTTATTTTCATTTAATTTGCTTTTGAGTAGTGACTAGTCAGGTATGGACTGCAGTTCTGTAGTGGGCCTATCATTGTTTTCTTTAAGCCTTGTTAATGTAGTGTGCTTGCAGAACCCGTTTTTGTTTATTTTTTGTAGGTAGGAAATTAATACAAAAAGTAAAATTTTATGTTACGTGTGGTACAAGATTACAGAGAATAGATATGATGAATCATCAATATTTATTTGTTTTGTCTTACTAAATTTAATATGTCGCAGTAAAAAGTATAAAAGTTACTTGTTCTGTTTCATTTTAGTTGTCATTTTAGATTTATGCACATTGATTAAAAATATATTTAATTTTTTATCAAAAGAGAGTTTTTGCTTTGGTTCTTTTCTGATCTTTAAATTTTATTCTTGTGAAACCCTATTTTGAAAGTGAAAGTTCTCAGAGACCTCACTCTAGAGGTACCTTACGGGGAAACTCGGTTATTTTTGTGTTTTAAAAGTATTGGATAGAGGTAAGGTGCAGATTACTACCTATGCCAAGATCGCATATAAATGGAAATTTTATTGATAAAATCTTTACATATTATGGATATCTAAACTAACCATATTTGTTTCACTTTAATAAAAGAACATTAGATAATCAAACTATTTGCACAAATTTCACTTGTGTTAACCATATTGATAATTTCGTATCCAAAAAATCCGAATAGTCGTAGTTATGTATTTTTTTAACATTGGATGATCTGATCTACACTTGGTTTGCCTAATTTATTTTCAAACATTTAGACAGTATAAATAAACAAATTTTGAGAAAAAAATTGCAAATTCCACATATGACTTGCGTTGTTTATGAATATTTATGACCTTTTATTAAACGATACCCTGGATAAAATTGAATTTAGGGACTCATATGTAAAAAAATATCCTAAAACCTATAGAAAACATGTTGCCAAATTCATATGGAAGAAACAAAAACATATAGTTATCTCAATCAAACTTCAAGTTTTTTGGAAACTTAAAACTGAAACCTTTCTTCTAATCTTTTCCAATGTCTTCAACTATGAGATAAGGTTCATCGCAGCCATAGGGAATCTTTAAGTTATAGGAATCGCGAAGAGAATGCTATGGTTTAGCGAATGACTCACTTCACCTTCGCTTATATAGGTTGAAGAGTCCTTCTTTAGAATATATTCCTACAATTTGACAATTATGAACATATATTTTGCTTGTGAACCGCTCATTCAATAAATATTTGGTCATCAAACATATATCCCGTAATCTTATCTAAATTTACAACGTTGACTTCAAATCTATGTACAATTATAGGAAAATGTTAGGATTCACATATATAATTACCAAATATAAGGCTAATTGTACTATTGAAGTATTTTATATTAATACGCAGATGTGTATGTTCAATGGCAGTGGCATATTTTGTAAATACTCTAGTAAAAAAGGATAGTTTATTTAGGTTGAGAAGCTTTGTGGGACTGCCACCTCAGCATGGCATGAGTGTAAATAAGTTACATATTAAAGGTCATTTTCTTAAAATGTTTCTCTATTAATAAGAAATGGATCGTTGCACACAAATTTCACTTGTGTTAACCAGATTGACAATTTTAGGTATCCAAAAAAAAATCATGATAGTTTTTGTTATGTATTTTATTAACATTTGATTATCTGATCCACACTTGGTTTGCCTAATTTATATTTCAAACATTTAGATAATATAAATAAACAAGATTTGAGAAACACATCGCAAATTCAACATATGACTTGTCTTGTTTAGGAATTTTCTGGAACGACATCTTAGATAAAATTGAATTTTGGGACTTATATGCTTAAGATTAGATACCCCTTAACTTTGAACTTTTTACCGAAATAACCAAAGCTTAGACTACTTACTGAAAGTTATTTTACGATGTTAAAGATAAAAAGTAACAACTTGCTAAACCAAAAGAACAAAAGTATGGGAAATACTCATTCTGCATTAAACCAAAAGAAGTCGCATATCTCCAAACCCTTGCCATCATTTTATTTCTCATAAATTATTTTGCCTTGCCGATATCTCAAACTATTAAGAATGAGCTGAATAGTAATAAAGTGTGTATAACCTTGCTAAGCCCTTGAGATGTTTGAACCGCTAATATGAAATCAAAAACTGACAACATGTCCAATTTGATTGCTACAACAAACCAGGTCAGTTTGATTGATACATTAACATATTCAGATGAATCCCATTTTACTAAAAACTGGTGGTTTCTTCTTTCAGATTATTAGTTCTCAGATGTTATTTACTCAAGTGCATAATCAAAAGAGCAAAACAAGAACGTATTAATCAATCGTAAAAGCTTTTCATCCTGAAAATCAGTTCAGTAAGTATCTTGTAAACACAGAGTTAAATTGTTGAAATCCCATTATGTGCATTGCATGTGTCTTCGGGATGATACACACATTTATTACCCTAATATATACTATTAGACGATAATTCATGTGAAATCAGTGGAATATGAAAGAAAACTTAAATGTGGAATATTCAAATTCAAAGATTTATTACAATGACAAAGGAAACTATGATATTTTTTTAAGATACCATATATAGATAAAGTGCATGGATAATTATTATTAATTGTACTCTAAAAAAAACATATCAAGTAATTAAAATGACCTCCCACAATAGATGAGACATTGGTTGATTTGTAATCATATATTTTGTTGATTTAAAAAAAAAAACTTAATATGAAGCAGGTATATTTCATCTGTGAATATGTGTATCTCCTTACCTCTTGAAAAAATAGCTGTAATAGCATGTTTCAAAGAATTTTTACTAAATCACGAGTGAACCTGAAATAGGCCATGGACCACTTTGCCTCGGTTTTGTATGTAACCCCCCCTAATGGGCATTTTCTACATGTATAAGTTCTTCTAGCCAAATCAATGACACATTCATACTTGTCACATTTAACAAGATAGTTGTACTCACTAATTGAAAAAAAAAAAACTTAATTCCTTTAGCTTTTCCAATCTTTCTATCGATCTTTTTCTACATTTTTATCATTAAAGGATCGTTTTGCTTTGAGCTCAACAATCTACGCTAATAAACCACATGGTTAGCATTTCTCTTATATTGTCTAACATGTGAATCATATCATACCTCTTAGAGATTTTCAGTACAAAATTTATTGATTATGCTGGATTATTCGTCTTTATGTCATACTTGGATCCATGAAAGTAACAACAAGCCCATTTTCTTACATCTTTGCTCTGAAGGTATTTTCCAACAACATGACTCATTCTGCAAATTTAGTCAAAAATCTCCACAAAATCGACAGACCTATATGCTTTTGAAACTTTTTAAACCAACTCTGACACTCCTCTTATCCTATTATTCTTAACCACATTATTTAACAGATGGTGGATGTGGATTCCATGTCCACCTCGTGGGTAAACATTGTCGAGTAATTTGACAATTGTTGAGTTTCTATTTGACACAAATGCTAAACTAGGATCATCACCAATAACAACTTTCAACTGCACGAAGAACCACTCTCATGAATAGTCATTATACGAATAAACAACCACAAATACAATTAGATACATATTAGAGTTATCATCTACATCCTTGGAAATAAGTAGAGCTCCCTTGTATTTACTTTTAAGAAAAGTATGATCTACTATATTCACCCTCCAAATCGCCTTGTTCCTCTCATAAATTGACCAAATGAAAGAAACAAATACTTTAATCTACCATCAGATTCAGTTATGTAGTGAGTATGCGTACCTGAATTAGCTTCTTTCAGCATGTGCAAGTATTTTATTATTTTACCAAAACCCTTCTATGACCTTTCTCTTACTGTCAGTGGCGGAGGTACGTTGACTGTAGGGGGGACAGTTGTCCACCATAGAAATATTAAAGTTAGTTTAGTTTTATAACAAAATGAAGTTATGGGCCTGTTGTTATATTATTTTTTGCCCCCTATACTCTAAATAATTGACATAATTAAAAATATTCTAAATCATATAGATATAAAACAAAAGCTCAATTTGTTATTGTTTTTATATCTACAATTCATATGTTAATGAAGTGAGCTTTATTTAATTGACAGATTTAATCCAGTTTAAATGAAAATAGTTTTTACTCATTAAAAAATAGGAAAAATAGAGATTTTTGTGTTAGGAAACGCAACTCAAAGGTCACTTAGTCTTCGTCGTGTTTCTCAACTTCTTCTTCCCCTGTGATTTATTTTCTACTGCTTCAAATTACGACAAGGTCTCCTGTCCATGTAAGTTTCTTTTCTATTTGTTTAATTAATTTATATCTATTTTAAATTTTTGTTTGATTCTCTTTTGTTTACTTTCTATTCCAAAATTACAGTACTGTAAAATTTTCTACTGAGTGCTGATATGCGTTAGGGTTGTGACTTCTGATGTGAATGTAGAATAATTTTAGACAGCCAATATTATTTTATATGGTTTTGAGCAGTACTGGTTTTGAGCTTAACGTGAAAAACGTATTAGCTAATATGATGAATTGTGTTTAGTTTAATAACATGTTAGAAGGTTTAATTGAGTTGACTTTATATTAATTTACTATTTCTACTGATTTTGCAGATAAATGGAGCGATATTATAACAAAACGAGTGCTTCCGATTCTAAAAGAAATTTGGATAAATTGGATAACTCAGATGATTTGGATGGTTTGCCATGGGATCCAGCTGAAAGAAAAAAGATGTCGCAATATCTTCCGAATCAAAGAGACGAAGTAAGGCGGAAATATTTAACTAGAGGTCCATGTCAACCTTATGGTCATGTTTTCCAAAAGAAAAAGATTGGAAGAGCAGCGAGGCGGTTTAATCCAGCTTGGTTTGAGAAGTATGGTAATTGGCTAGAGTACAGCGTCTCCAAAGACAAAGCATTCTGTTTGTGTTGCTATTTGTTCAGAGATGACATACCAAAACAGGGTGGAAATTATGCTTTTGTGACTGAAGGCTTTTCTTGTTGGAAAAAACTTGAGGCTTTATCTGAGCATGTAGGTGGAATTAATAGCTTTCACAATATTGTTGTTAAGAGATGATGTGATGATTTGATGAATCAAAGTCAGTCAATTGTGCATGCTTTTTATAAGCAAGGCGATGTGGTGAAAAATGAATATCGCATTCGGTTAAATACTTCAGTTGATGCTTCGAGGTACTTGTTACAACAAGGATTACTTTTTCGAGGTCATGATGACGGAAAAGATTATGTTAATAAAGGAAACTTTGTAGAGCTCTTGAAGTACACTGGAGAACAAAATGACGTTGTAAGTAAGGTTATTTTGGAGAACGCTCCAAAAAATAACCAGATGGTTTCTCAAGTGATTCAGAAAGATATTGTACATTCTTTTGCTTAAGATGTACTGAAATCTATCATAGAAGAAATTGATCATGGAGTGTTCGGTTTGATGGTTGATGAGTCTGCGGATGTTTCTAACAAAGAGAAAATGGCTGTTGTCTTTCGGTTTGTTGATAAAAGTGGATCAGTAAAAGAAAGATTTGTGGGAGTTGCTCATGTAAAAGAAACGTCTTCTTTATCTCTGAAATCTGCAGTTGATGACTTGTTTGCAAAACATGGGTTGAGCTTGAAACAGTTGAGAGGACAAGGTTATGATGGAGCAAACAATATGAAAGGACACTTTAACGGGCTGAGAGCATTGGTTGCTTGAGAAAATAGCTCAGCCTGTTATGTACATTAATTTGATCATCAACTTCAGCTAGTTGTGGTGGCAGTTGCGAAAAAGAGCTTTGAAGTTAGTAATTTTTTTTGACATGGTTTTCCAATTTGCTGAATGTGGTTGTGGCGTCTTGCAAGAGGAACTATACGCTTCTTGATATGAATAGAAAGAAGGTGGAGGAAGGGATTGACAGTGGTGACATTAACACTGGAACAAGATAAAATCAAGAGCTTTCTCTTCCAAGGCCTGGAAATACTATGTGGGGTTCTTACTATAAAACGTTGTTGCGTTTGGTTGATTTGTTTCCTTCAGTCATTAAAATCATTCACTGTATTCAAGATGAAGGCGCTTATGACTCAAAAATATGTCAAGCATATGGTCTTCTCATGTATTTTCACACATTCGATTGTGTGTTCTATTTTCAGTTGATGCTGTTTATTTTTGGAGTAACTGAGAATCTGTCGATGCTTTGCAGATGAAGAATCAAGATATTTCAAATGCCATGTCACTTGTAGATTCAACTAAACGGGAGTTGCAAAATTTTCAAGAAGATGTATAGGATTGCTAATGGGTATAGTGTCATCATTATGTGAAAAGCACAATGCTAATATACTTGTGATGGATGAAGAATTTGTGGATTTAAGGAGGCCAAGGAAAAAACAGGTGTAACCAATCTGCATCATTACAAGGTTAATTGTTTCTACACTATTATGGATTTGCAGCTTCAAGAGCTTAATGATCGATTTACTGAGGTAAGGATTTGCTTATTTGCATGGCTTCTTTAAGTCCTGCCAATTCCTTCTGTGAGTTTGATAAGTCAAAGCTGTTGAGACTGGTTAAGTTCTATCCATATGATTTTAGCTTTGGAGAGCGTCTATCTATGGAACACCAACTTGGAATCTACATTGACAATATAAGAAACGATGCATTTTCAGAATTTGAAGAATCTTGGAGATCTTTCTCGTCAGATGGTGGAAGCAAAAAAGCACCTTGTACATCCTTTAGTTTATAGGCTCTTGAAGTTGGTTTTAACATTGCATGTTGCTCCGCAAGTGTTGAGAGGTGCTTTTCTGCAATGAAACTAGTGAAGACAGCCACACGCAATCAAATTGGAGACGACTTTCTAAGTGACTGTTTAGTATGTTATATTAAAAAGGAGTTGTTTGAGTCTGTTACAAATGAAACAGTGGTAAAACGATTTCAATCCATGAGAGGCATAGGGTTCATTTGTAAGGATTTGTACGATTTTATGACAACGTTTTTTTATATTTTATCTAGTAGTTTTTATTTTTGCCCCTGATACATATAGTTTTAGATCCGCCACTGCTTACTGTTACAACTGCATACTCACGGAATTCCCAAACTTAGGAATAAGATATTTCAGAATCTTTCTCCTTTTGGATAAACTATAATCTCGTTCATTTTTGGCTCTTCTTTGTCACCTTCGTATTTATGCATTATCAGGTTTTCAATTTTTTTTCGAATAAGTTGTTTTTCCAAATGTACTTTTATTTGAAAGAGCACAAGTATGTTCGTCCATGCACTTATTAAATATCTAGCATGTAGATCCAGCTAAATATTATGCAAAAGACTCCAACAACATTTGCGATCTTTACGGAAAGCACACCACCATCTTCTTGTCGATTTGACAACTTTTGTAGTCAAAGTTATATTTCATACCCTTAGTTTCCACAGTTGCATTCAATACATATTTTCTTTTAAAAACTTGCTCTTTCTTTACGTAATCAGCCAACCAAAAATGACAATTTCCATGATATTCCTTGGTTTCTGAAACTAAGTCGTCAACACAACAATCACTGTGAACATTATTGTCTTCGGCTTTGCTTTTGAAACAATCATTCATCTTTGGAGAATGGCCAAATTTATGATTTTCCTTTAGAAGGCTCATTATTCAGATTGAATTTGTTGTTTCGATTTCCAACTATACCTGCAAATAACACACACAAGTAGATGGACAAATTCTTCTTCGTATATCCAATAAAGATGTTAACTTGTCTATCATAAGTAATAATAACCAGGGGAACTCCTAAGTTATTGATCTATGAACTTGGGAATAACTCAACTCAGTAGTAAAAATCCTCGAAAACCATCATCTTCAATTGCTCTAATATAGTACTTGATTCCAAGGTGAGTAATATGTCTCGTTTTTCCTTATCAAAAGTGAACTCCACTCGTTATTCACATCATGTCTCCAAGCACCACATGTTGCATAGATATGAACCATTTGATTTGATGAGAAAGAGATAGGGAAGAAGAAGAAATGAAGAAGATAGTTGAATAAAAAAGAGTTGAATTCAATGTGATTCAATGTAACTCACAGTCAAGAACAAGATAAGTTTGAATAAAATTAGTTATAATTGCTTCTTAGATTTTCTCAGATTAAAAAAATAGAATAACCAAAAATATGGAATATATATCTTAAAAAATGATATAGCAGATACATAAGGTTAGAATAAAAGCGATTATCTTCTCCTCTCAACTGCTCGAATCTTGCTTTGATCAAGGCAGTAATACTGTATGTTGGTGATGTTTCTATGATCTAAACCATCTTCATGATGATCTCGATGTTGATAATGTTCATTGCTTTGGATCTTATCCGAAAAACACATACATGATGTTTCTTCTCTCTTTCTTATAACCAAAGTTTTGAATGGCCTTGACGGAGATGATCATCAATCACAATTTGAGATTTCACAATCTGAGACCAGTTCAAACATCATCAATGACAAGTCCAACGCATCATTGTTCAGTACATAATGTTAAGCTAGATGGGCTTCCAACTTAAAACCAATTGGTACTAAGTGGAGTGATCCATACATTTATCCATAATACGCCCCTTCGAGATGAAGGCTCTTTGAGCGTCAATCTCGGAATGCTCGGGCAAGGATCGATGGGCCGACTTTGGGCTGGATCGATAATGGATCGGATTGGACTGCGTGGATCGGGCTCTGATACCATGTTAAGCTAGATGGGCTTCCAACTTAAAACCAATTGGTACTAAGTGGAGTGACCCATCTATCTTATATATTGCTTAGGATTTTTTCAATATCCGATGTGGGACATTTATCCCTAATACATAACAGGTTATTGCAATTCAGTTACAATGTTGGTGTGAGACAGTTTTACGGTGGTTCTACTCTGGCATTCTTAAGCTCTGTGGTGAAAAAGATCCATTGCAATGTAATTTTGATACGATATTGTCAGTTTCAGATTGCAACACTATTTATTCCTCGACGTAAATGGTGTCTTAGCTGTGAAGAATTTGGAATCTAGAATAATCACAAGACTTGTTGAAGAAATTGCATTATTAGATCAGAAACAGAATATCAACCACATACATTACAATACGAATTTTATTTTTTATAAAACATTAGAAAATAAGTTTGAACCTCTATTTTATCCTTGTAAAAAGGGGTTTAACATACATTTTAACCAATCTAAATCAATATATCCAACTTGTTTTTGGAATTCAATTTTTGTATATCAAAACATATAAAACATTCTCATGATTATATTGATATTTTTTATATATTTTCTGATTTATATATAATTTTTAATCATTATGCAGGTAGTTATGTTCAAAATTGATCAAGTAATACAAAGGTATTAAGGTACAAATACATTTTTATTATGTCTATTTTGCCAATTTCTCAACAAAAAAAAAATTGATTGAGCAGATTTCTACATTTTGAATAACTATTTTTTTAGTATTCCTCCAACGGTCAAAAAAGTCCAAAGCCGTCGTTTAAAATCATAAGATCCGTCTTTCCAAGTAGCCGTTACGATTCACTTTCCACAATCTCTCCCTCTTCCAAAATCCTCAGATCTGTCGTGCTTGAGAACTTGCGGTTTCTTGGTCGGTCTAATTCTTTACTTGAACGAACAAGAAAAAGATCTCTCATCATCTCATGGCTTCTCCTCCTATCCCAAACAGACCAAACCCTAAACCCAGAAACTCCGAGGCCGGTGATCCTTTGCGCCGGAGTTTCGGAGGCAACCCTTTTCCGGTCAACTCTAAAGTCAACGTCCCCTCAGGTTAGGATTTATAAGGTTTCTTGATTACTGAGTATTGGGTGTTGGGTGTTGGGTTATAGTTTATTTACTTAAAAGCTTATGATAAGGTTTATTTACTTGATTATGATAAGGTTTCTTAAGTTTATTTACTTAAAAGCTTCGTTATAGTTGGGTGTTGTGATGTGTGTGTTGGTCAGATGTTTCTCGGAGGAAATCTTTTGGGGGCAGAGACTTTAGCGACAAAGAGAACGAGACCAAAGCCCCTCCAACTCCAAAAGGTTCCAAGAACTTCATGTCCCCAACAATCTCTGCTGTTTCCAAAATCAACCCATCTCCAAGGAAGCGAGTCTTGTCTGATAAAAACCAAGTCACTCGATCCTTGTCTGACGTGAAGGGCCTAACCTTTGAGGAGGACACCAAAAGCCATCACTCATGTGTTTCATTTTCAGCTGAAAAGAAGCCGTTTGAGCGACCACATGACATGACTGTCACTGATTTCGATGAGGACAAGGGGATTGTTTATTCTGATCCAAGGTTCAGGATTAGCCCTCGCCCTTCTGTTCCATACTCATCTCCTGAGTTTGCAGATCGTGAAGTTGGTCCAGTGCTGCCTCCTTATGATCCCAAGAAGAATTATCTGTCGCCGAGGCCTCAGTTCCTTCATTATAGGCCTAATCCAAGAGTTGAGAAGCAGCTGGATGAGCTTTTCATCTCTGAAAGCTCTTCTTCCGACACTGAACTGTCGTCATCCGCCGAGAAACAAGAGAAGGATGGAGAGAGTGATGAAGAAGTTGTTTGTGAGAGCATTGAAGAGACAAGTCGAGTTCCAAAACAGTCAGGTTTCAGACCATTCAGGTTCCTTGGTTGGTTTCTGGCTATGTCTATGGGGTATCTGTTGGTTTCAGCGACCTTTTCTGGACTTTCAATCCTTGAAGAATCACCTTCGTACGAGTTCAATCTCCCAACAGCCATCAAAGAGTTTGCAGAAGCTAACAAGTTGAGTGAAAGGCTCTGGACTTCGACAGAATCATCACTTGTGTGCGTGGGTAAGATGATCTCACGTCTAGGAGGGCGAACAGAGGAATATGCTCCATTGCAATTTCATAACTTGACCTATACTTTGGAAGAGGAGAATACTGTTTTCCAGCCAACAAGAGTTGAAATCAATGGAGAACCATTACAAGAGAAGGTCAGAGGTGAAAACAGTCTTGAGGATGACTATGAACTTGAGGAGGAAAGTGGTGGTGAGAAAAACTCAGTTGATGAACAGACTGAGATGTCACCAAGCACAGACATAGAGTTGAAGGAAGGAGAAGAGAACTTGGAAGCTATAGTGATTGAAGAACCTGAGGTGATTCTTACTGAAGTAAGCAATGGTTCACAAGGTCTTGAATCTCAAGAAAATCTTGGAACTGGATCAATCAAAACGGACCAGGTTGAGATAGAAGCTATCTACACTAACCAGCATGATGTTGAAACCGCTGCCATCATCAAAGCGCACCAGCAAGTAGAGAGTGTCTTAGCTGATGCTGAAAGTGGACGAGAAGAAGGTTTTAGGGATATCACAGCAGAGACAAGTGATGATGGTCTTCAACCTAAACTGCAAGAGAATGAAGTTGTGGCTAATGCTGCTGAAAGTGGATCAGAAAATGGCCTTGGGAAAATTGCAGCAGAAACTAGTGAAGATGTTCATCCTGAAGCAAGATCATTTAATAAGGCAATGATAGTATTGTCCTCGACCGTGATGGTTGTTCTACTCGCAGCGGTTGCTTTCTTATTCACCAAGAAGGAAAAGCCCGGGGCTCCATCAGCTCCTGAACCAGTGGAGTTAAACTTGGCTCATGTGCCAGTGGAGAATCTGGTGAAAGAAAAGCTGAATATCCAAGCAGAAGAAGTTGATGACAGGATAAGTAACAGTGTTCATAAAAAGAGCTCATCCCTCAGCAACAACAAAGATCCTAAGGAACATCAAAGCCTAGGAGGCAGCAGCAAGTTGAGGAGAGAATCAATGGCATCATCAGCATCAGAATACTCCGTAGGCTCTTTCTCATACGGAAGTTTCACCACTTATGAGAAAATACCCATCAAAAGTGTAAGTTAAAAAAAGCTTTTTCACTTCTTAGAGTTTTGCATCGTCTTAACACCAACAAATTTTATATTATATATATATCTGCAGGGGGATGGAGAGGAAGAGATGATAACACCTGTGAGACGTTCAAGCCGAATCAGGAAACACCACCAACCTTCTTCTATGCTATTCTAGTCATTGCACCACTCTGCTGCAATCTTTAGTTTCAGATGAATTTAGAATTAGCTTTCTTACGAGTGTTCTAATCTCTTGAATTGTAACCGAACTTGTTTGGATATGAAGTTTGCTTCCCTTGTGTCAATCACAATCGTTGTGTGTGGAAGAACCAAAAAAGCATCAAGCCGAGTCAGAAACCTTCTAGGCTACAACTTCTCTCATATGAGTCACTAGAAGAAAAAATCTAAAATGGTTGTGTTATTTAGTTAACTTGATGGAACTCCCTGATCTCTCACTACCACCAGTAATCTCAAGGAATTGGAGCTTCAAGGATTCTTCCAACAAACATCAACATGGAATCTCTCAGTGAACTTGATCTCACTGATTGCTCTTTGCTGAAATGTTTTCCTAATATTTCCACAAACATTCAAGTCCTCAAGCTCAGTGGAACAGCAATAGAAGAAGTGCCTCTCTCGATAAGGTCATGGCCTCGTCTTGATGATTTACATATGTCCTACTATGAAAACCTTCAGAAATCTCTGCTTGCCCTTGATCTCATCACAATGCTGTACTTGAAAAATACAGAAATACAAGAGGTTTCAGCATGGGTAAAGAACAGCTCTTGTCGTCGTGTCTAGTCATATTCAACGAGTGGAGACAGCTTTCGTTACTCCCACAGCTTCCGGAGTTTCTATCATTATTCTATGCAAGAGTTTGTAAGTCCATGAGTAGAATGCTCCTTTTAACATTTAGAGACACATATTAACTATACCAATTGCTCTGACCTGAATAATTATGCGACAGACGCCCATCATCACTGCATCAGCTTGTAGACATGCGCTTCTTACCCAATGGATCAGTGCCTGCCTACTTCACTTACCGAGCTACTGGAGATTCAGTGACAGTGAAGTTGGATGAGAGGCCTCTTCCTACACCCATGAGGTTTATGGCAGATGTAACTTGTAACATCATTGTTCACATTCCAAGTTAGAGGAAAAGTGAGTTCGAGCGAGCGAGCTTCTCTTTGTGTTCAAAGTTGACGGAGACAAATGGGAGATACGAGAATGCGATGTAGATGAACATGTGGATGTGCTGCATTTTGACGAGTAGAAACTGAAAATTTTAAAGGAGTTTTCACCGTGGAGACGGAAGACTTGCGAGTTGTAATAAACGTTGATAGGTCTGAACGTTGCTCTCTCCTTGTCTCTTGAATGATACAAACATTAATTAGTTAGTCCAAGCGTTTCCAGACGCAGTATGAAGATTATGTTGTGTTTTGTAGAATACTTAATTGTATTATTGTGTTGTACAAAAGTTGATTCAATCTAACAAAGCAGCAAACGTTTTATTTTATTTTTTTACATATGCAAACCAAATAAACAAAAGATCAAAACCAGAGCCAAAAGCAAACAGAGACACAAGGCTCATTCTCTCCAGTTTCCACTGTCGGATCGGCCACTATAACCTCCGTCTCCGCCACCACCAGCGTAACCACCCTCACGACGCCCACCTCCATAACCACCACCTCCGTATCCACCTTGATCACGCCTGCCTCCGTATCCACCCCCACCACTTCCATAACCGCCACCTCCGTAACCACCTCCTCCACGATTATATCCACCGCCGTTACCACCGCGACTACTACGAGCTTGAGCCTCGTTGACAGTGATGTTCCGACCATCAAGTTCTTGACCGTTCATCCTCTCAATCGCAGCTCTCATCGATTCCTCATCTTTAAAAGTCACGAATCCGAACCCTTTGGACCTCCCTGTCTCACGATCAATAATGATCTGATCCAACAAAAAAAAAAACATTAAATCTTTAAATTAAACGTATCACACAACACAAGAATCTAATAAGAAGATGACGAAACGTACCGATTGATGTAACGAGTTAACAAAACTAATAACAGAGTGAAAAAAAAAAAGTTAACACGAAAAAAAGAGAACAGAGCCGGGTCAGATTATTCCGATCCGGGGTCGTCTTGAACGGACCTTGGAATCGAGAACTTCTCCGAATTCACTGAAAGTTCTTCCGAGAGATTGCTCGTCGGTGGCCCAAGCTAAGCCTCCGACGAAACACCTGTACTCGCTCTCTGCAGAATCCATCTTCAAATTCTCCTAAAAACTCAAAAGGTAGACAGAGAAACAAAACTCTTGAGAAGATTTTGGTGGTTCGGTAATTACGAGGGAGATGACGTGTCCGAAGCCTAGAGTGTAGAGACGTCGTTTCTAAATAGATATAGGCGTCAATGACGACGATACCATGACACTGAATAGGTACATCATAACATGTGTGTTTGGTTACATGTACAAAGATTTCTCGAGATATATTTAGGTTCCGAATGGTAAAAGCAGATCAAGCAGTGCAGATCAAGCAGATCATGCAGATCAAGCAGGACAAGTGCAGATCAAGCGGATCATGCAGGAGAGATGCAGATCAAGCAGAACAAGTTATGTTTCAAAGTTATGAATGGCAAAAGCAGTTCAAAAGTGCAGATCATATATTGAAACAATAAAGATTACACCAAAATATCAAAACACATAATAAAAAATACATAAACAAAGGTAAAATAATTTAATGATTTGCCCATAACATATCGGCAATGTTGTCTCTAATGTTTGTCATATGATCTCCATCAGCCATATTTGTTGTCTCCATGTCACTTATTTCATTTTCAGAATCTTCGTTGCTGGTATTTGTATGTCTCATTTCTTCAACAAAATCTTCATCAAAATAATTTGAAATTCTGATAAAATTATGCAATCCCATTTTAGCACTTACCACTCTTTTTTGAACTGCGATATCATATCTCGGAAATTCACTCAAAATCCTCCATTTCTTCTTCCAAACTCCAAATGTCCTTTCAATAACGGAACGTAGAGATGCATGACATCGATTAAACAGTTCTTGTTTATTCTTAGGAGGAGGACCATTGTTGAAATGAGACATGTGATACCTAATAACACCATTCCGAGAAGATCTATATGGAGCCAAAAAACCTTGCTTATTCGGATACCCAGAATCAGCTACATAATACTTGTCTCCTGGAGGCAAAGGAAAATCAGAATCACCGTCTTGTGCCATCGTGAGAACTGCTGTATCGTGACATGATCCGGGTGCTCCATTCCAAACATATGTAAACAACATATTGAGATCACATATCGCCATGATGTTAAATGATGTCCTATCATGTCGATTCCAGTACATTCCTTGTAGTTCAGGCTTCACTTTAACACATACATGAACTCCATCCACAGCTCCTACAAATCCACTAAAATATGGCCAATATCTTCTGTCCATTTGCAGCCTTTCAGGAATTCGAAGTAGTTCTCGTCTTGTTGGAGTCTTAACATAATCACAAGCAAGTAACTCTGTCGCCCTAAGAACTTCAAAAAATTTTCTATTCACTGTCTCTTGTGTCCGTCCAAACCGTAATCCAACATCTCTTTGAACTTCATTGTGCCCACAAATTCGCAAAAACATTGCCACACTCTCTTCAATGCTAACATTAAGAGTGGGATGTAAACCATATTTTGATTCCAATATGACACATAAAGATCTGAAAATACCAAGAGACATTCGTAGTAACTGAAGACACGCAGCATCATCTTCCTGAATTATTAATATTTTCAGAATTAATTTAATTTTATTAAAAAATTCTATTGGATGAAAAAATGGTGGAATCCGTGAACTGCATCAAAAGTTGAGAGGGTAGAAGGACATGCAGATCATCTGCTTTTACATAGATAAAGACAAAAAAAGTTACCATTGGGCAGGTCTCCTGCTTTTCTTTTCTGGAAAAGTTAAAAACTGTGATTGGCTGTGGCAGTACAAAAAATACTAATGTGCAGGACATCTGCTAACGATCTGCCTCACCATTCACACTCTTAGATCTGAATCCAAACATAAGTGTTATTGTCACTTTCGATGCGTAGATATTGTTGTTGTGTGGGTGACGATTCGCACCGCATGACTTCTTCCACGTCATCATAATCAAAATAAATGTGTTGCCTCATTCAATGGTTTAGTGTGTTGGAACTCATTTTTGACAAAAAATGGTTTTGGACCATTTTGGGTAAGTTTCTGGGCAAAGATGTCCGTCAGAATAACCAAATGTTTGAAAAACATTATGAAGTAGTGTAACTTCATTTCAAAACCGAAGTTGTTGTGCATGAAAAATAGAAATCCAACAATCTGGATTTGTGTTTTCTCCAACCAGCTTTTGATATTGTGTAAAGCTTTTGTTCTTGAACTAATATTTTTTTTTTGCAGGATCGGTTGAATTATTTAAAATAATTTTCCTGCACTTACGTATTTCGGTTGTGATTTGCATGATTTAGTTTTATTCATGTTCAGTCAATAGCAGTGATCGATCTTGTTTTCAGCACTAATGATAGTAACATTGGTTTAAGTTTTATGAAACTAGTCAACAGGTGCTGATCGTGGGTTCTAGCAATCGAACGGGAAAATAAATTGCAGGTTGTGGTGTTTGATTATTGATTATATTAAATTGCAAAATTTGATGATTTTAAAAAAAAAATTATGTCAGTTTTTTATCATTTTCAATATGTTTTTTGAAAAGAAAAAGGAAAAAAAAACTGATGTAGATTTTATATCAAACCGTTATAAATTGCAAAGGAAAAAGGTTTATTGCTTTTGGTCAAAGATATGTTTTAACTATTGGTATTTAATTAGTAAAACAATATGTGGAATAAAACGTTTTCTTGGATTAGTTATTGTGGAGTTATTGTTTAAACTTTATTAGTCATATGTTTGGTATTGAGTAGTATATTAATCTGGGTTTGGTTTCTAGTGAACAAACCCATATTTCAGTATAGCTAAACCAAAGTGATTAATAAAATCTCGATTTTTAAGAGATCGAATGGTATATATATGGAAATGGATTTAGCGAGTTGACGCCCCAAATTAAGTTTGGAAGAGGTCTGTCACATATAAATAATTTGCCATAGGATAAAATATTTGTTGATATTGATCAAAAACATTTATATTTCATAAATGCTTAAATGCAATTTGTAAAAAGATTGACCATGCAAAAATAATGAGAATTTTCAGACCAACATGACTAAAACTAACATGTATATTGTAGTTTTTAAAGTCAATATGGTTGAGAATAATTATATAAAATTAGTTTTCATGGAACAAATAATATCTAATAATGATATGTATATTTGCTAAAAATTAAAAATATGCTTTGGAAAAATTCAAATCATATACAAGTTGGATTTATAAATAAACTTGAGAGAACTATGAAAATAGTTGTATCTAAAGTGTGAATTTTTAAGAATGAAACACATTTTAAAGAAAATTGTAATAATTTTCGAAATTGTTTTTATTCATTTAAATCTAAAAGAGTTGCAGATTAACTTTTTTAACTCTTAAGAGATGTTAAATCCAAATATGCATATTTTGAGTTATCTCAAGAAATGTGGGGGAAGCTTTGCTTACCATTTAAAATCGTTGGCAAGAGGCTAAATGAACTAAGTGATAGTTATCACAATATGATTTTAAAAAAAAAACTAGTGTCATTCACTGAGTTTTGTGTATAATGGTTAATTGTATCTTAAAGAGATTATGTTCTTTATGATGACAACCTAGGATCCTTATATTAAAGGTGTGTCATGAGATCAAATTGTTATATCTAAAGGAATGGGTTGCCTGTGAATTAAGATGAGATTTGGCGGTAACTCTACCTAACTGACTGGAGATCCCAAGAAATAGGTTCAAGGAGACAACTAAGTCAAACTAAGTCTGTCCAAAGCATTGTAAGACTTCGGTCTATACCCAGTTCCTATGATGATGAAACAGTGCTACATGTAAGGAATATAGGATAAGCATTAGCTTTTGATGATTTGTGTCCATTGTTTTGAGATATGAATAGAGTAGTACATGATATTCCTCTAAACAAAACTAATGGCAAATCACCTTGTGAGTGTGAAATGGGGCCGTTTTTAGGAGAATGAAGGAAAGGCTATATTCTCCAAGTTCACTCATGATAAACCAGGACTGTTCACGGCTAAAATGAACACAATAGAGAACCTAGTTCTGTGAGAGAATGAAGCTGTGTTATAGCTATTGTCTAGGTTTACACCAAAGCCCGGGAGGTTCAAGACATCATGGCCACCTCCTGGCCGAGTAAATCCGATAGCTATTAACAATGACTGGTTCAAGGCTGAAAAATTGCTACCAACTCATCATGCAGGGATTTTTCGTTTGTACTCTCAAAAGTCTTTAGGTCGAGTCTTGTCTAGGAAGTCAAGTCTGTCGAGTCGTCTAGTGTCTAGAGTCATTTCTATTCATGTGGGAGATTGTTGGAACTCGTTTTTGACAAAAATGGTTTCAGACCATTTTCGGTAAGTTTTTGGGCGAAGACGTTCGTCGGAATAACCGAATGTTTGAAAAACACTATGAAGTAGTGTAACCTCATGTCAAAACCGAAGTTGTTGTGAATGAGAAATGGAAGTCCAAATTTGGTGACTTACAAAGCTTGTAAAACTTTAAAATTTGGCTAAATATAAAAATTAGCAAATGTCACAAATTAAATATTTGGATTTGGATTTGAATTTGTTTGATGGATATTGTGTCCACTACTTATTCATATAAATTTTATTGATGACTATCTTTATGTTTGTAAAACATAAAATGCAAACTCAAATTAAAAAGAATATTATTTATGTTTGATTTGATCAAATAAATAATCCCCCTATACATTAAAAGAGAAGTCACTTTAGTGATTTCTGCTGAGGTGGCACTCATATAGAGCTTCTCAGAAAAAACGTTATAATTCTATTGGCTGGTTTTTTTGAATTTTTCTTTTTCATTTATTTTAATCAATCGCTTATGTAGACAGGCCCAAAACTATTGTCGATTTCATTAAGCCCATATATAGCTAGGGGATAATAATTATCGATTTAGTTTAGCCTTGGGTACCCGTTCGGGTTCGAGTCGGGTATTTCGGATTTTCGGGTATTTCGGTATAGAGGTGTAGAACCCGTTCGGTTATTTCTGTACTTCGAGACGGGTTCCGGTATTTTTAGTTCGGATTCGGTTATTTCGGATCTGGTTCGGATATTTAGATTTAAAAAAAATAATTAAAATTTTCATCTCAAGTTTCTTATATTTAAAAATATAACTTTCAGTTAACTAATTTTTTATTTTTAATAGATTGAATAGTTAATAGATTTGGACATAACATTTTAAAACTAAAAAGGCATTAATTTAGTTATTTTTTTTAATTTCGGATGTAACTTTTTGTTAGTTTTTTAAATAAAAAACTTGACATGCATTTTAAGTGAGTAGCAAATCATTTTTTCGTAATTGTATGTATATCATATGAACTTAAAGTATGTGTAGTATCAATATAAATATTTTATATAAAATGAGAGATGTAAACTAAAAATATAAGGTTAATTATACATATGTTTGGTTATCTTCGGATATCCATTCAGGTTCGGGTATTATCCGTTCGGGTTCGGGTATCCAATCTCTCCTTATTCTATACCCGTTCGGGTATTTTGCTACTTCGGTTCGGATTTCAGTTCGGGTGTTTCGGATCGGGTTCGGGTGCCACTTCGGATATCGGATAAAGTGTCCACCCCTACTAATTAGGTTGTTTGTTTTTAATAACTTACCTTTCTAATATGGATTACTTGCGCAAGTTGAAATCATTAAATATGCAAATAACTTATCGACAAAATTTGTTTTTAATAACTTACCTTTCTAATATAGATTACTTGCGCAAGTTGAAATCATTAAATATGCAAATCACTTATTCACAGTATGGATTACTTGCACAAGTTAAAATCATTAAATTTATCGATTTAGTTTACCGTTGGGCAAGATTTAGAATTAAGACAAATATTAAAAACTTTCTTTATTATTCAAACGGTAAACTTGCATGTTGATATCATATTTATTATATTGCTTACAAAATATTTTAATGTTTCTAACTAGGTTGTTTGTTTTTAATAACTTACCTTTCTAATATGGATTACTTGCGCAAGTTAAAATCATATCATATGCAAATCATTTTTTGACAATACACATTTAATATCGATTAAGTTGAAATCATTAAATATGCAAATAACTTATTGACAAAATTTGTTTTTAATAACTTACCTTTCTAATATAGATTACTTGCGCAAATTGAAATCATTAAATATGCAAATCACTTATTCACAATATGGATTACTTGCGCAAGTTGAAATCATTAAATTTTATCAATTTAGTTTACCTTTGGGCAAGATTTAGAATTAAGACAAATATTAAAAACTTTCTTTATTATTCAAACGGTAAACTTGCGCATGTTGATATCATATTTATTATATTGCCTACAAACTATTTTAATGTTTCTAATTAGGTTGTTTATTTTTAATAACTTACCTTTCTAATATGGATTACTTGCGCAAGTTAAAATCATATCATATGCAAATCATTTTTTGACAATACACATTTGACAATAAATCGACTGTATATATATAGGAGACACCCAAGGTCTTAAAATACAAACATTTTCTTTTCATTCTTTAAAGTATTATTCACAAATCTCTCCTCTCATACTATTAAAGTATTACGACAATGCTGCTTGTGTGCTAAAAAAATGTGTTTAGACGCAAAGGCTCCTCATCTTTGGAACCCTGAACTCAACTCTTTGTGTCTTGTCTCCAAAAAGCATGTCTTGTCTATCTTTTCTATGTGTTGAATACTGGTAACGACAATATGGTCTTCCTTTTTTTATATGTAGACCAGGTCGTGAGAGTGATAGTGATCCAGAAAACCTTGATTGAACATGCTGAGAAGCTTCGCCAAGTTAAAGCAGTTCTTGAAGAGGTTCTTTAGTACTTTCTCTCTCTTTGTTGAATATTGTCCGGGAAAGTATTACATAGTATCATTTAGTAATACTATCTTATATCATTTTTTTTTGTTGAATATACTATCTTATAAGTAAGCTAGCATTATGCATTTTTTATTTAATTCATGAGGTCCTTTTCTCACAGCAGAGAACCTTTTGGAATGGCGCATGAAGAAAATTTCTCAGGGATATACAGGAAGGTTCAACTGAAGCCGCTGAAGTGGGATGGTGAAGGCGAATAATAAAGATCTGTAGAGGCCCTTATGATTCTTAAATACGGCGGTGTTCTAACCCACGCAGGTAGAAAACAGGTGTTTACATACTCTACCATTTAATTTGTCATTGTTATATATATATATGTTTTCCAAATATGGAAGAATTGTTTAACTTATTGACGTTTAACATCACTTGCCATATAATCTAACAATATTACAAATAACAATTTATGGAAACTATTTTCGAAATTATTGAAAGACTAATAATGTTTTATTTATTACTTTTAATATTTATAACCTATAAAATAAAATGAACGAAATTTTATATAAGATAATTATAATAGTTTTATCCTCTACTTGATGAACTGTGTTCGAATATAATTATATAATAACTATTTTAAATATTACAAAATCCAAAAATGTTTATTAATATTATTTTTAAATTATTTATCGTTGTTTAAAGAATAAATTTATCATAATTTTAAAATAATTTATAAAATGCTTACAAAATGCAAGGCAAAGTTGCACTTTCGAGAGTTAAGTCGAGATCTGGATTAAAAATCCTAATAACTGGTAAAGAAGGGAAGCTGAAGACAAAAACATTGAATGTTGTCTACAAACAAATTTTTCAGAATATTCCGTAGTCACGGTACGTAATTTTAATCTACTTTTTCAAATACAAATTTTAAAATATATAAACTGTTACAATTATTTATTTTTTGTATTTGCCAGATGGGTTGTGATGAGTTAGGAGACCGATGACGGTATGTCAATTTAATATTATTTCATGTTCAATAAAATTTATAAATTTAAAAATTTATCAAATAATGTTAACCCGTCAAATTGCTTACAAAATTTATTAATTTTTTGCACGTTTCTAATTGAATTTAGTTTCTTTATCGAGAAATGTACTTCATAATTTATATTATTTATGGATAATATTTTGATTTTTATTATATTTTCTTTTAATATGTCTACATAAATGTTTGTTTATTATTTATGGAAAAATAATATTATTCACCTAAAATAAAGAATTATGAAACATATACAATACAATTCTAATTAATGATAATATAAAATCTGTTACTTCTAAAACTATACAATATTTATTCCATTTTTTGAATGAAAGTATCTTCGTAAACACACAAAATATTTTGTGACGTTGCTATTATACATACACACAATATCTGCTTCTTCATACTAACGTTACCGTGTTCCCTCTCGTGAGGTACGGACCGAGAGAAAACACAGGATGCGGACCGATCATGTTCTTATGCCCGCACAGGGTGCGGACCGGTCACCTAGTATATTTTTAATTGTTAAGTCATTAAAAAAAATCAGGTCAAAGGGAATCAAATACCATAATGACAACATTGATTTTTGACTTAAAGGACTTCATTGTTCTCAACGTTTGGTTTTAAAAACCATAACGTAATGTCATTTCATTTCCTATAAATAAGGCTTGTTAGCCATAAGGAAAGAAACGAACACATTGCTACGAGCAACAACACAGTTATCCTATGTTGAATAGTGATATTTTATCTTTATTTTTATTTTTTGAGTCTGAGAGTACATCATAGAAATATGTTCGATATATTTTATTTTTCGGTGATAGTAAACAGAAAAATTACTGCATTTGTATCCTGGGAATTTGAGCGCTATGAAACCGTCACACTACGGGACGTTTAAAGATTGAAAGAAAGAAATTAAACATCTCTGACTCTTCAATTCTTCTTTATTCTTATATTTCAGTATTGTAATTCTAATTTATGTTCTTATTATTCTTTTCAAATATCAGTTGTCCTATGATAGTAAAATAAAGTTCCCACACTGTGTTAAAATTTGTTTACTTTGTGTACGCATTGGATTTGTCCCACCCAGATTTGTCTATTTCGACGGATAGAAGATGCAGCAGGCATTATCCTGAAACGATTATCCAAGAACTTCTTGGAACTTATAGAAGGCGGGGTTGGAAGCAGCCAGCTATTCTTTAAAGAAAGCATAATAACTCATTGGTATGGTTATTGAAGATTGAATAAATTGCATTGCTGTTGGATCTGACATATTTGGCAATCCGACATCTTGTACAAATTGAGTGCTTACCTTACTTTAAAAAACTTGTAAGAGCTGTAACCGGAGAGTGGCAAAAGCTTCTCTAAGAAGACATGTTTTATAGCTTTGAGCATTTTCCTAGATTCCTAGCTCAAAGAAAAAGACAAGGCTGAGTTGCTCCTTCTACCATCTGAGGTGGAATACGGATCAAGATTTGCCAAATTGTTTTATGGAATACGTCATTCCCTCTCACTCTATCTCATGTCAGAAAAGATTATGTATGAATTTGAAAACGAATGACCAAAAGGTTAGCAACTTCCTAGTGCTCACCCGCTTTATTTAACCTGATCTACAATCCAGAAGCAAGTGATAAAAAGAAATTATTTTTATAGACAAGGACATTCAAGTATTCAGGTTTGGGTCTTCGGGTTTAAACATTTGGACCCAAATAGGTATTTAAAAATAGGAGTGGACAAAAAAACGAACCGAACCGAGTCAAACCGAACCAACCGAACCGAAACCGATTCAAACCGAACCAAAGTCTATTTCAAACCATTCGGTTGAAACTTTACCCAACCCGAATGGTTCAGTTTAAAACCGAACCGACCCGACCCGAGATATTGGTGTGTTTTTGTAATTATTTAAATTAAAAATATTAGTAATAATACTAATATACTAAAATTCTAATACCAAACCACATATTTTCCATTTTTTTTTAAAGAACATATTTTCCATTTTTCATTCATTAACATATATCTTTTAACCTAATATGTAATCATCAAAACATTTGACTTATAAAAAAATAGAACAATCTGTATTTTTGTATTCTTATATATGTAAACGTGGATGTTAAATCTAAACCTAAAACCTAAAACCTAAAGCAAATAATGTTGTTTTTTTTAAAAAAAATTAGTTAACTTTCATTTGTTTTAATTCTTATATACTTTTTGACTTTTTTAAAGGTTTTTGTTTCAGTTTTATATTGAATGTAGTTCACATAGTTTATGTTTAAATAATTTATGTTTAAAACATAATTTCTCTTAAAAAATTAAACTAAGAAAAACCTAATTAAAATGATTCAAAAACAAACCGAACCGAATATAAATCAAACCGAATATAAAGCGAACCAAACACAAACCGAACCAAACCAAACTAACTATGGTTTATTGCAGTTGGAAAAATACTATAACCAGACTAACTGAACCAAACCCGAACCGAACTGAGAAAATAACCGAAGTGCCCACCCCTATTTAAATTTTTTTGCTTCAGATATGGGTCAGTTCTTTTTGTGTTTAGGCTGGTTCAGGTCTAATAACTAAAATACATGTAAAACACATGTAATTTTTGGGTATGTAGCGGATTCAGATTTGTTAGGGTATTTAAGACCGGAAAAGTCTCAAAATACCCTAACTCCATCCATATTTTTTGAAATCTGTCATATTTTTCTAAGATTTTGAAATCACCAAAAATAAACTACTAATAATTTAAATTAAATATTTTTAACCACTAAATATAACATTTAAAGTTTTATATTACCTCAAAATGCTACAAATATAGTAATAAAGATTGCAAACAAAATGACATTACAACTAAATCACTAGGTAAAATGTATAAAATAAAACACATGAAGTTTCATCATAGTCTTGGATACACATGTTTAGATCAGGTATGAATCAGTTCTTATCCGGTGGAGTTTATTTGGATTGGTTCTTTGTGGATCCGGCTCTATTCGGATTAGTTCTTTTCGGTTTTGGTTCTTTCGAGTAAAGAAATTTGGACTCAGCTAGGTAAGTTGGTTAAGATCTGGATTGCATGATCTTCTAAAACAATGATGTTTAGACTTGCAAGATCATTCCCTAGTTTCAGGAAAGTATCGAAGTTTTCCTCAATGGTTTTATGCTTAATCATCTTGAAGCTTGCAAAGCTTTGTTTGGGGTATATGCGGTTAGGAAGAGTTTGTCTAGTAATCTCCCTGAAGTTCCTTCCACAATCCAATAGACGTGTTTCCTCATGACCTTCCTCAAAACGATGTCTGAAAGACTAGAACATATCATGTTTTTTCTCTTATATCTTTCTTTTTGGCCATCAGATCTTTTACAAATCCATCGATCGATCAGATCATTTGAGTCGTCCACTTCATTGTTCTGCATTAGATCGATTTATCCACATGTGCTCTGAAACCCAGTCGATTGATTATTTGATCATATAATGTTTTGCACTTCTTTTGCTTCCAATCATCACAAAATCCCTTGAAATCCCTGTAAAGCAGGTCTCCCAAAGCATCCATACACCTATAATACCTGAAAACATAGATAGAAGACTCCAAAAATATATAGAAAACCACTAGAAACCTATTAATAAGTACTAAAAACCAGGATGTGTAACCCAAATCCTTGTGCTTTGATACCACTTGTTAAAATTCTTAGTTAGAATCTATGTTTGTTCTTCGATCTAACTCGTTATTCAGATCAAGATTGATAATGGTTCCAATTCATTGTTTAGCTAGATATTAGATGAATAAGAGAAAACACATATGATTGTTGATCCGGATTTCATCTACTACTATCTGCAAAGAGAGAAACTCTCAATTTTACACTAGATCACATTTACAGATTAAACAGCTTACACCATTTTACTATGTTTGCAGCTTGATTAACAATAAAGCAGCCTCAAGGGTGGTGTACCCTGATCATAATCCAACCGTACAAGATCCGAGAAAGAAGAGAAGTTGAAGCTCCTGCACTATCGCTCTCCTTTCTCCTTCTTTTTTTATTAGCGCTTTTTCTTTTATATGTGTAACAAAAATGTAAAAAAAAAATTCATTTTTTTCGCGTTAAGCAGATGAAACTTTCTTCAAAACAATGTCGTCCTCATTTATTGAGATTTTTGCCTAATCTTTTTATCACTAAAACTCAATACCATAAGTGAAAACCAATTATAAAAAAAAACCATTTTTGATCCAATTTGAGCCTAATTGAATAAACCAAAGTAAACCAGAATTCAAACAACCTACTTACAAAAGTATTTACTAGGCCTGAGCGTTCGGGTACCTGTTGGATTAGAATTGGATTTTTCGGATTTGGTCTAATTGCTATTACATCCTAGGTCCTATTCTAGTAAAGTGGTAAGTACGAATTGGGTTCAGATATAACACATCGGTTTTGGTTCTAATTTGTATCACATCTTATAACCTATAAAGTAACCATATGTTGTTCGGATTCGGGTTATATTGGATTTGTTCGGATAACCAGAGGTAAAATCTAAAATTTAAAAGTAAAACATAAGAAATATGTATACTTATTTAAATAGAACTTAGTATTTAATATACTTATTTAAATTTTAAATACTTTTCTATAGATACCATATCAATAAATTATGAAATTGAATATTTTAAGTACGTATTTACGTTTCAAATATTTATATTGCATAATAATTTGAACATTCGAATCGGTTTCTTCGGATATTATTTTAGGTTTTTGAGGTTTTCGGATTACCCACTCGGATTCGGTTAATAATTCTCCGGGTTCGGATATGTTTTGTAACACTCTAACAAAACACATTCAAATATTTTTTTTTAACATTTTGAACCGGATACGAATCAGATTTTCCGATTCAGGATTGGTTTAAATTTCAGTTGACAGATTTTATGCCTATGCCTAGTTTTTAAGTTGTAAAAAAAAGTAAGAACTTGATAAACAAAAATATAGATTTAGGCCGAGAGTAAACTGATTTGAACAACTGACCTCCGTAAATTCAGATCCTAAACTATTTTAGTTGACCAACGCATAGTATTTGACTAATTCTTCTTGAAAGTTCATTTGTCGAATCATTTGATTGTGATGTGAGAACTTTCTCGAATGGGGAATGAAAATATACTTTAAACTTTTTATAAAAATATCTTCCATTAATAAGATTTTTCTCTTTATTTTTATTTATTTTTGATTTTATTGCATAACATGTGGCCACCCAATTTGACGATGTGGTGGTCAGAACATGTCCTAGTATTCCAAATTAACTTGTACTAAAACTAATATAATTAAAAATTAAAATTTCTATACTTCGATTTGATTATCTATTTTTAAAAATTAATTTAAAAAAAAATTAAGGTTGTGTTCGATTGCTCCACTTTCTCCAAAGATAATCTCCATACCAATATGTAAGAAAATTTCAGAAAAATTATTTACCAAATCATGTTTAGACAATATTATAGAAGGTTATATACTTATTTAAATTAATTAGAATATATTTACACTTATGAAAAATGTTTTACCCAAACAAATATGCGACCAATTTTCTAAAACTAGGTTTTATAATTTCAAAAATAAACATATATAAATAAAACTATTAATTAAACTACTAATTTTTGTGAAATGGTCTCAAACCATGTTTTCGTTTTCAAACTAATTAGAAAGGGACAAAGTGACCCAATTCTTTTTTTATTAAACTGGTAAATGATAATTATTCAAGTTATTGCACATATATTAAATATATATTTAATATTTCCCTACATTTTCTATAAAAAATTTAGAAAACATTTTTTAAGAGAAAAATTAAGAAGGTCTTCCTAGATGTGTATGATATTTTCTTGAATCTAGTTTATATACATATTTAGAGAAGCAATATTAATAAATAGGTCTAACATCATCTTAAATTTTAGAAATATATTGATAAATATGTATAATATCTTCAGAAATTTTAAGAAATCTTTCATAATGTGTATTTAAAAATAATTTCTTAAAATGTATCTTTAGGAAGATCTTAATAATGACATATTTGTAAATAAGTTAGTAAATTTGATTTATGTATATATTTAGTAAAATATATTCTTGAATATAAATTACATCTTCTTAAAGTTTTATAAACATTCCTGAATTTAATATCTAAATTTTATAAAGATATCATAATATTTTTTTTAATAAATGACTTTCAACGGAGAAAAGATTTATCCAAAAACAAAAGAGGCAACATTATATTATATATATATATATATATTTAAATTTGCATAAAAGTCAGATCCCGGAAGATGTGGTACACATTTACGAAAACCTCTCTAAATCTATTATATTAAAAAAGAATCATTCTGAAAAAATCTACTTATACAAGTTTATTGCACCCTTTTATTTAAGTAACAATTATTTGGTCATACCATCTATTAACCCAGCAACAAAATATAACAGTATACAAAGCTACCTATATTTCTTACGCCACATCTAAACCACTAATAAAAAACTATATATTTGACAGACCAAAGATGTTCTACACAATATTATAGAACACAATACATTTAAAACATGTTGGGCTTAAAAAAATCTATAGAAAACAATTAGTTAAAAGTATATAAAACCAAAAGCACATCTATAATAACTCTAATGAGATATATGTCTACAAAATAAAACATCTAACAATATTTTGTTTTTAAAATTTTATATTCGTGATCAAAAATAAATAATATTTTATATTAATGGTTTTATATTGATAGTTAATATACAGGAAAATTATTTGTAATTGGAATTAATTGTTGCTATATAAATTTACTTAGGTTTACTAATATGTTTGAAACTAAATATACAAATTTTATTTTCAAATTAAAACACATCCAAAAAACACATTAGCTCGACTCCGTATATACCAATATTGTTTATTTAAATACTGTATTTTCAAGCTTTGCTTCTTAATCGATGTTCCGTACAAATGATTATGCTCATACACATCATCATATAAAACTTCATTCAAAACAATATTTTTAACGAAAACAAATCCGCGCTTTCTAAGCGCGGATCAAAATCTAGTATTCATTAAAGTTATAACTAAGGAAAACTAATTACACATTTATGAAAATATTCTTAAATTCAAGACTTTTTTCTTAAAAAAAATTAAGAATATATCACATATTCATGAAGGCCTTCTTTATTTTATTTTAAGAAAATATATTTCTATAATAATTGGGAAATTTTATTTTCAGAAAAATAAAGTTTCCGGATAAGGTAATTTTGACAGAAAATATTTTTGATCTTATTACTTTCGGTTTTAAATATTTATTTATTTTATATATTTAATAAATAATTAAGTAAAATTAGAAATTATAAATAAGAGTAAAATTGTTATTTATCTTTTTACTAAAATCTAATTTGGCACTTTGATCTTTAGATGCTATTTAGGGAACAAAGACTATTTAGAAAATTTATCCTTTAACTATATTATTATTTATTTGAACATATAATTAAAAGTGCGCCTATATTTCTGTTTCCAACACATCCGAGACAAATGTTCATTTGTCTAGTTCTTAGTTTATTTACATTCTAATAATATTTTACCACTCATGTTTTGAAATTTAGATTTATGTTTTAGTTTTAACCCAAATTGCATTAATTAAAGTTTGAACATCTTTTTTTTTTGAATGAATATTAAATTTATTCATATCAAACTTTTTTACAATATATGTGACATAGTTTAAAAAAGTGAGAATCATAAACTATCCATCTTCTCATCTATGAGCAGACCAAACCCTAAACAGTTTGTAATATTTCCCATTCCCTACTCCTCTGAGTGAGTCAATGCGATTTCATATAAGCTGGTCGATGAACTTAATTAAGCTAGCTTGATCTTGATTAGACTCCAGGGAGTCTCCTCCAATTCCTCTCCCTCCAGATTGCATACACAGTTGCTTGAAAGACATAGAGGAGTAGAAACAGAGTAGAGCTACTCCACGTCTTGTCGACCAAACAACTTAAGATGTTACTCCAAGTCGTTGTAAATCTCGTTCCCATCAGTTTACGAGACATACTGCTCCATACTTCTGTAGCATACGTAGAACTGAAAATAAATGGTCTCTAGATTTTGGTGATGCATTGCATAGAACACATGTATAATCCACTTGTACGTTCCATCTTTTCATCCTATCTCTTGTCGCTAACCGATCACGTACAGCTATCCAGACCAGAACAGAGTGCTTCGGCGTTGCAGCAGAAAACCATACCCCTCGGAACCAAGGAACTTTTGGAGAACCTTTGGAAAAGTTTGAACATCAAATTTTTATATATAAGAAAAAAAAGTTAAATATCAGTTTTTCTTATACAAAGAGCCAAAGAGAGTATGTTTTCTAAAACAAGGCTAAGAACGAGTAACGACACTATTTTGTCCTATACTGATTTGGCAGCAATTACATTCGCCATTCATGAATCTTTTTCTTTTTACCAAAATAGTTCACTATTCATGAATCTTCCTAATCGTGATTTTGTAAAGGTTTTGAAAAAGTAACGACACATGATTCGTTGAATAAATATACTTGTAAAAGTTTCCATTCACATGTTTTGCTCTATTTAAATATTATATAGTTCCAACTAATGTTTTGAAACTCGACCAAATTTACGTTCGAACCAGCGAACCCGGTGACCTGATATATAATTCGATCTGGATTTCAAGAAAAAATTGTTATTTAACAATTTGATAAAATCCACAAAAAAACCTTAAAATCCAAGACTCGATCACCAATTGAACTCATGGGTGATCCGATATGTAATCTTATTTGACTTAAAGTTTTGTGTATAGAATATTATATTATATATTCATGAATGTTTAGATGAATGGTGAAGCTATTTTCCATGTGATGGTCCGGTTTTCAAAACTTAGCTATATAAATTTTTAATCAAACTAATTTTTCATTTAGTTGTAAGCCTAGTGTATCAATATTTGAGATGATCATATTAAAAAAGAATAAATTTGAGCATCAAAGATTCATATACGTCTATTATATAATTTATGTTTGCAAAAAATAATCGTTTGTTTATTTATTTATTTTACTTTTTGTTGTTGACATGTTATTAGAATTCTTTTGATGTTTTGCTTTTGATTTATTTTTATTTCATTATTTACATTAGACAATTAAATATTTATTAATTTTGGTTTTGTTAAATATTTTTATTATATATCTAATTCCTAATTTGTTACAATTTTGATATATATATAATTCTATTTAAAATTTATTAAACTATTGATCTATGGTTCGTCCGCGGTCTATCTATTAACCCAATTATCCAGAAATAGTTCAGTTGAATGTTCAGATCGGATTTAAAAACATTGGTTTTCCGTTCAATTTGTCGAATTGTCTTAGTTTAAGTTATTAGTAATTTTTTTTGTGTGGAAATTTGAACATTTCAGTTTATATAATTAATTAATCACCCAAAGATTAATGGTGACTCCTTATCGTATAATTAATCCATATTATCACAAGATAACAAACTAAAAACGAATATAACTCTGCTTTTTGGTCGGAAGAATGTATGTATTATCAGTTAAAAAAAAAGAGAGTGTATTATCAATAGATTTTTACTTCACTCTTCCAGGCAAAGCTGAATTTACTACATGAATGATATATATAACTGCACAACCATAAGTTTGATATAATAATTTAAAAAAAATAAAACTAGAAAAAGTAACTTTTGTACCCAAACTCTTTTGGAATATTAATTGCGGCGCTTAGCTGGCTCCCGGCGGGATGACCGGGAAGGTCAAACTCAACCCAACCATAAAACGGAAGTTTCTTAAAATATCTAAAATTTGAAATTAATTTAATGGGAAAAAAACTAGTTTAACCCTTATTTATCAATTAATTACTAGTTTAACTCTAATTTTATTTTAATTATTAGTTTATTTTTCATACCTAATTTACCCCTATTTTTTTTGTTAATAAAAAAATAATTACGAAAATACCATTACTGAATTTTCAAAATATTTACGATTTTGCCACCAACAGAGTTATTTTGTTTACGTTTTATGTAGCCACAAACTTAAATATATTCTTCTTTAGCCACAAATTTATTTCAAAATTAACAGATTTAATATGATTTCTACAGACTTGTTATAACAAATCTATCACGTTTGGCCACAAATTTATTAAATATTTACAAATTTAATTTATTTAGCCACAGATTTACCTAAATTTAACAGATTTACGTATGATTTGATAGATTTAATTTTTCTTTAGCCACAGACTTACTTGTTTTTGACAGATTTAATTTGGATTCAACTGATTTATTATTCTTTAGCCACAAATTTATTTAATTCTGACAGACTTAGTTAGAATTTGATAGATGTATTTATTGTTTGACCACAGATTTGTTTCTCCCAAACCTCGTGGAGTGTTCAACACTCAAGAGCGGAGATAACAATGGCAAATCGTGCCTCGTCGAAGGAAGGTTACCAACACTCGCCGGAGAAATCAAATCCCTTACCGGCGAAGTTGATTCTAATCGGAGGTAGAAGATCAAGCCGCCGGCGACAAGAATCAGACATGTCCCAAACCTAGCTTTTGTTCGTTCTTGTTACGACGACGACGAGAGATGTTTCACGATTTATTTATATTTTGTGTGTTTTTAGTTAATGAATTAATGTATAATGGCAAAATTGTAGTTAAGAGGAACCATTGAGGTTTATTAGTCTTTTTTTACCTATTTAGATTGTTTTGATTATATAGAGTTAGACTAGTAATTAGGTAAAAGATTAGAGTTATTCTGGGTAATTTTCTCTTAATTTAAACAAGATTTTCTCTTCGTCATTTATGTACAGTGATAATTAATTGATTTTATACTTAATTCTCTCTCTCTCTTTTTTTTTTTTTAATTTTGAAGTTTAAGAGGGGAGAGAGAGAGAAGAGTGTGACAGTGTTTTCTCAACCATCTCGATCTTCTTCTTCTCTCTCTACTAAAGACTTTTTACTATTTCAGTTCTAATTTTAAGGACTAGTGATGATTTTCTCTGAGATTAGTAATTAGGATTTTGAGAGAGAGAGAGAGAGGTGGGGTTATTAATGTATGTGAAGGTAGGAACCGTATCTGTCTCTGTCTTCTCCAAACCATCTCTTAGGGTTTTAATTCTGCTTAAAAAAAATCTAGGGTTTGTTTCTGTCAGTGATTTATGATGATGATGTGTGAGAGTGGAAGATGAGAGTGTTGTCCAAAAACAATGGTGGATCGAAGAAGCGCATTGTGTTTCGTCTCATCCTTCTTCTTCTTGTCTCTGTTACTGTTCGACGGCGTCGCCGTTGCGAAACCACGGACTCGATTCGACGAGCTGCTCACTCTGCTTCGTCTCAGGTCCACTCTCGGTTTAAAAGGAACCGATTGGCCTATCAAAGGCGATCCCTGTCGCGTCTGGAGAGGGATACAATGCGACCGCAACGGTAGCATCGTCGGGATCAACATCTCCGGTTTCAAGAGGACCAGGATCGGTAAGCAGAGTCCTCACTTCGCCGTTGATCCGCTCCTTAACCTCACTCGCTTAGCTTATTTCAACGCCTCTGGATTTGAGTTGCCTGGTTCTGTTCCTGATTGGTTTGGTCTTAGTTTGACGACATTGCGCGTCTTGGATCTTAGCTCTTGTTCCGTGAACGGTGTTGTTCCCGTAACACTCGGTAATCTCACTCGCTTGGTGAGTTTGAACTTGTCTCGTAACAGTCTCACCGGTTCGGTTCCGAGCAGTTTAGGGGAGCTGTCGAGTCTTTCGGAGCTTGATCTCTCTAGGAACACGCTCACCGGAGCTCTTCCTCCTTCGTTCAGCTCGTTGCTGAACCTCACGAGTCTTGATGTTTCTTCTAATTACCTCACTGGTCCAATCCCTCCCGGTGTGGGATTGCTGTCGAAGCTTCTCTACTTGAACTTCTCAAGCAATAGCTTCTCGTCTTCGATTCCTCCAGAGATTGGAGATCTTGTTAATCTTGTTGATCTTGATCTCAGCATCAACTCATTGTCTGGTTCAGTTCCTCTGGAGTTTCGAAAGTTAACGAATCTGCGGAACATGGTGATTAGTGATAACCTCTTGAGCGGAACTTTGCCAGCTGATCTGTTTGGTGCTAAGAGCCAGCTTCAGAGCTTTGTTCTGAGAGAAAACGGTTTCTCTGGTAATCTACCTGACGCGTATTGGTCTTTGCCTAAGTTACGGATCCTCGACATCGCTAAGAACAACTTCACGGGGATGCTACCCAACTCTAGCTCTGGTCCGAATGCAGATGTGGTCGATATCTCCTCGAACATGTTCTACGGTGAGCTCACGCAGATTCTCACAAGATTCAGTGCTATGTACCTCTCTGGTAACTACTTTGAAGGGAAGGTTCCAGATTACGTCCTCAGAGCAAACGCGTCTCTGACCAGAAACTGTCTTCAAAACGAGAGGAGACAGAAGTCTTCAGAAGATTGTTCATCCTTCTACAAAGCTAAAGGGTTAGACTTTGATGATTTCGGACGTCCTAACTCTACACAGCCTACTTCTAAAAAGGCTTCTTCTACAGGGTTAAGCCGCAGGACTGTTATTATATTAGCATCAGTCGGTGGAGGTATTGGGTTTATTCTGATATTCATTCTCTTGCCCATTCTTGTGGCTCTATGGATGCGTCGAAGAGGCAGAGAGGGTCAAGGAGGGGGCGGTGACAGGCCCAAACCTGCAACGGAGGCTTCGCAGCCACCTAAAGGAGCACAGACCTTTGATTTGTCGCGTCTTGGGAATGCGTTTACGTATGATCACCTTCTCCAAGCGACAGGGGACTTCAATGACGCCAATCTGATCAAACGTGGCCACTCCGGGAGCTTGTTCCGTGGCTTCTTGGATAACGGAACGCCCATTGTTATAAAGAAGATCGATACCAAGGAGAGTAAAAACGAAGGGTATATAGCGGAGCTTGAGCTGTTGAGTAAAGCTGGACACCAGAGGCTGGTTCCATGTCTTGGACACTGCTTGGAGAATGAGGGGCAGAAGCTATTGGTGTACAAGTTCATGAGGAACGGAGATCTGGCTAGCGCTTTGTTTAGGAAGTCGGACAACGAAGGTGATGGGTTGAAGTCTTTGGATTGGATAACGAGGTTGAAGATCGCTCTTGGTGCCGCCGAGGGGCTAGCTTACTTGCATCACGAGTGTTCCCCACCTCTTGTTCATAGGTACTCTCAACTTCTCGTAAATTAACTCTTGAAAGGATTTGACATAGAGAATCCTGTTTACTGTAGTGAAAGTGTTTACATCTTCCAAGTATCATATAGTCTTGATTGTTAGAGTTAGCTTCATAGATGGAAGCAACACCTTGACTACTTGTTTCTCTATTGGTCTAGTAAGCGAGAGTACTTACTCATGTGTGTGTGTGTGTGTTTGTCAATGTGATATAGAGATGTGCAAGCAAGTAGTATACTTCTTGATGATAAGTTTGAGGTACGTCTTGGAAGCCTAAGCGAGGCATATGTTCAAGGTGATGCTTATCAGAGCAGGATTTCTCGTTTACTTCGGTTACCACAGTAAGTATGCTCCATGACATTAACCATTCTCTGTATGCTGTATCGTCACAAAAACATTAAAAAAAAAAGCGATTTCGAGTTTTACTAATGCTTCTCCCTATTCGTTTCTTACTCTTGCAGATCGACTGAAGCATCCTCTTCAGGTATTTATGCTTTGGATATCATAAAACTTTCATTACAAAATAAACTTCAGTTTAAAGCTTGTTACATTTTGGAGTATAATCTGTATGTAAGAGGTGTAATTGCTTCTTCTCTAGTATAACATAGTTTGTTAGGCTCTAGTAGGAACGTAACATGTGTTTCAAAGTAGCCGGTTCGTAGGTGTATTTGTAGGGGACTTGTAGTTTAGTGTCTGAACCAATATGTTTGTGATTCTTTGAAGCCATCTGATTGCTTTTATCTCTGTTCAGGTGCAGCAAATGCAACATGCGCCTATGATGTCTACTGCTTCGGCAAAGTGTTACTTGAGCTAGTCACGGGGAAGCTCGGGATCAGCTCGCCGGACAACGCAGAGGCAAAAGCATACATGGAAGAAGCTTTGCAATACATCAGCACAAACGAGAAGGAGCTAGTGACCAAGATCCTAGACCCGTCGTTATTGGTGGACGAGGACCTTCTAGAAGAAGTCTGGGCGATGGCTATCATCGCAAAGTCATGCCTAAACCCAAAACCAACAAGAAGGCCGTTGATGAGACACATAGTGAACGCACTTGAGAATCCGTTGAAAGTAGTGAGAGAGGATACCAACTCTGGCTCAGGCTCTTCACGGTTGAGAACAAACTCGTCGAGAGGGTCTTGGAACGCTGCTATATTCGGGAGCTGGAGGCAGAGCGCGTCTGATGTAACAGCTGTTCAAGCTGTAGGAACAACAAGTGGTGGTGGGGGTTTGATAAACTCGGGGTCGCAAGGGAGCAGTGGAAGGAATAATAACAATGGGAACTCATCGTCGAGAAGAAGGCAGTCTAGTGAGATTGTGCCTGAACCTGCAGCTTATGGGGAAGATGTAGAAGTTCTCAGGTGAGAGAGGATAAGATTTTTATGATTGGTTCATCGATTCTTTGCGTCGTTAATAACCAGAGGCAAAGTGAGTCCTCTCAGGTAGCAGCATAGAATATGGTTTTTTCTTCAAGATTATTATTTTTCTTCGTCTCCTTATTTATTTTGTTTTTTTTTTTGGGTTAGGATTGGCGGGGTTAGAATTGTAATTCACATTTTCTAGATCTTTGTAAATTTTAATTCTTGGAGATTGGGTTTTCCTCGGCTGGTTAAAAGGGAAGATTGGTTTCGTTTAAATTTGTCAGTTCCACTTTCTTCGTTTTGATTCCATCTGATCGGCTACCGTACGTGTGAATTAAAATGGCCGTTGACTATTTTATTTACACGTGGGAAGCTTCGCAATATGATAAAAAGAAGGTTCTACCGAGAATTGAACTCGGGTTACTGGATTCAGAGTCCAATGTCCTAACCGCTAGACCATAGAACCACTTTGTTATGCTGTTTTATTTTCTGGTATTATAATAGATCTGAGTGAACATGTCCATAATTGTTTACGTTTTGTTGATTTTTAAATTATTTATTCTTCCAACCATGCATAAATTTTTTACGTTTTGTTTTTCTAAAAATCATTATTATCAAATTAGTTTGATATGTTTTCTGTCTTAATTTTACCATATATGTAGTACGTGATTAAATTCAAAATTATAGAGAAATAGTCTCGAATGACCATAAATAAGGTTTTTCTTCATAAAAACACCCAAGACTTAAATTGATTTATTTAAGTTTCATTAAATAGGGTAATTACCATTGTCTCTCTCTCTCTCTCTCTCACTCACAATTTTCTAGTTACATTATATTAAATTATATTTAAAATATTAATTTTGATAAGTTATGCTTTCGTCGTTGACGATCTCCCGCAGCTCCTCTGTCATCAACTCGTCATCGGAGAAATATTCGTATCTCTTCCTCTTCGTCATCACATCTTCTTCATCATCACATCAACTCGTTGTTGTCTAGTTAAACTTGAGTTTACTCTCTACGATCGATTCAACGTTCGTAAAACGTGGAATTGAAATTTACCTACGGAAGATCTTGAAAGAGAAGGATCTTCAAACACAGTAAACTCAAGAACACCAAAGAATTTTATTAGATTTGAGAAAAATATTTACAATGATTTTGAATAAATGAAAAAAAAATACAACACTCTGTTTTCCTCCGTAACAACTTCGTAACAACCTTCTTTGATCGTCCATTGAGCTTCTGCCATCTGTCCTTCTTCAGCTACACTTCTTAACAACTCTAACACCCTTTCTCTCCACTATTATGTTGCCATCTGTCCTTCTTCTTTAACTGTAACACATCCTCCGTCTCCAAAGAACCTTGACCACAAGGCTAACTTGAGAAGTGTGAATACTTGCGTTGAAATTCAAACAGAAACTCTCAAGTGGCTTCTTCTTCCAACTGATTTTCCCATTTAACAAGTATCATAGTAGCAGCTTGACCCTTCCTCTTCACCATCTTCCTCTCCAAAATACACTCCAATGTTTTTATCAGTGGCTCATATATGATCGACGGTAGTTGTGTAGTAGTAGAGACATTACCCACCAGCTTCTTTAACTGAGATATACGAAAGACTGGATGAATTTGGGATGTCGTAGGCAGCTCCAGCTTATACGCAACCGGAACAAACTTATCCAGGATCTTATATGGTGCATAGTACTTCGAAGATATCTTGTTTGAAGTTCTATGAGCCACCGTTTGTTGTCTATACGGTTGAAGCTTCAAGAACACCCAATCTTCAATCTCAAAACTTCTATCACTTCGATGGCGATCTGCCAATTGCTTCATTCTGTGTTGAGCCCTCAATAGATGAAACTTGAGTATCAGCAGCATCTTCTCCCTTTCTTCCAAACATTTAGCTACTACCTGTACCTTAAACTCTCCAAGAAGGTAGGGCAAGTGAATTGTTGGCGGTTGACCATACACTATCTCATAAGGCATGGAGTTAGTAGCCGTATGGTAGTTGGTGTTGTGCCAATATTCAGCTATTGGTAACCATTTTCTCTACAAGTATGGTATATCACTCGTCATGCACCTCAAATAGGTCTCCAAACACCTATTAACAACCTTTGTTTGACCATCGCTTTGCGGGTGATAAGCTGTTGATGTGTTCAAAGAACAACCCTGTAACTTGAACAGTTCTTGCCAAAACTCACTGAGAAAGACTGAGTCTGTATCACTGACAATAGAACCCACAAAGCTTGTACACATTATCCAAGAATTTTTGTGCCACAGAAGCTGCAGTATATGGGTGTGATAGTGCCACGAGGTGAGCTTCGTTGCTCAATCGATCTACCACCACAAGGATTACAGATTTTCCAAAAGAGACCGGTAATCCATCAATAAAGTCCATGGATATGTCAATCCACATGGCCTCCAGAATAGGTAATCGTTGTAAGAAGCCAGGACACGCAGCTGTATCGTACTTACAACTATGACATATCACAAAACTCCTGAGATAGGCTTGTATATCCTTAGCCAAACCCTTCCAGTAAAATAGACTTTTAACCCTCTGAATCGTTACATCTCTTCCTGAATGTCCACCCTGACCAGAACCATGTAACCATTCCAAGATTGAGTTCCTTAACGCCACCTTGTTAGGTACTACAATCTTATTCTTCCTCCAGAGAATATCTTGAAACCAAGTGTAATGTTTCTTAAACTTTGGATCCCTCTGTAATCCTTGGATCACTTCCTGCGACGCTTCATCATACCCATACTCTTCTTGAATCTGTTTCAAGAGATCACATTGCAATACCGTCATTGCCATATGTAATATCTTAGAACTCTCCACACGTGATAGAGCATCAGCGGCTACATTGTCCTTCCCTTGCTTATACTGGGATCTCATAATCAAATTCCAGTAACTTTGGCAACCATTGTTGTTGAATTGGTGTATTCAACCTCTGCTCCAACAAATATTTAAGACTACGTTGATCAGTCTTGATGATAAAATTGTTGGAAAGCAAGTAACGGCACCATTTCTGTACTGCATATACTACTGCCAGTAACTCCTTTTCGTATATAGAAAGGTGTAGCTGTCTTCCCTTGAGATGTCTGCTTATATAAGCAAGAGGATGACCTTCCTGCATGAGCACTGCTCCAATACCAACTCCAAAGGCATCAGTTTCGACAATGAACTGCTTGTCAAAGCGAGGCAGAGACAACACGGTGCATTGCACGTCGCCTTTAACTTGATAAATGCTTCATGTGCCTCCTCATTCCATGTAAACGCATCTTTCTTGGTTAGTACCGTAAAAGGTCTTGCTGTTGTCCCAAAATGTTGAACAAAGCGCCTGTAATACCCTGCTAAGCCGAGAAAACCTCTTAAAGTTTTCAGATTCTTAGGAACTGGCCACTCTCTTACTGCTTTTAACTTTGCAGGATCAGTTGATACACCACTGACTTGGATAAAATTCCCCATATACTCCACTTACTACAAGAAAAACTGAAAATGGCCGCAAAATTTTTGTGGCTATCGATTGATTCTTGTAGCTATTTGACTTCTAGCTATGTATAGCCACAAATCGATTTTGTTGACTATGAGCTTGTGGTTATTTGCAAAACGTTGCCGTCATTCTACAACCTATCCACAAACTATATTTGTAGCTAATATCTACAATTAACAACAAACCATATTTGTAGCTATTATAACCACAATTAGCCACTTATATAATTGTAGCAATCTTAAAATTTAATTTAAATTTTTTTTTTTGTTTAATCAAATTAGTAAATTAATAAAAACAATAAGTACCAAAAAACAATACCAAAAAGTAAATGAAATTATTTCATTTCTAATTATATGTTTCAAAATGGTTTATATAAATAATAAACTGGTTAACCAAACCTAAAGGCTTAACCTAACGCAAAAGAAAACTAAGGAGATGATTGTTTTCATATTTCTAGCTTTTAGTTTTTGGTTTTTGGCTTTTCTTTTAGTTTTTAGATTTTGGTTTTTAGTTTTTGGTTTTTGATTTTGCTGTAGATTTTGGTTCTTTGAAAAACTTAAATGGTGATTTCAGATTTTAGTTTTTAATTTTTGGGTTTTTACAATAAAATAAATGATTAATAACAAAAAGTATTTTTTAGAAATAAAATAAAATAATAATTACACTTACCTTCTTACAAAAATTATCTTTGTTGATTTTAAACATTAAAAAAATATTTTCATTTTTAGTATCTGATTGCACAAATTAGTTAGTGGTGCAAATTTAGTATGAGAGCAAATAATCAAATAAATAAAAATATTGTTATTTTGGAAAACAAAATTGTTGTTCTGGAAAAAAATATTGTTGTTCTTTCATTGGATGTTGAAATTTTTATTATTTTATTTTAATAAAGTTTATAGATTATAATGGTGAATAAATGTATGTGAACGTGAATAGGAAACATTCACAAAAGCCACTAAAATTTAAAATTGCCACTAAAATTTAAAATTAAGGAGTTGCCACTAAAATTTAAAATTCAAAAGTAAATATATACAAAAGCCAACGTCAACTACTACTGTAAACCTAGTAAAATACAGATTTTTTTTTTTTTTTTACAATTGATCAGTTATTTTAAAAACTAGTTTTCCTATTTTTTAGAGAATCAATTTTTTTTCAAAATCTTGATTGGATAATAAAGTAGTTTTTGAAAAACAAAAACAAAAAACATTTCAAAAACTACAAACAATCATTCTCTAACTCAAACCGTGACTCTTTGCTCCTGGTGTCTGTTTGTCATTGATATAGCGGAAGCTTCTAGGGATAGAACTAGATCCGTTGATTCTAATAATACCCGAAAATTATGGTTTGTGAATACTAGCCTTTGGTTCTTCAAATATATCCTTGAAATGCTCTGTTAGATTAGTAATTTGTTCAACTCCAAGTCTCTCACCCTCTTGAGATTGTATTACATTCAACTGCAAATGTGTTTCTTCACTATCTTCGTATGCGTATATCATATACAGTTGTATGTCACACTATCTCTCTTTTCCTTTACTCACTTTGCCTTAATCTCTCGTACAGATCCAGGTGAAATTCCTCTCAATAACACCTGACTTGATCCCCACTTAAACACCATCTCAAGCTTCTGAAAATCCCAAGTGATATGACCAAGAGTAGATAACCACTGCACTCCCAATACAATGTCATGACCACCCAAAGGAATTACCAGAAGTCTGTCATGAACTGAGTTCCATGAAAATTCCATTTAAAGTTGTCAATACGTCCAGAGACATTGATCTTGTACCATCTGTAACTGCCACTTTCGCTCTACCAGCTTTTCTGACTCTACATCCCAACAACTCTGCCACCTTACTATCAATGAAGTTATGTGTAGATCCCGAGTCAATTAACACATATAAGGTCTTCTTCCCATGCATACCCTTCACTTTTATTGTAGTATAATCACTGATACCGGCAATAGCATTGATGGATATCTGAACTACTTCTCTATCTAGATGCTCCACTTCCTCCTGGTTGTTTAGTACCATTTCAAGCTCCGTTTCCTCCTCAAAGTCCATTGAGAAAAGGGTCGTTTTCTTGTATTTCTGAAAATGCTCTGGAGTGAACTTCTCATCACAGTAATAACACAAGACTTTAGCCATTCTCTCACTCATTTCAGCTTGAGATAGAAATGGTCTTAAGTTGCCATTACTCTCCTTCAGACCTTCTTCTCTTTTCACCGGTAATATCCCTTTCTTCGGATAATTGTTCAGCTGAGGTTTACTTGGAGTCCAATTGCTCTTCATATCTCTTCTTGGACGTGCCTTCTCATTTAGTCTTCCCAATACTAAGCACTGACGAGTTGATTGAGGGTTGAACATCCTGATATGCATCTGTGTATCAAGACGCAATCCTGCCAAATAGGCACTCAACAAGTATTCTTCAGACATCTTAAAGCGATTTCTTATAAGCTCAAACTTCTTGTGATATTCAACAATACCCTCCGTCTCCTTCAGCTCTTTTAACTCGGCCATTGGATCATCCATAATCTCCTCAAAACGTTCTTTGAGCCTACTCTTATAATTCCTCCAACTACTAAATATCATTGCATCTTCATCTTCTTTCATTAAAGCTAGATGCCAAGTCGATGCTTCATCATCGAAATGCATTGAAGCGATGCCTACTTTCTTCTCCTCTGGAGTATTATCTATCAAAAATAATTGTTTCGCATTTCCCAACCAGTCCTTGTATTTTCACCATCAAAATGAGGAAATTCTATCTTCGTTAAGCGAGTCATACCTCCCTATTGCGATTGTTGTTGATTTGGCGAAAATCGAATCTGATCACCCAGATTTTCAGCCATTGTGGAAACTCGTTTTGATCAGCTGTTCCACTTCTCAACACATTCATCACTTGATTACTCGCCATCTTTGTTAACATTGTGAGCATTTGACGCAAATCTCCATCTCGTCTCTCTACTCTTTCTCGCTGCAACATCATCTCTTTCTCGATTGCGTTGAAACGGCAGGAAATCACTCCGTCGGTTTCCTTAGCTGTCACACCTTTCTGTAACGCTCCATTGATTCCGAGGATAGAGAGCTCTAATACCACTGACAGAGTTAAACGTGAGTTTAATCTCTACAAAAAAAAGTTGAATCGAAGTTTACCTGTAGAAGATCTCGAAAGAGAAGGATCTTCAAACGCAGTAAACTCAAGAACACCAAAGAATTTTATTAGATTTGAGAAAAATGTTTACAATGATTCTGAATGAATGAAAAAGAATACAACACTCTGTTTTTATACTCTATTTTCCTCCGTAACAACTTCGTAACAACCTTCTTTGATCGTCCAATGAGCTTCTGCCATCTGCCCTTCTTTAGCTACGCTTCTTAACGACTCTAACAACTTTTCTCTCCACTCTTCTGTTGCCATCTGTCCTTCTTTTTTAACTGTAACAGATGATACCATGTAGATATTGTCCCAGATCTTCATCGTCATCGGAGAAATTGTCCGATGAATAGATCATCAGTGCTTCTATCATATGCATTTTCGGTTCACATGTATCCATTATTATATTTACTAGAGATTTTTTCCGGCATACGCCCGGGTTTTACCGCTATATTTTAATTTTATTTAGTTTATAATAGACTCTTTATCTGACTACATATTTCATACTTAGACTGAATATGCTATATAAATTATTAACAAATTTTCAAATTTTTATATTATTTTTGGTGTCTAAAATTTTACAATTATTTAAAATTAAATTTTTCTTTCAATATGTAAATACATATAAGTTGGTAACCAAATTGAATTAAAAAATAGTTCAAATTCAATTATTCTTTTATCATATTTATTTGAATTTTATGAAAATATGGTCAAATTAACATATAAATCAATTTTTTTTAATGTTAAAATCAACCAATATATATTTTAAATTTTAGTATTGATTATTTATTATTTGGTGATAAGAAATTTATATGAATTTGTACTAAGTGTTAAGACAGTGATGAAATGAAGAACAATTGAAATCTAAAAGTGATGTACATCAAAAGAATAAATTATGTCAAATACTTTTGTTTCCATGCAGCAAAATAAAATATAAAAAAAATTAAAATATAATAATATTCTATAAGAGCTATTTGTATCTTTTACCTAAGAAAATCAAAAGAATATAGTTGATTTTTGTTTTAAAAAAGATTGACAATTTATGTCTTTTAATCGACATTCAATGATTGCCTTCAATCATGCTCACTAATGGAATTCTGGTTCTAATATTTAGGCTTGGGGCTGTAGAGAGGGGGGTTCACAGAATTCAAACCCCAGTATTACTCTTATAATCTCCATGGTTCATCATACCGAAGTATCATATTATTATCTATTTTACCTTGCAACAAAAAAATCAGTGTTTGTGTACGTTGAGTGAACCATCCATAATATTAAGTTTGTTAAAATAACTGAAATTAATCATCATATGTAGCTTGTACTTGCAATAGTAGAAACTTACAAAACAGAAGTAATTATTGATAACTTAAGCAGAATTCTGTAATTCTAAATCATTGAACAAACTTACAATGTTCATCTTTCATGAGTCCAACTCTCCAACCAATTGTATACATGAGAAAGAAATCTTAAAAACGCTTTACAAAGTTCTGAAAAACTCTCATTTGATATTTTCTTTCTGTAAATATCAAAATATTTCCTAGTTGGGTCTGTACAACATCATTTCTTGCTGCTTGAAGTAGCAACGGATCCTCTTCGTCCACTAAACACAAGATTCAGATAACAAAGAGTAGACAGGTGATAAATTATTTCAAGACTATTGTCTAACTAAGAATGATTATATTTGAATACCCTAACATCCATGGTTGAACTAAAGAACAATTAGATTAACTTAACAACCCAGGATGTAAAATCCCATCTTCCTTCTCTGGCGTTAGTATTGTCTAAATTTCTAGTAAGTAATTAAAGATCGAAAGGAGGCATCACAAAAAGTCCTACCTTTTCTAGCAAATCTTTATTGCTGGGGTAATATATCAGAACCTGGGCTTACCTTCCAGATGTGTCAATATTGAGGTATCTGATACAAACCATAGCATGAGCAACATTAGTTGAAGAACTGGAAGGAAATATCCAAACAACTTAAGGATTTTATAGAAATTCAGAGCTAAATATAGTACACCTGAACCATATAAGCAAATAACAAAAGACAATACTCTTTGGCATGCAAACAAAGACATTTCAGTGAATATATATTTCTCCAGATGCTGAGATGTACAACACAGAACACCACCATAGTTTTAGATGTATAAATCTCCGAATATCCTTTTCTACTCAAGCTATTAGAGATGGTAGTGGAGTGACCAGTTCAATAATCTCGATGCAGTCATGTTTACATATACATTTCTCCTACAAAAAACAATCACAGACATGAGTTAGTACGCCTACTTATTATATATACTCAGGCGCGGATGGTTTCTACCTGTCCGAAAAGGTTTGAACAAAAGAAGCAGAGACCTATATGTTAACATAGAAAATTAGATAGACGACCCAAAAAACACATACAAAATTTGATAAAAGACCGAAGTAATAGAAGAAAATAAGCAATGAAAGGAATCGGGAAGTGAAAAGTAAACTAATTAGGGTTTAAGCATGCTACCATGAAATCACGTCGCTACTTCCTTGTGTTGTGAATATTGTTTTCTCTCTCGGCGGTGCAATCTATACATCAAGCTACCATACGTCGTTCTCGACACAACTTTCTCTCCGCAACATAGTCTCCTCGCAAAACTTACAAAACTAAACATGAAAATTAGTCAGCGTGTGACTATATACTTATACGAATCTACAATGAAGGAATAATACAAACCTGAAGTTTTTTTTTGGCTCTGAGATTGTATTCAAGATTTTGTCATGGTTCTACTCATTGTAGAATGTGCCTTCTACTGATAAGAAAATATGTTTTTTCGAAAATTAAGGAAGTTTCTGTTAAGAAAATATTATAATTCCCTAAAACGTGTCTTGATCGATTTCTTTGCCAAAATATTAAAAAAAAACGATTTTTTCTTTTCTTCTTAATCAATCTATGATTTCTCTGTCTTGTGATTTTCACAAACTCTTGTTCTATGATGCATATTTATACAACATGTGGTGTTTGGGAATTTAGTGTAACCACGTGATGAGTTTTTTCGGATGATGACAAAGTGGATAGGCTACTGTTATTGGAATCAAGTTCTATCTTAGAAGATTTTAAAAAATGGTTATGGAGGATTTTGATATGGAAGAAGAATAGGGTTAGTAGGAATATTTGGTTCCGTACTTCAGTACCTTTTGTTCCCTTTTTTAATTTTTTTTTACATTTCTTCTGTCTTTCTAAAACATTTTAGTTTTATTTTTTTCATTAAACTTTTAAAATAGTTTTATTGTATGTTTAATTTGATTAATGAAAGGTTAATTTTTGCATTATGAAAAATATTATACTATAGATACAACTTAGTGATGGTATTATAATAAGAAGGACATCCATTCTAAATTTTTGTTCTGATTTCGTAATTTTTCCTATAATCTATTAGACCAATGTGCTTCCACAAAAGAAGATATGTTTTTTATGCATACTAGAAAAAGTACGTAGTTCAGTACTATACTAATTCTTGGTTCAGTTGCTCAAAAAAAAAAAAAACTAATTCTTGGTTCATAAATGAACTGTGTACATCTGCATAAATCTAAAAGAAGTTACATGAATCTTCTAGTATTGGAATATTTTTCAGCAACTGAATCTGTTGAACAACTTAATAGTTATTTTTCTTACATGTATATAATTAAGAAAACTTGTCTAATCAACGAAAGAAAGAACGATGATTATAATTGGAAGAATATTTGTACTAGTGTTAAAAATAACAATCCAAAAATTGTTTTGAGAAATGAAGCACCATCAAAAGACCAAAAGGGCAAAACGTTCCCAACAAATCCGAAGGAAAGGATAGTTATAAAACTCTCAATGTATTTGATCGATCGCAAGAACACTTCTAGCCGCCAGAAACAATCGCATGAATAGCTTCGCTGACAGATTGATCATCTGCTCTAACAGCCAGTTTCATTGCAATTTCCTTTCTGTTGTCCATTCCAAACTGTGCCTTCACCAAGACTTTCACGTTCCCTATGTACAAACCTGACAGTAAACTTGTGTGTGACCTTGCATTGCTTGCAACTGTCTCTGTCCCCTGAGGACACAAATAAAACAATGCATTAAGAAGGACAAATCGAGAATTGTATTAAGATTGGGGAGAAGCGCGCCTAACCTCACAAGACTGCATGCCAAGAACATCAGTTACAGCTTTGACTGCTTCGCCTAAGCTCTCTCTGGGGCCAAGCCCATACTCATCTACAAGCTCGTTCTCTGGGTCCATGTTTTCCCATGCATTCCTGAAATTTGAAACACCGACATTCACCATGTAGTCAGCAGGGACAACCTCAAGGTCCTCGAGTTGGTACTCATCTTCCACACCATCTTCCTCTGCTTCACCTGTGTTTGGGTCAACCTGTTCATACATTGATCATGTGATTATTTATTCTAGTCAACTAAAAGTGGGTGAAACTGAAAGCTTATGAGGCATGTACGTACCTCCTTGACAACGAAAGTCAATGTGTTTGAGAACTTTCCAACAGCGGGGACTCCTTCTGGCTTCTCAAACGCCACAAAGGCCTGACCGGGAGAATCGTAAGGGAGCGAGTTTAGTGGCTTCGAAGATAGTTCACTGAACTCCTCTGCTTCTGAAGCATCTACAATGACATTGACCTGCAAAACAAGGGAGGAGGAAAGGAATTGTAAAAGGGAAAGGCTTTCAGCTAATATATTATCATGCTCATTACCCTCTCCAACAATTGCTCTGGTACTGTGTTTGTACAGTTATACTGAAAGACAACGTGACTCTCGAAGATATGCTTTACAACATTGACCGAGTATTCTGTTTCTGCTTCAGTTAGCTCCACAGGTGAAGAAGACTGAAAATACCACATGTTTAACCAATAAGGATGAGTGAATAAGTGTAAACTCAAACGAGAAGCGTGTGCGGAAAATTTGTATACAAACCTTGAAAAGTTTGCCAAAGGTAGCAAACTCTGGAATAGATGATAGAAGTCTTTCATATGCATCAAACCCAGAAACAGGTGCAGGTGGTGGAGCACCAAGACCAGTGGGATTTTTGCCCTTGGCTTTCTTCTCTGCGAGTGGCTGCGATTTGACTTCCTTAGGCACAGATTCAACATCAAAAGCTTCTTCAGAGGGCTCCTGCAACATCAAAGATATAATATGGTAACTGACTTCCTAAAGAGTATGTATAGAGTAGAAAGCTAGGATATGTGAAGCTCACATAGTTTTTCAGACTTGTCTCCATGTTGACTAAAGGGGCCTCCAGGGAACCAAACAGAAACTCTCTGCTATCGTTGTCGGTTTCAACAAGGCCATCATCGTTGCCAAGTATACTCAAAAAGAGTGTTGCTCTATCACGAACCTGGAGATAAAGACATTGAAATTCAAATTAAAAACAACAGTTTGTGCAGACCGAAACCCATGCATGCAATCTGTATATAACGAACGAGACATGATGATATATTGATATCCACAGGACCACAGATTTACTACTGCAACCAATGACTAGAAGGCAACTTTTCAATAGGACTAGGCACCAACCTCGTCATCACTGTCATAGATGCAGCGCTTCAACAAGACAGTAATCCGGGGCTGCAAGACAATTATTGATGTAATATCTTTGTCATCAACCGAGGACGATAAATAATAACCTTAATGACGCTTAATAAGATAACTATACCTTCAAAGCTTCAACCATAAACCCAAACTTCGCAAGTGTGCAAACAGCAGCTGCTCGAACAGTTGCATTCTCCAAATGCACACGGTTGTATATATACCGGATATACTTGCTAGGATCTGACGTGTTCGGTCCTTCAATTCCCAGGAAATGAAGGATCTACGCGGAAAAGATATATTTAAATAACAATGAAAACATTAACAGCTGCAATCCCAGGTAAAAGATGGCGAAAAGCAAATTACCTGAGTTGAAAGGTAAGTGAATTCACAATCTTCGATAAACTCGCAAAGATGGAGCAATCCATTTTCCTTTGCATCTGGAATATCTCTGATAATGGTTACAATAGAATCAACAATTGCCCTTTTATACTCGAATCCACCTTCTTCCCTAAGAATGTTGCTCAAGAAGTTCATCCTACAAATAAAAAGAGAGGCAAAGTTACCAAATGCCAGTGATACACATCTTGACACCTCGACAGAATGGTAACTTCTATAGACCAAAACTACCAATAATGAAACCTAAATGTTCGCTTACAATGATCTATACTTCAGCGGAAATTTCACACACAAAGATCTTATGGCTTCCACTACCACAATTTTGAACTCATCTGCGATATCTGACATGAAATTAGTTATCTGCTTCATCAACCGTTCCACACTAGATTCATTCCCTGTTTTCAGAAGTGTGGTGATTGCAAGTGTAGCAATGCTTCTATTCTGATCAGAAATTAAACTCTCCATATCAATGTTGCAGTTGGTGACTGCCATGGGATGAGTCATTGCAACCTGCACAGTTCAGACCTCGATTCAGTATACAGTGTATATAGGGAAGATCTTTCAATGTATATCCTTGTACAGCATCTCATTATCCTCTATTAAAGACAATGATTAAGCTACTCAGGAAAACTCAGGAACAGGCTTTCAATTTGTCTGTCAGGAAATAAAGAAAATAGTTTTGTAGTGAGAGGTGTCCAAGAAAACAAAGAACGAATTGTACACCTTGTTTAGTGTCCGGACCGCAGCAAATCTCAGCACTGGTTTAGGGGAACTCAAAAAGAGCTGGAGGACAGTAATTGCTGGAGTCAATTCCCGGCTTGACACACCATCAAGCTCTGTGATAGCCCTGGCAGCCTCAAGGATCACCATTTCTGCCTTATGGCGAAGGCAACTCTCCAGAAAATCATAAAAAGGACGTTCCCCAGACTGGCTATGGTTGCCCATGTCCCGGATTATCTGAATAGAAAAATTAAAGTTGTCATGCCAAGACTTTCATACATCATATTATCATGAAAAATAGAGGCCAAACCTGACTGGTGTAACGTATCAAGAGACACTGGGCCAAAGGAGAACGGACAGCGCCCTTGGTCAAAGAACCAACCAACTTGCTGACAGCCAGGCGGTCATTTTGGCGTATCTGGATAAGATAGATAATCAATACTCGTAAACGTTCATTAGACCACACCTCCTATGATCTACAAGACCCTACAGCAGACTGACATGATATGTAGCCACTAGGAGCTAATACAGAGTGAACAATATAGGTAAAAGATAAAGCAGCTCAGGATTTCAGCTTTGCATATGTGGCATGGTCTCATGAAAGATTAGCAAAAAAATGAAGCATACGTATCCACACAAACATATGAAAGGTATGCAGCAACGACCATACTATATAGAAGTATATAACTATAAAGCTTATTTATGTTTCTAAATAATACATTTAGTAATATGCTACCAGGACTACATAAAGATGTTACTTGTCAGTGAATGACTAAATCCTCAGGAAACAATTCACTTTCTGCTAACACAAGATACAATAATGTACCTGATGAAGCAAAGCCAAGGCATGAAACTGAACAAGGGCAGCTCTTGACTGCACAGCTTCTTGAACCTCGTTGCTCCATCGTTTAACAATTTCTGGGTTTGACTGGAAACAAAGAATGGAAGTGTATCAGTCTAAATCTCACACTAGGAAACAGGCCTCATATGGTGCACAAAGGATACCTTTAGCATGTGAAGTCCACTGACTAAAGCTGCACTTGAAACAACAGGGTTCTTATCGACGATAGCTTGTTTCAAGTAGCGCTCAATTTGTGTAAGAAGGGTTCCGTCAATAATTCGGCAGAGGACACGAATAGCATTTGCACGGTACATATCAATCTTGCTGTTCATATCCTTCATCAGGGAGCTTGTGACAATAATAACCTATAGAGAAAGAAAACACCTGATTAGAAATTCTAGCTGCAAGTGAAGTGCAAGATTTCCACTGGACCACGAACCTCGTCCGAGCCTGGAGATAGTTCCTTAATGATCAAGTAGACCATTCTCCTCAAACCAGTGTCTTTAGATTGGAAAAGCTTTGTGACGGAGAAGAAAACTTCTGTTGCTTCAACCTGCACATGAAGCAAAATGTGAGAAAAAACAAGGAATAAACGTCGCTACAAACGGTATCACGGTTTCAGATGAACACAAAAAAAAAAAAAAAAAAAAAGTGACCTTGGTGAATGACTCCCCTTGGTTAAGCAGATAAAGAAGTTTCGTGATGACCTGGGAGCACCTTCTGGGATCAAGCTGAGGGTCATTGAAGACTCTAGCTTCTTGAAGCACTGCTCCTTTCTCAATTCCCATGAATGGGGAAAACTCCACTGATCCACATACATTAGCAATAAGCAACCATAAATCACAAAAACGAATCACATTCTTCACAGTGATTCGAATCCAAGGTTGGGTAGATCTACGCATCGATTACAAATACAGATCTAAAAACCAGAAAAATGGTTGAACCGAAGAGAAAGAAGAGAAGGAAGACGTACGCTCATCGTCGAGATCATCGTCTTTCTTCACGAGTGGTTGTGCCATCGCTCTGATTTGCTCAGATCTCTTCTCTTCCCTTCAAGAAGAATATTGCTGAGACTCGAGAAGAGAGTTGAGATGATGAAAAGAGAGCAACGATCTGCTGCATCCGCACTACACGTGGTTCCCTATGTACAAACTGCCCGATCTTCCGCCACGTCATATCTCTTGTATTTGACGGTCTTAAGTGTTTCAGTCCTGGTTTTTAATTTTTTTTTTCCTCATTTCCTCTACTTATTCTCATATATATATACCAGGGGTGGTACAATAATACATTGTATAATTTTAAATTTTTTTGGTATTTTAGTAAAGAAAATATTTAGCAGACATATGAAGATATTTTACTGTATTTCAGTTTCTGCAATTGGTTTTGAAATTATCTTAGAATAATCAAAATTTGAATGTATGTATAAAAATATATGTGTGATTTAATATATTCCAATTTTAGTCTGCTGAATTTTATTATATTTGTGCTATGAACGTTTGTATTTTGATCTTCGGATAATGGATTTCAAATTGTGTTTTGTTGTAGCTTCTTATGTGTTTTATGGATGTTGGGGGTGTTGACTTGTTTTATTTCGGTATTTGGTTGGATAGCATAAGTGGTTTTCATTTATCGATTTAATTAAAATAGAATAGGTAGCTGATAGTTGTAACAATGTAAATGAAGTAGAACTTAAAACATAAAGTAAAGATGGTGTTCGAAAATGAAAACATGTAAAGGCTTGTGTGTGTTTTTATTATCTTGTTTGAAGAAAGATAATAAATTGTTTCATCTGCTTAAAGTAATTGATATTTTCTTATTATCTATTTGAAATGTAAAGGATAAATTGCTTCATTTGCTTAAAGTAGTAACAATGCTTGTGTAGATGGTCCATGTTGAAGATGTGGCAACTTGGTGGGGGTTGGAGCCTGACCATGTTGGTTAGATATTGCATCTTCATACGAATATTGTAAACACGGACAGGTTTGTCAGTTACTTACTTGTTCTGAGATTTCTGTATATTTCTCTGTAAACAATGTTAGTAACAGCATATTTTCTTGTTGTACTTTCAGTATCATCAAGTATGTGATGTCCTTCCAGGGTTACTCGTGAGACAGCAACATAGAACTGGCACTGACTAAAAACTGGTGTTGGGAGATAGAGGGCAACCTGCTTTTAGACTCTGACCTTGACTCTTATTTATAGTCATTGCATAACATAATCTGATTGGGTAGTGTCGTTTGGGGTTAACTGAATCCTTGGGATCAAGAATTTCTCTCTCACATGAGTTCCCGTTAAAAGCTCTGCCTCTAGAACTCTGCATCCCAGACGTGAAATCACCATTCTTGTTCCATTGCAAAGCCCATTTCACCGGTTTAGATTGCGTAACGTCATCACTGGAGCACCGACTTTCAGAGATAGTTTATGGTTTGGCAAACCTGCAAACTCAAGTGAGTTTAAGTATTCTTGAGTGTAGTTATTTGTCCAGTCATCTTCTGGTGTGGACCCAAAGGCAACGCTGTCCGAGCTTAAATATTCTTTCTCCGCAGCAGTGACTTTAGACAATAGTTAGGAGTTAAGTTCATTCGCACTGGCATTAGTTGGTGCTAAGATAGCTCTTCCTGTTAAGTAACTGCGATTGAGGTAGTTATTAACAAAGTTGGGGTAGGCAGCATCTGATATTGTCTGATGCGGCTGGTCAGACATGGGAAGCATGAATTTATCTGCTACTAAAATCTGCTCACCGTCCTCCTGACTTCTTCCCTCTGTTTCCACAATTGCTGCAGTTCTGTTACCAACTCCGAGTATCCACTCAACAAATTCTATATCAGTTTGTCTTAGTCTCATGTTGATGCTTAAAGTGTGGATCTGTGCATACGGCCAGAGGTATGAGTTGGGCGTGTGTTTTAAACCTTAATATTAAAATCTCAGAATCGATCATCTACTCTCTCATAATGAACATGTTAATATCTAGCATTCTATCTTGTAATATTCATTTAACAGTGAGTGGACGGAGTAGCCCACACGATAGTAATGGAACTTGCATAATACTGGCATTTGATCTTGTGCGGTGAAATCTTTATGCGTAAACTGCTTGAATGTATGATTATGTATTAATTATTATTAGTCTGATGTTCATAATCTTGCCATGAAAACGTAGATGATGGGGAAAAACATGTTTTGGGATCTCTGCACCTGAATTATGTCTATTTTTTGCAAGTGAACATTTGAATGTAATACAAACTATTTAATGATTTAAAAGTGCTTGTAAGTCTATATGTATATGAAAGGATGCTTATATATAGAGATAACAAAACCACGACATGTGGATGTTTTGTTATGTAAAGATTCGCATTAATAATCCAAAAACACCAACCATTACATCACGTTTTAAAAATAAAAGAGAAATAGATTCAAACGATACTGGAAAAAGTGCTAAAGCATTATTTAAGGAGATGCTGTGGTGGTTTTAGTTATTCCAGACATGCTTTATTTGGGACATTCTCATCCAGAGCAAGTTGTTCTTTGGTCGAAGCTGAACGTCCAGCTGGTGGATCATCTGAAGTAGATGGCTCAGCTGCAACATTGAACGTGTTATCAACTTTGGCATCTGGTCCGGTACATCAACTTCAGACAGCGCTGCTTCAAGTTCAAGGACAGTTGCACCTTCCTGTTTACAAAGTAACGAATAAGAAGATTATATATTGTAGTCACATCAAACTCAAAGCAGTGAAAGAGACGAACATTTACAACAGAGGCAGGCATAGATGCAAGCTCTCTCTGAGGAAATATGCGGGAAATGGTTTAGGTTTTGTGGTTTGAATTGAAACTGAAGTCGGTTACTTTGAGCTGGAAGGTGTAGGTATTCCCTACAATATCAGCAAGGGATTGAGGGAGATCAGTATCAACCTTAGCATCAACACCTGAACCCTGCAAAGCGGGAAACATCTTTATATACAAAATCAAGACACAAAATAATAGCAAAAGTTAATAGGTAGTGTACTTGATTAAAGGTCATACCACAATTTGTACAGCTTCAGAAGCTTGAATGTTTGTAAGTTTATCAACCTCCATATCAAAAGCTAGGAAAGCCGCTGAATCAGTGTGGTCAGACACAGACAATGCCACCATGTAGCTATTGTCAATGAAAGAATAAATCTTCGAAATTTAGTCTCTTGTAATATATGCCACTGATTTACAATATGGGGAAGAGGCATAGTTCAAAGCTTTTTACCTGAGGGAAGCCACATCATTAGCAAACCCCATTTGGTAGCCAATATAACACCAACTATCATCTTGCTGAATTCCTGTTAATTTTAGCTATGAACAGAAACTCAATTATCTGTGTATTGTAGAAGTAGCATCTAATTCAGCAGATAAATCTAAAAGGAGCTATAATTTAGACTAACCACACTTCTTCACCTGAGGCTCGACAGTGATACTTTATCTAACCAGTATGAACGGGACTGTCCTTTCGAACTCTTCTTTTCCTGCAGCTGTCTCCAATCAAAGTAGAGATGGGTGGCATTAAGATATAACCGGCTTGTCAAAAACATACGGAGTTTATTTAAGAAGTTAGAAGGATAAAAATAGTCTATGCCATGAATTAGACGAAAGCTATTTGTAAATGCAATAATAGTCATAAACATTTACTTTTCTTACCCCCAACTATCTTGGGATTGATGCTGGTGACAAGCACAATTTTTGGCTCTCTCCAGTAACTTTCAAATTTGTTATGGATTGCAAGAGCTAAAGAATCGAACATACTAACATAAACGTTTACATCCCTGCAATGAAGCGTTGATATCAAGTCACATCAGGTACAGGTTGGAGTATAGAGGATAACAAATGATGACCTAACAGTCGAAACTACCTCTCTAGACGTAAATTAAGCATTACACGTTGTGGCCCCGGTAAACGGTCGGTGATTGTGCTCCTGATTGCACTTAGCTCACCAAGTATGTATAGGACATTGTTTAATTGGAAAATGTTTACAGATGATATCACAAAAACCAAATACACAACTCAAATTCAATATACATACCAGGGAGCTGTCTGTTGGTGTTTGCCAACGTAAGTAGGTAATCGTAAGGTTGGAATCAGAACAGTTCAGTAGGTATGGTCTTAACGTCGTCTGTTAGTTTTTCAAAAGAAGTGCTTTTAGTGAAACATATGGATAGGGGCGCATTAGACAAACAAAAATTGTTGCTGCTTCTCGCTACATGAAACTGCTTCGCGTGTACACCGAACCTTCGCTCAAACGGTGTCTGAATCTGAGCTGACGGTTCGCACTAACCAACCCATGCATAAGCGTCGACTGTTTGAAAGAAATAAATCAAAAGATTAGACAATCGGTATGGATACCAACGCAGGTTTATATCTAATAGGAGACTGACGTGATTACCTGTTCGTCAATGAGCAGATGTCAAAACTCAAGAGCTCACCGCCTTTCCTCACATTGCAAGCCTCTCAAAACCTCAGCAAACAAACCTCCGCAGTGTTGGAGCAGCCACCGGCTTTCAGATCGGCAAGGAGGGTGAAGGAATTCACCATTGTCAGAGTTGTAATTAGGACAGTCTATTCGTATCGCTCTCGTTGAAGTTGTTATGCTCATCACTTAAAGGTTGGAAGATTTATACTCGGAGCCTAAGTCGGTTACTTTGGGAGGCGATGAGGAGTGGGTTAATCACGTTAAACCGCCGATTAAATTGCTTATTGTTAAAAGCTGGAGACGTTACGGTAACTTGATCGACGTCTGCGTTATCTAAAGAATACGGATGCTGATATACAAAGCTAGGAGCAGGTTGAAGAGAAGAAGATGAAACCCTATCCGGACCTCAAAACAATGTTATGTATAAGCCCAAACATAAACAATCTATAAAGGCCAAGACAAAAGGCAAACAAAAAGCCCAGTTCAGATGAAAGCACAAAAGCATCCGAAAGAATCAATTTCCTAGAGTGCCAAGTGTCCGAAAACGCCCCTTCTTCTTTGATGACGTGGACGCAGGAGGAGAGAGGCAATTCAACTTTATTATTATAATTTATTTATTTATTTTTAACTATTTTATTACCCAAATTAGAAGTGGTCTAAATTTTTTATTTATTTAAATAGTTTAGAGCTTTCAAGTTGTTATTTATATATCTATATAGTGATGGTATAATGGTCTATTATTTTTGTTTATAAATCTATTTTGGTCATTCTCTTTATGTGTTCTTTTGGTCAAAAATATTTCTTTAGACTCTTTTGGAAGGTTTGCTCAAAATTGTAATATGAAATGTGTCTATTGAGTTAAAATAATGAATCAATTAATCATATATTATTTTCGTGTCATACATTTATACAAACATGGATCATTTTTTATGTTTCCTTGAACTCAAAATATCATATCATATATGTCTTTTGAACTTTGGATTATATAATTTGGAAACTTCTTTCATAAATTAAGATAACATATGGGAAATATGGTATACATGAAAAATTAGAAATTACAAAATTCATTGTAACATTTGATTATATCCTTATGAGGTTGATGAACGAGACTAAACTAGGGTGTTCATAGTCAGCCGTCAACTTTGTTTTGCTCCGGTGGCTGCCTCGTCTTCTCGAGGTCGTCAGAGGCGTTCCCTACCTTCTCCATATCGTCTCTGTTCTCTCTTTGGTGGTCCCTGTCTTTGTCTCGGTGGGACAAAGGCTCTGCTACGTCACATCAGTGAGATTTTTGGGTTAGATTTTGGGTTTCTCTGTGGTTTGGCGGCGTGCAAAGTTTGCGTCCTCCTTTTTCCAGGCACATGTCTCTGTTTTTAGAGGCGGCATTTTCATTGGTCAAAGACTCGGTGTTTACCAGTGTGATGGTTTACTAGATTTGTTTCTATGTTTCTTAACTGCTTTGGTTTCTTCCGGGTGGTGGCGCATGGTGGATAGTGGTGGTCAGGTTTTTATTCATTCTATTGCGTTCTATGGTGGGGACGTGTCATGTCGCAGATAGTGGTTGATATCACGTTTTCATTGTCTTTATGGACATGTTCTAAATGTGGTGTTAATTGATGTGATCGACTATCTATATGATATGTACTTTGCAGTTCAAATTTGTTCAACGGTAGCTTAACTGAAGCTAGCTCGAAACAAAATTAAAAGAAAAAGCAATCGAAGAAAAATACTTATCTACAATATGAGAATTATGTTCTTGTTTCCGTTAAAGGTATTACAAGTCTGTTTGCTTCTGCTGGATCGGCCAATTCCTACATCAACAAGGGTCAACGGTCCCGATCAGTACATAAACATGTTACCTGTGCAAAAACATACATTAACTAGTACAAAATTTAATTTTCATACATGAACTTTCAAAATTTGGTTTTATCATACATTGACATAATTTCCGTTAGTCAAACGTTGAGTTGTCGTTAACCGGTAATAGAAAATCAGCTCATTCCTACATCAACAAGGACCAATGGTACGGATCAATACATGAACACTTCACCTGTGCAAAAACATACATCAACTAATACAAAATTTAACTTCACTACATGAACTTTTGAAATCTGGTTTTAACATATGCTAAAACTTGATATTTACTTAATTTCCACTAAAATAATATCGAAGCTAAATTTTATGTCACGTATTGATTAAGTAAAGTTTTTATTGTATATCCGCGCGGACGCACATGTCAAGCTTTAGTATATGTTTAAACCAGATTTCGAAAGTTCATGTATTGAATTTAATTTTTTTATTAGTTGATGTATGTTTTTACACAGGTGAAGTGTTTATGTATTGATCTGGACCATTGGTCCTTGTTGATGTTGGAATTAGCCGATTTTCTGCTATTGGTTAACGACAACTCAACGTTTGACTAACACAAATTAGGTCAATGTATGATAAGACTAAATTTTGAAAGTTCGTGTATGAAAATTAAATTTTGTACTAGTTGATGTATGTTTTCGCACATGTAACATGTTTATGTACTGATCGGGACCGTTGGCCCTTGTTGATGTAGGAATTAGCGGATTTTCCCCTAATTTATCTTATTTCGAAATAAGATTAGTTTGTTATTGCTAACATGGCATCATTGATGTTGCTTTTGTTAGGTTCTGGTGCTCGAATTCCATTAGTTTTAAATTATTATATTGTCGTATTCGTCTTCTACATAATAATAGGTGAAAATCATTATCAATAAAAAAAACTTAAAAAAAAACAATTATTTATGAGATTTTTAAGACAACAGAAACATAATCAATGATATGGAAAGGGAAAGTGACTAAGTTAAATACTAGGAAATTTACAAACCAGTAAAGCTCATTAACTAAACTAGGCATATAGATGGCTTATCGAATAAGATATACTAGAGCTTGACCCGAACAACCGCGCGGATATTTATTTTATTCTTTTAGTCTTTCAACTTGTGCTAAAATATATTTGTAATGTTTTGTAGTATTATGAATGAGTCATTTTTTTGTGTTTAAACCATCTAATGTATAACCGATATTCGGTATCATATAAACAAATTCAAAATTTATATAATTAATTTTTTTATCAGATCTATAAATAAATTATTAATTAAAAATATGAAGAAATAGAGAATTATGACTTATTATACCGTACCTTTTTTTGTCAAGACTTAGTATACCATACAAAAAATATAAAATTAGTTTTACTGAGTCATTTAGTTTCATTCTCCTTTTAAGGTCTATACAAATACTGTAACTGCAGAATGAACTGTGATTTGGCCGATCTACACATGGAATAATCATAGAAACGATATGATTAAGATGATCAGGTACTGTAGAAACATGGGTCTTTTCTTCTTATTTCAATTGAGTCTTTGCTTTGTAGTTTGTTATGGACAATTTCTGAAACAGTGTTCAAGTTTATATTTTTCTGTATTTGCATGTTACTTCATAAGATGACTCGTTATTTATAGTTTTAAAATAAAGATACCACAGTCTAGATCATAATGATATATTTTCTACTAATTGTTCCATTTCTCTGTCTTATATAGTATTGAATAGGTGGACTTCAGTTGCAATGTCGTCCTTGATTCCTTGATTCGACTGTAAGTTGCAACTGATTCTAGCTATCACTTTTTTTCTTATTTGAATTGAGTCTTTGTACCTAACGTTTTAAATAACATACGAAGAAAAACGTACTTTCTCATTTTGACTCGTTTTGCTATTCACTCGTTTTGTAAATGCTGAAATAAATCTGCTTGTTATTGCAGCAATAGCTTATAATTTAGTAGCTTAATACGATTGTTTATTTGGCTAACGTATAAAACAATTAGATGAGTGTTTTATATCAATGAACGTGCACACGGCTCGATCGCTACGTAGCGACCGAACTCTTCCAAAACGTCGATACGACACGAATCCATGCATTCTCGTCTACTCTTTAATGCTATCTCCCGTAATCCATGGCTAAATCATTCTTAGTTACTCATCACTCAAAGTTATCAGTCAAAATTTACGATAAAAACCACGGGAAATTCGTTTTTATCGAAGAAACCGTAATAAACGTTTCGAGTCAAAGACGGCCCAAAGAGACCTAAAACGCAGCTCGAAGCCCACTTACGATTTCCTAACCGAAAGCCCATAAGCCTTATGACAGTTTATGCTTGGTTCGTAAGGCAAGATAAATGTTAAGTTTCCGCGGATAAATGTGAAATTTCTGAAGATAATCACGAAGATCGGGAAAATCAGAATATCTTCATTTTTGAGCTATGACGGCTTAAGGGCAGAAGGGGAAAAGCTAAAACCAACTTTGGAGGAGTATATAAGGAGTCCTAGGCGAGAGGCACAAGGGAGATCCGCGATACACAGCAAACTTAGCAGTTAGAGCAATTTAGGCAATTTTTCGTTTTTGTTATTCGAGCTGTGACTCAATTAGGTTTAGCAGCTTTAAGGTTTTAGAACTAGGAATCTCGCCGACAACTCCCGTAGCCCAGGCTCTTACCTTGTTGTAACGCTCAAACGCGAATTCGGAATAAGATCTACTTTGCTCCCTTTTCGATTTATTATTTTTTCTCGTCTTTATTTCATGTTCTGATTGCTTGGCGTGTGGTATTAGCAGATATCTGAAACCTGTGGGAAATTAGGGTTCTCCTACTTTTCTTATTTAAACGAAAATCGACAGTGCCAATTTCGGTTCTCACAGACGTTTATTTCGAGATAACCGATTTTGACCCGAACAAAAATCATAATTTTATGGTGTTTTAGCTATTATGTCATAATTGTTCAAAGAAAAAAACAAACTCTTTGGAAACGGTTAGACAAGCCGAATTAAAATGCTATGCTTGGTTTGAGCATAATAGTACAAAAGAGGAAATACATGTGGAACGACAAATCTCCTAGCCAAACTGTAACCTCATAGATATGTTGTACCAACATGTCCCATGGACCATCTGGCACTGCAGAGCATCGATCCTAACCCCTCACTTGTGAGCCCCTCACGGCCATACATATAGGTTATTGGTGCACTTAGCGTTCCTTGAACCCAAGACCTCACCCTTTAATAACTCTCCCACAGGACAATCTATCACCAATTGATCTTGTTAAAGGGTGAGGTCTTGGGTTAGAGGAACGGGTTAGAGGAACGTCAAGCACACCAATAACCTATATGTATGGCCGTGAGGGGCTCACATGTGAGGGGTTAGGGTCGATGCTTTGCAAGGCCAGCCAGGGTCCACATGACGGATTGTTACATAATAATCAATTGGTGACAACTTGTTTTATGGGAGAGTTGTTTAAGGGTGAGGTCTTTGATTCGAGTGACACCAAACACACCAATAACCTATATGTATGGCCGTGAGGGGCTCACATGTGGAGGTTAAGATCGATGCTCTTCAGGGCCAGCCGGTGTCCACGGGATGGGTTCTTACATATGTATTATTGATGGGTCATAGAACATAACTCATTCTTCAGTAGTTGTGAATTGAAATGGAAGAACTCCACATGGAAAATATAACTTATGAGAGAAAGAAACCAAAGGAAAAGAGTTTAATTCTTACATGTGGAGCTTGAGACGCTTTTTAGACTATGGAATGCATGCTACAACTGTCGACATGTCAGCCTTTTAGTACCGATTGTAAAGATCTAATCTTAATAATTCAAGACCCATGAACATGGCCAAGTTTTTCCATAAATTTAAAGAATTTGTCGAGATTGAAGAGTAAATTTACTGATTTTTCTATCGTGTTTCATTCTTGTTTTTAAAATGTTAAGTCAGATTCATTAGGTGAGATAACAAAAGTATTTCATAGGGATATGTACTACACTAGCTGTTATATTCTGGTCTAGTTTTCCAGACTATCTCAAGTTTGAACAATAAAATAACTGTTTGATGAAAAAAAATATTATATGTACATATGTTTGTTTATGAAAAAAATTAAAAAACAACGAGTCTAATGAAGATCATTTTTCCTCAGGCGTGATGAATATATCTTTGTAAGGTATTTATGTGCTTGTCAATTAAAAAAAATAGCAGCAGTTGGGTTAAACTCATATTCTCATGAAAATAAAGTTGAGCTTAGTTAACAAGTTGAGCTATATGGATACATACATTATTTACACATATTATTTATGTATTTATTTTGTGACTCGCCCCCAATTTTCTTTTCTTTTTAATGAAATTTCCCCAATTCACAACAACTTATTTCATTATTTCTTATCAGTGTTCCTCGACCACTTCTTTACCTTCCTTTGTAACATTCTTCTTCTTGTTTGCAGTGTAGCTCCCGAAAAGACTCTCCATCTCTTCCAAAGGCATACCTCGTGTCTCTGGAAGGAAAGTAAAGAAGAAGACCCATGCAGCAGCAGCAACTCCGGCAAAGAGAAGGAATGCACCACCAATGGTTAGACCTTTAGAAAGCGATAGGAATGTCATTCCGATAATACCACTCATTAATCTATTCAACATCACTCCCAAACTTGCCCCTTGAGCTCTTAGCCTCACAGGGAATATCTCTGAGCAGTAGACCCACGTCACTGGTCCTGCACCTATTGAGAATGTTGCTACAAACGTCATTACCGTTGTAACGCTAAGCCCAATAGCCCACTTGAGCGTGTGTCCTGGGTTTCTGTCGATGACTGTAAGACTAGTCCCAAGCGCGGTCAATGAAAGAAACATTCCGCCCATACTCGTGAGCAACAAGGCACGGCGTCCAAACCGGTCGACCACGCAAGTCCCTACCACGATAAAGAGTGTTTTGACAATTCCAACAGCGACAGTTGCCAAGAGCTGGTCATTCTTGGATTTCAGTCCAGCCTTTTGGAAGATGGTCGGAGAGTAGAGGACGACCGCATCAATTCCGGAGGCTTGCTGAGAGAAATGGATACCGAGACATGCTATTAGGATATGTCGGACAGCAGGGGTTGGCCGGACAAGAAGATCCTTCCACACGCCTTTTCCGGCACTCTTCCTGTTGGGAACAACAATAACATCGTCTGTCATGTCCTCGGGGATTCCAGCAGCCCGTTTGATGTCATTGAGTCTAGAGATGGCCTCTTCTTTGGTGTTTGAGGTTTTGTCAAGAACTTTAAAAGCATCCCCAAGGCGACCCTGGAGGACTAGCCATCTCGGAGACTCGGGCATTGCCAACACTCCGATGGCTAGGCACACTGAGGGAATCGCTCCGACACCTAACATGAACCGCCACCCAAGATGCACCGGAAGCTTGGAGAAAAAGTAATTTGATACGTACCCAAGAAGTATACCAATGTTGATAAATATCTGCATTCAAAAGAACATATAAGCACTACGTTTCATATACAATTTTTTTTTATTATATCTAAAATTAGAAAAATCAGATCTATTATACCTCAGGGAAAGAGCTGAGAAAACCACGAGAAGTAGCAGGAGCAACTTCAGCTGTGTAAACCGGTGCGATCATCATAGCATAACCGACGCCAATACCAGCTACAAAACGACCAACCATAATGAAAGGATAATTTGTGGCAAACCCCATGAGAAGGGCACCACAAAAGAAGAAGGCTCCTGCCAACACTATGGTGTATCGTCTCCCGATCCAATCAGAAGTTCTACCCGCGGCGCCTGAACCTACCAGGGAGTAGATGTTTAAAATTCCCATGAGGATCTCAAGCTGTACGTCTGACAGTTTCAAATCTTCTTTTATAAAAATTGCAGCTCCACTCATCACTCCAATGTCTGCAACATCCATAGATATGTAAGGATGGTTACAGAAACCAACTATGACATGGATCATTAGAATAAATCGTACCGTAACCAAGGATGATTGAGGTCATGGAGGCTAAGATTGCACAAGCAAAAGCAAACCGGCTTCTATTCCCCCTCGGCGCCTCGACTTCTGCAGTGACAACACCTTTCTCGACTTCTGCAGAGGAACTCATCGTTTTCGCTATGATTGCAAGACAATGAAATTAATTAATAGAATAGAGTATGAAACTGACGGATGAACTTTGGTTCTTGTGGATGATGGAATCATTGGGATGATGGAAATGGTTTAAATAATTGTGTAATTAATGCTCACAACAGAAACTATCTAATATCGACTGCAAAAACTACTTAGCTAACTGATTACCTGTTATGGTTAAAACAAAATTTTCAAGGATAAAAATTAGATTAGAAGATGTCAAGAGTCAGTGTTTTCCTATCATCTACAAGTTTTGTCCTAAACAGTAAAACAGTTCTAACAAGATTCGTCTCTCTCTCTCTCAGTTTTTTCCTATCCTAAAGTTAGAAACATACGAGAATATAATTAACATAAATCTAAAGATTTCAAGCAATAGTTACAAGTTTTGTTCACTTGGAACATTATTTTAGTTTGATAAATGTAAATTTTTATGTATAAGAATTGTGTTGTTGAATATAAATATATATAAGTAGTTTTTGGACCTAGAAAACCTTTGGATTCCCACAATTATCAATTTTTTTATGGATATATAAATATATCATACAATGTCTAATATTTTTTATTTGAAATATATAACCAAGTGGTTCGTCCCGCCGCGCCGCCGCACCTATCTGAACAAATTCTACATTTATCTGAACAAATGAATTTGTACAATATAATTGAATCATGAAAGTTAGGTTGATATTTTATTTTCATCTATTTATTATGATTTTAAGGTTTATTATTTACATGTATTAAATTTACATAGAAAGAATTTTAGTTGATTATTGTATGACGTTAATTAGGATTATGATTTGGATTTTAAAATTTCAGATGGACTATATTACTCATTTTTTTCGTTACATTGGATTGTTCATCATTACGTTTTGTTGTATATAGAGTAGAAACTCTATTAAATAATACTCAATAAATTAATAAACACAATAAGTTAATAAATTCTTTTGGTCGTGAGTTGTACATGTTCAGAATATGACCCAAATCGATAAAATAATTAAAAAAAATATTCTAGAAAACCATGTGTAAATGTATGGTCTCATTCATAAATTAATAATTTATATGTATATACATTTTCTATATGTACAAACAAAACATTTTATTGTTTTTCATATTCAAATAATATTAGCTCTATTTTTTCTGAACATTTAATATATTTTTACAATATTTAGTAAATTATATCTAAAACTGCAATTAAATTCTATAAAACATATTTCACACAGACAAAACAATATAAGAAAAATAATATGAAGTTGAATTTCAAAAAATTAATCAATGTATATATGGTAAAATTAATTATTTTGTTATTTTATATAAGAGATATACTCTAAAATAGAAAAATATAAAAAATAAAACTTTTTGTAAATTAATAACTCCATAATTAATAACATATCACAATCCCAACATTGTTAATTTATAGAGTTCTTAGTGTATTTCAAAATCATATTTACCATTTTCATTAATTTACTCGCTTAATTTAGCATTTATTGACATTTACTTTGGTAAATTCGGTCATGTGTGTCTGTCAAAGTGATTTATTTATTTTTCAGTGTCTTATATTTAGTATGTTAGTTTTTTTCAAATGTCATGTTAATTTCACCTTTATAAGGAAAATCAGTGGAGCGTTATCGTAAGTACCTTTTTAAAATATGCATTAGGCCATACCTTTTTTGACGAAATCCGAAGACCAAACTGAATGCGGAAAACAGAACAAAGCTAAATCTGAATCGTTATTATGATTCCTGTATGGAGAATGAGATTTAGGTATATTAAGGTTTGGATACAAATCGAACTGAACCAAAATTCGAATTAAGATCCGAAAACATCTGAACTTAGTTAAACCTATTAATTTTTACATATATTAAGGTAATTTAGATATTTTAAGTTTTGTCTATTTTTTGTCATTTTGAATATTCTTTAGTTACATTAAATAGATTAACTAATTTTAATTAGACTTTTGAATAATTTATATATTTTGAGTATTTTTTTCAGTTTCATTAGTTTTAATAGATTTTTGGGAGTTCAAACATAGGTTACAACCCGATCTAAATTGAACCCGGAAGGAAGAAAATGAATCTGATCTAAAAATTGGTAAAATCCGAATGGGACTTATGATCATACTATCAAAAATCCAAAAATTAGAATCAGCCAAACCGAACCGAACAAGACACCAAATGCCCATTCCTAGCCGGCATTCATGTGTCCATCTTGTATTGTCTTGTGCGTCTGTCTCTTTTTCAGTTTCGGTGTAGATTCCTTTGTACATGCTTTTATCCGAGTTACATGGCAGGCATACTTCTGGGGGCAGTAGTCCTCCTGGAAATTTGTTCCAAATGAGCAGAAAGATAAGTGGTGGCAAGCTTTCATTGTATGTCTTTCCTTTCCATTTCATTTTCATTTTCTAAGTAATGAAATAATCATCATAAGTAACTACTAATGTCTTCTCTTATTTGAATTATAAGCATACTACTGAAAATCCAATTTTTAAGGCTCTTATGCCAAAGAAGATAGAGAGTTTGATAGGTAGACCTTTGCCAAACAATCAAAATGCATACATCTTGATCTCTTGACAGAAAATAGAATATGAAGAAATCAAAAGAGGAAGACAGCGATTCGATATCTGATATTACCCTATTTAGATTCTTCGGTTTGGAGATCGAATTGATGGCTCGGATGAGCTCTTGTGAGTCTGAGAAAAGCCATATTTTGGACATGCCAAGGTGGTGATCATGAGAGAGGGCTGCTCTAATAGCTAAAGCTTCAGCCAAGGGAAGTACCTATGAAATAAGTTTTAACAGGCTCATTCTAAAACCGATCTAATAATTTTTCTGTATATGTCTAGGCTTTCTCGTGGAGATGAAAGTGTCCCCCCCAAAAACATCAATTTCATCTAGAAATATTTACTGGGTTGCCACTAGAAAACAAAATATGGGTTTCTGCAAAAAAAAAAACCGTCAATGTGATTTTTTTTGCAACATTATCCGCAATTTCGAAAATCCACAGGTCAATCCAATAAATACGAATTAACCCGCAGTATAATCTTTGACTGTATACACATAAAGAGTGTTTGAACCTTGAACCTTAACTACAGTTTGCTGGTTATATAAGCATTTCGTCCAGCTGATATATTTGTTTTCTTATCAGACAAAATTATTTATATAGCAAACGCATTCCAAAATGACTTTGGTTCTTCTTCTTATTCCCTTGGACATGAGAGCTTGGGTAATGAATACGATCCTTTGATTTTTACTCAAGCATCTACTCTTTTCGATTTTCTTTACTTATAGTTATTATCTCACATGATTTGAACAACAATCCGAATTATCAAATTATAGTTTCCGGCTCAGCTCCACCTTCTTCGAGTGTGCCGTGGCCAGAACAAAAAAAGAAAGATATGATATGATATGCTCCTGTGGTGATATCAAAGAAGAAAGATATGCTGCACTCCAAAGGGTCATCCCACATTCATTGCTCAAGCTCCCATGTCCAAGGGACAAATAAGAAACAAGGTCATTTCGGAATGGCCTTGCTATATAATTAATTTTGTTTAATAATTATATATCAGCGCCCGACGTGGTTAGATAGCTTGAAAATGTGTTTAAGGTTCAAGGTTCGAGCCTTCTATTTCAACTACTTTTTATATTATAAAATAATGCTGAAACGATGTAGTATTCAAAAATGTTAAAATTATACAAAGTCAAACACACATATATACAGCTGAATTTTATATTGCGGGTTGAATCCTATATTTATGATTGCATATAAAGTTGCAAAAGAGAAACTCAGAAAACCCAAAAAAATAAGATGCTGAGAAATAAATTATAGAGAAATACCATAAAATAACTCTGAAATTTGTTATCAAAAAAATATCATACAAGGGTCAAAACGACGAAAATAGGTTTCATTAAGAAGATAAAAAAAAAATTTATACCCCTACGGTTAATTAATATAGACTTAGGATTTAGATTTGAGGGTTGGAGGATGAGATTAAGATTAATAAACCATTAATTAAAATTTAAAATATATTTTTAAAATAGTTAAAAAAATTGGATTTCAAAAAAAAAATTCAAAAAAAATAAATTCAAAAAAGAAAATTCAAAAAGAAAATTGAAAACAAAAAAAAATTGAAAACAAAAAATTGAAAAAAATACTCGAATTGGAAAAGTTTTTTTCAAAAACAAAGTTCATGGACACAGGACTTATTCTTCAATGGTTATGGATGGACACAAAAGAACTGCTCAGAGAAAATCTAACTTATGGGAGCAAGGAACCAAAGGAGAAGAGTTTCATCCTTACCTGTGGAGCTTGAGACGCTTTCTTAGACAACGGAAGGTGTTCTACAAGTAGCAAAATGTCAGTTTTTTGATACCGATTGTAAGGATCTAATCTCAATGATTCAGGGCCCAAGAGCATGGCCATGCTTTTTCAAAAAAATAAAGGAGTTGCCGAGAGGCTAAAATTAAAGGAGGTGAGATAACAAGATCATTTCATAGGGATTTTTTTCAAAATTGATTGTTCTATTCTGGTCTACTTCTCCAGACCAGCTCAAGTTGAATAATAGAATAACCGTTTCATGAAAAAATTCATTATATATACATATGTTTGTTTATTAGAAAATAAAAAGCGACGAGTCTATTGAAGAACGTTTTCCCCTAGGTGTGATGAATATATCTTTGTAAGGTTTTTACGTTCTTGTCAATTAAAGAAATAGCATCAGGTAGGTTGAATTGACATTCTCATCAAAATAAAGTTGAGCTTAGTTAACAAGTTGAGCTAGATGGAAACTTACATTATTAAAGCAATTTTCTTTTCTTTGTAATGAAATTTCCCCAATTCACAACAATATATTTCATTATTTCTTATCAGTGTTTCTCAACCACTTCTTTACCTTCCTTTGTAACATTCTTCTTCTTGTTTGCAGTGTAGCTCCCGAAAAGACTCTCCATCTCTTCCAAAGGTATACCTCGTGTCTCTGGAAGGAAAGTAAAGAAGAAGACCCATGCAGCAGCAGCAACTCCGGCAAAGAGAAGGAATGCACCACCGATGGTTAGACCTTTAGAAAGCGATAGGAATGTCATTCCGATAATACCACTCATTAATCTATTCAACATCACTCCCAAACTTGCCCCTTGAGCTCTTAGCCTCACAGGGAATATCTCTGAGCAGTAGACCCACGTCACTGGGCCGGCACCTATTGAGAATGTTGCTACAAACGTCATTACCATTGTAACGCTAAGCACAATAGCCCACTTGAGCGTGTGTCCTGGGTTTCTGTCGATGACTGTAAGACTAGTCCCAAGCGCGGTCAATGAAAGAAACATTCCGCCCATACTCGTGAGCAACAAGGCACGGCGTCCAAACCGGTCGACCACGCAAGTCCCTACAACGATAAAGAGTGTTTTGACAATTCCAACAGCGACAGTTGCCAAGAGCTGGTCATTCTTGGATTTCAGTCCAGCCTTTTGGAAGATGGTCGGAGAGTAAAGGACGACCGCGTCAATTCCGGAGGCTTGCTGAGCGAAATGGATACCGAGACATGCTATTAGGATATGTCGGACAGCAGGGGTTGGCCGGACAAGAAGATCCTTCCACACGCCTTTTCCGGCACTCTTCCTGTTGGGAACAACTATAACATCGTCTGTCATGTCCTCGGGAATTCCGGCAGCCCGTTTGATGTCATTGAGTCTAGAGATGGCTTCTTCTTTGGTGTTTGAGGTTTTGTCGAGGACTTTAAAAGCATCCCCAAGGCGACCCTGGAGGACTAGCCATCTCGGAGACTCGGGCATTGCCAACACTCCGATGGCTAGGCACACTGAGGGAATCGCTCCGACACCTAACATGAATCTCCACCCAATATGCACGGGAAGCTTGGCGAAAAAGTAGTTCGATACGTACCCAAGAAGTATACCAATGTTGATAAATATCTGCATACAAAAGAACATACAAGCACTAAGTTTCATTTAAAATGTGCTTTTTATTATATCTAAAATTAGAAAGGTCAGATCTATTAGACCTCAGGGAAAGAGCTGAGAAAACCACGAGAAGTAGCAGGAGCAACTTCAGCCGTGTAAACCGGTGCGATCATCATAGCATAACCGACGCCAATACCAGCTACAAAACGGCCAACCATAATGAAAGGATAATTTGTGGCAAACCCCATGAGAAGGGCACCACAAAAGAAGAAGGCTCCTGCCAACACTATGGTGTATCGTCTCCCGATCCAATCAGAAGTTCTCCCCGCGGCGCCTGAACCTACCAGGGAGTAGATGTTTAAAATTCCCATGAGAATCTCAAGCTGTACGTCTGACAGTTTCAAATCTTCTTTTATAAAAATTGCAGCTCCACTCATCACTCCAATGTCTGCAACATCCATAGATATGTAAGGACGATTACAGAAACCAACTATGACATGGATCGTTAGAATAAAATCGTACCGTAACCAAGGATGATTGAAGTCATGGAGGCTAAGATTGCACATGCAAAAGCAAACCGGCTTCTATTCCCCCTCGGCGCCTCGGCTTCTGCAGTGACAACACCTTTCTCTATTCCAGAGGAACTCATCGTCTTCACTATGATTGCAAGACAATGAAATTAATTAATAGAAGAGAGTATGAAACTGGAAAATGAACTTTGGTTCTTGTGGATGATGGAATTATTGGGATGATGGAATGGGTTTAAATAAATGTGTAATGCTCACAACAAAAACTAACTAATACCGACTGTTAAGAAAATACTTAGTTAACTGATTACCCGTTATGGTTAAACAAAATTTCAGGGATAAAAATATAGATTAGAAGATGTCAAGATCCAGTGTTTTCCTCTCATCAACAAGTTTTGTCCTAAAATCAGTTGTTTACAGTAAAAACAGATCTAACAAGATTCGTTTCTCTCTCTTTGTTTTTTCCTATCCTGAAGTTAGAAACATACGAGAATATAATTAACATAAATCTAAAGATTTCAAGCAATAGTTACAAGTTTTGTTCACTTGGAACTTTATTTTAGTTTGATAAATGTAATTTTTATGTATAACATTTGTGTTGTTCAATATAAATATATATAAATAGTCTTTGGACCTAGAAAGCCTTTAGGATTCCCACGGCTATCAATTTTTTTTTTTTATAGATACATAAATATATCATACAATATCTAATATTTTTATTTGAAATATATAACTTCGTCCCGCCGCGCCGCTGCACCTATCTGAACAAATTCTACATTTATCTGAATAAATGAATTTGTACAATATAATTGAGTCATGAAAGTTAGGTTGATATTTTATTTCATTTATTTATTATAATTTTAAGGTTTATCATTTACATGTATTAAATTTACATAGAAAGAGCTTTAGTTGATTATTGTATGAAGTTAATTAGGATTATGATTCGGATTTAACATTTCAGATGGACTATATTACTCATTTTTTTATTACACTCGATTGTTCATCATTACGTTTTGTTGTATATACAGTAGAAACTCTTTTAAATAATACTCAATCAATTAATAACACAATAAATTAATAAATTCTTTCGGTCCTCAGTTGGTCATGTTCAAAATATGACCCAAATCGATAAAATAATATATTCTAGAAAACTGTGTGTAAATGTATAGTCCCATTAAAAACATAAATTAATAATTTATATGTAAATAAATTTTCTATATGTACAAACAAGAAATTTTTTTTTTCCATATTCAAATAATATTAGCTCTGTTTTTTCTTAACATTTAATATATTTTTATAATATTTAGTAAATTATATCTAAAACTGCAATTAAATTCTATAGAACATATTTCACACACACAAAACAATATAAGAAAAATAATATGAAGTTGAATTTCAAAAACTTAATCAATGTATATATGGTAAAATTAATTATTTTGTTATTTTATATAAAAGATATCCTCTAAAATAGAAAAATCTAAAAAGTAAAACTATTTGCAAATTAATAACTCTATAATTAATAAAATATCAAAATCCCAACATTGTTAATTTACAGAGTTTTTACTGTATTTGAAAATCATATTTACCATTTTCATTAATTTACTCGCTTAATTTAGCATTTATTGACATTTACTTTGGTAAATTCGGTCATGTGTGTCCGTCAAAGTGATTTATTTATTTTTCAGTGTCTTATGTTTAGTTATGTTAGTTTTTTTCAATATGTCATGTTAATTTCACATTTATAAGGAAAATCAATGGAGCGTTATCGCAAGTACCTTTCTAAAGTCTGCATTAGGCCATACCTTTTTAACCAAATCCGAAAACCGAACCGAATGCAAAAAACAGAACAAAACTAAATCTGAATCGTTATTATGATTCCTGGATAGGGAATGAGATTTAAGTATATTAAGGTTTGGATACAACTCGAACTAAACCAAAATCCGAATTAAGATCTGAAAACATCCGAACTTAGTTAAACCTATTAATTTTTACATATATTAAGGTAATTTATATATTTTAAAAAAATTCTATTTTTTGTTTATTTTGAATACTCTTTAGTTATTTTAACTAGATTAACTAATTTTAATTAGATTTTTGTATAATTTATACATTTTGAGAATTGTTTTCAGTTTCATTAGTAATAGATTTTTGGGAGTTCAAACATAGGTTACAACCGGAACCCGGAAGGAAAAAAATGAATCTGATCTAAAAATTAGTAAAACCCGAATGGGAGATCATACTACCGAAAATCCAAAAATTAGAATCAACCAACCCGAACGGGACACCAAATGGCCATGCCTAGCCTGCATTCATGTGTCCATCTTGTATTGTCTTGTTTGTCTGTTTCTTTTTCAGTTTCAGTGTAGATTCCTTTGTACATGATTTTATCCGAGTAACATGGTAGGCATACTTCTGGGGGCAGTAGTCCTGCTGAAAATTTGTTCCAAATGAGCAGAAAGATAAGTGGTGGCAAGCTTTCATTGTACGTCTTTCCTTTCCATTTCATTTTCATTTTCTAAGTAATGAAATAATCATCATAAGTAACTACTAATGTCTTCTCTTATTTGACTTATAAGCATACTACTGAAAATCCAATTTTGAAGGCTCTTATGCCAAGAAGATATAGAGTTTGATAGGTAGACCTTTGCCAAACAGTCAGAATGCACACATTTTGATCTCTGGACAGAAACTAGAATATGAAGAAATCAAAAGAGGAAGAGAGCGATTCGATATCTGATATTACCCTATTTAGATTCTTCAGTTTGGAGATCGAATTGATGGCTCGGATGAGCTCTTGTGAGTATGAGAAAAGCCATATTTTGGAGATTCCAAGGTGGTGAGCATGAGAGAGGGCTTCTCTAATAGCTAAAGCTTCAGCCAAGGGAAGTACCTATGATATAAGTTTTAACAGGCTCATTCTAATACTGATCTAATAATTTTTTTTTGTATATTTCTAGGCTTTCTCGTGGAGATGAAAGTGTCCCCCAAAAACATCAATTTCATCTAGGAATTACTGGGTTACTAGTAGAAAAGAAAATATGGGTTTCTGGAAAAAAAACCCTCAATGTGATTTTTTTGCAACTTTATCCGCAATCTCGAAAATCCACAGGTCAATCCAATAAATACGAGTTAACCCGCAGTATAATCTTTGATTGTATACACATAAATAGTGTTCGAACCTTGAACCTTAAACACATTTTTCAGGTTATCTAAGCATTTCGGCCAGCTGATATATTTGTTTTCTTATCATACGAAATTATTTATATAGCAAACCCATTCCAAAATGACTTTGGTTCTTCTTCTTATTCCCTTGGACATGAGAGCTTGGGTAATGAATATGATCCTTTGATTTTTACTCAAGCATCTACTCTTTTCGATTTTCTTTACTTATAGTTATTATCTCACATGATTTGAACAACAATTTGAATCAAATTATCGTTTCTGGCTCAGCTCCACCTTTTTCGAGTGTATCGTGGCGAGAACAAAAAAAAAAGATATGGTATGCTCCTGTGGTGATATCAAAGAAGAAAGATATGCTGCACTCCAAAGGGTCATCCCACATTCATTGCTCAAGCTCCCATGTCCAAGGGACAAATAAGAAACAAGGTCATTTCGGAATGGCTTTCCTATATAATTAATTTCGTTTAATAATTATATATCAGCGGCCGACATGGTTAGCTAGCTTCAAAATGTGTTTAAGGTTCAAGGTTCGAGCCTTCTATTTCAACTACTTATTATATTATAAAATAATGCCGAAACGATGTAGTATTGAACAATGTTAAAATTATACAAAGTCAAACACACATATATACAGCCAAATTTAATATTGTGGGTTGAATCCTATTTTCGTGATTGCATATAAAGTTGCAAAAGAGAAACTCAGAAAACCCAAAAAATAAGATGCTGAGAAATAAATTATAGAGAAATACCATAAAATAACTCTAAAATTTGTTATAAAAAAAATAACAGACAAGGGTCAAAACGACGAAAATAGATTTCATTGAAAAGATAAAAAAAAAAACAAATTACTTACACCCCAACGGTTAATTAATATAGACTTAGAATTTAGATTTGAAAGTTGGATGATGGGTTTAAGATTAATAAACCATTAATTAAAATTTAGAATATATTTTTAAAAATAGTTTAAAAAATTGGATTTCAAAAAAAAAATACAAAAAAAGAAAATTTAAAAAATAATTGAAAAAATTGAAAATAAAAAATTGAAAAAATATTCGAATTGGAATTTTTTTTCTCAAAAACAAAGTTCATGGACACATGACTTATTCTTCAATGGTTATGGATGTACACAAAAGGAGCCAGAAACCAAAGGAGAAGAGTTTCATCCTTACCTGTGGAGCTTGAGACGATTTCTTAGGCAACGGAAGGTGTTCTACAAGTAGCAACATGTCAGTTTTTTTATACCGATTGTAAGGATCTAATCTCAATGATTCAAGGCCCAAGAGCATGGCCATGCTTTTCAAAAAATTAAAGGAGTTGCTGAGAGGCTAAAATTAAAGGAGGTGAGATAGCAAGATCATTTCATAGGGATTTGTACTACATTGATTATTCTATTCCGGTCTAGTTCTCCAGATCAGCTCAAGTTGAGTAATAGAATAACCGTTTGATGAAAAACACTCATTATATGTACATATGTTTGTTTATGAGAAAATAAAAAGCGACGAGTCTATTGAAGAACGTTTTCCCCTAGGTGTGATGAATATAAGAAACTAACATTGATTTTGACATAATGAATAAATTAACATTTAACAACATTTTGAACCGGTTATGCCCTCAGTTGTAATAAGTATCCGGTTACATTTAAGAAGAGTGGATGACATCAATGTTTTGTGATGGACATAAATGAATGCCTGCTATTTAATATTACATGTAAATATAAAGAAACCAACGTTACAACATTATTTACCACATATATACTTAATCACTGTAGTAGTAAAGTGAATAGAAATAGAAGAATTTTCAATAAAGTATTCTACATCACCAAAATAGTATAGAATCCAAACCTCACTTACAATCTCTAAATATCAAACTCAACCCCAACTTCAAAATACTAAACCCTAAACCATAATCAGTAAAACCAAACTCAAATATAAACTATAATATAAAAAAATAAAATTTTCAGTTATTTTTAATTTTGTTATAGTGGTAGATAAAAATATGATATTCCATTGTTGATGTATAATCTTTCCATTTACATATTCACATGATCTATTCCAATTTTATATATATATTGCACCATTACATATAAATGAAATTATAATCACAGTTATATGGTGACTACTCTTCATCAGTGGGTGCGACTGCATGACACATATCCAATGTTTCAATTGTGTGGTTCTCAGCTGCTGTCCGAACATGTTCTAGTTAAGGACACACAATTCAATACTGGTTCTATTTGTTGATTACTAAACCCGTTCTATTCTATATGTATATAATAGTATAGAACACAATAAATTGTTCATCTTCTTTTATCAATTTTGGTACCTCACAGAGACAGAAAATTAGTGTATGTGGCTGTAACAGTAGAGATGGTACATTTATCATGCGATAGAGGAAATAATTTTGCTGTTGGTACAGTAGATGGAAGAGAAGAATAAGCAGAGGTGTGAGATGTGAGGTGAGGACGGGGTGATTCCGATGAAAACGAATATGGTGGTGACAATGGAAAGCTCAATGGTGATGGTGGTTCCCATTGTATCGATCGGTGGTGATTAAGGCAGAGTAACCAACGATTTATGTGTAGTTATCAACGAAAAATCAAGATAGAAAAGAAAAAAGAAGATAATGTTTATGTGTTCGATACTTTTCACAGTAACTAATTAATAATGTATTTTGTTTTCTTTGCAGGTTGAACCGGTCATATGAAAGGGTATAACAACAATATTATATAAAATATGCAATATATACGTGAGAGGTAGGTCAATTCGTCATACAGTTAATTATAATTTTTTTGTGTGCTATACAGTGCAATTTCCATGAATATATCTTTGTAAGGTTTTTACGTTCTTGTCAATTAAAGAAATAGCATCAGGTAGGTTGAATTCACATTCTCATCAAAATAAAGTTGAGCTTAGTTAACAAGTTGAGCTAGATGGAAACTTACATTATTAAAGCAATTTTCTTTTCTTTCTAATGAAATTTCCCCAATTCACGACAACATATTTCATTATTTCTTATCAGTGTTTCTCAACCACTTCTTTACCTTCCTTTGTAACATTCTTCTTCTTGTTTGCAGTGTAGCTCCCGAAAAGACTCTCCATCTCTTCCAAAGGTATACCTCGTGTCTCTGGAAGGAAAGTAAAGAAGAAGACCCATGCAGCAGCAGCAACTCCGGCAAAGAGAAGGAATGCACCACCGATGGTTAGACCTTTAGAAAGCGATAGGAATGTCATTCCGATAATACCACTCATTAATCTATTCAACATCACTCCCAAACTTGCCCCTTGAGCTCTTAGCCTCACAGGGAATATCTCTGAGCAGTAGACCCACGTCACTGGGCCGGCACCTATTGAGAATGTTGCTACAAACGTCATTACCATTGTAACGCTAAGCACAATAGCCCACTTGAGCGTGTGTCCTGGGTTTCTGTCGATGACTGTAAGACTAGTCCCAAGCGCGGTCAATGAAAGAAACATTCCGCCCATACTCGTGAGCAACAAGGCACGGCGTCCAAACCGGTCGACCACGCAAGTCCCTACAACGATAAAGAGTGTTTTGACAATTCCAACAGCGACAGTTGCCAAGAGCTGGTCATTCTTGGATTTCAGTCCAGCCTTTTGGAAGATGGTCGGAGAGTAAAGGACGACCGCGTCAATTCCGGAGGCTTGCTGAGCGAAATGGATACCGAGACATGCTATTAGGATATGTCGGACAGCAGGGGTTGGCCGGACAAGAAGATCCTTCCACACGCCTTTTCCGGCACTCTTCCTGTTGGGAACAACTATAACATCGTCTGTCATGTCCTCGGGAATTCCGGCAGCCCGTTTGATGTCATTGAGTCTAGAGATGGCTTCTTCTTTGGTGTTTGAGGTTTTGTCGAGGACTTTAAAAGCATCCCCAAGGCGACCCTGGAGGACTAGCCATCTCGGAGACTCGGGCATTGCCAACACTCCGATGGCTAGGCACACTGAGGGAATCGCTCCGACACCTAACATGAATCTCCACCCAATATGCACGGGAAGCTTGGCGAAAAAGTAGTTCGATACGTACCCAAGAAGTATACCAATGTTGATAAATATCTGCATACAAAAGAACATACAAGCACTAAGTTTCATTTAAAATGTGCTTTTTATTATATCTAAAATTAGAAAGGTCAGATCTATTAGACCTCAGGGAAAGAGCTGAGAAAACCACGAGAAGTAGCAGGAGCAACTTCAGCCGTGTAAACCGGTGCGATCATCATAGCATAACCGACGCCAATACCAGCTACAAAACGGCCAACCATAATGAAAGGATAATTTATGGCAAACCCCATGAGAAGGGCACCACAAAAGAAGAAGGCTCCTGCCAACACTATGGTGTATCGTCTCCCGATCCAATCAGAAGTTCTCCCCGCGGCGCCTGAACCTACCAGGGAGTAGATGTTTAAAATTCCCATGAGAATCTCAAGCTGTACGTCTGACAGTTTCAAATCTTCTTTTATAAAAATTGCAGCTCCACTCATCACTCCAATGTCTGCAACATCCATAGATATGTAAGGACGATTACAGAAACCAACTATGACATGGATCGTTAGAATAAAATCGTACCGTAACCAAGGATGATTGAAGTCATGGAGGCTAAGATTGCACATGCAAAAGCAAACCGGCTTCTATTCCCCCTCGGCGCCTCGGCTTCTGCAGTGACAACACCTTTCTCTATTCCAGAGGAACTCATCGTCTTCACTATGATTGCAAGACAATGAAATTAATTAATAGAAGAGAGTATGAAAATGGAAAATGAACTTTGGTTCTTGTGGATGATGGAATTATTGGGATGATGGAATGGGTTTAAATAAATGTGTAATGCTCACAACAAAAACTAACTAATACCGACTGTTAAGAAAATACTTAGTTAACTGATTACCCGTTATGGTTAAACAAAATTTCAGGGATAAAAATATAGATTAGAAGATGTCAAGATCCAGTGTTTTCCTCTCATCAACAAGTTTTGTCCTAAAATCAGTTGTTTACAGTAAAACCAGATCTAACAAGATTCGTTTCTCTCTCTTTGTTTTTTCCTATCCTGAAGTTAGAAACATACGAGAATATAATTAACATAAATCTAAAGATTTCAAGCAATAGTTACAAGTTTTGTTCACTTGGAACTTTATTTTAGTTTGATAAATGTAATTTTTATGTATAACATTTGTGTTGTTGAATATAAATATATATAAATAGTATTTGGACCTAGAAAGCCTTTAGGATTCCCACGGTTATCAATTTTTTTTTTATAGATACATAAATATATCATACAATATCTAATATTTTTATTTGAAATATATAACTTCGTCCCGCCGCGCCGCCGCACCTATCTGAACAAATTCTACATTTATCTGAATAAATGAATTTGTACAATATAATTGAGTCATGAAAGTTAGGTTGATATTTTATTTCATTTATTTATTATAATTTTAAGGTTTATCATTTACATGTATTAAATTTACATAGAAAGAGCTTTAGTTGATTATTGTATGAAGTTAATTAGGATTATGATTCGGATTTAACATTTCAGATGGACTATATTACTCATTTTTTTATTACACTCGATTGTTCATCATTACGTTTTGTTGTATATACAGTAGAAACTCTTTTAAATAATACTCAATCAATTAATAACACAATAAATTAATAAATTCTTTCGGTCCTCAGTTGGTCATGTTCAAAATATGACCCAAATCGATAAAATAATATATTCTAGAAAACTGTGTGTAAATGTATAGTCCCATTAAAAACATAAATTAATAATTTATATGTAAATAAATTTTCTATATGTACAAACAAGAAATTTTTTTTTCCATATTCAAATAATATTAGCTCTGTTTTTTCTTAACATTTAATATATTTTTATAATATTTAGTAAATTATATCTAAAACTGCAATTAAATTCTATAGAACATATTTCACACACACAAAACAATATAAGAAAAATAATATGAAGTTGAATTTCAAAAACTTAATCAATGTATATATGGTAAAATTAATTATTTTGTTATTTTATATAAAAGATATCCTCTAAAATAGAAAAATCTAAAAAGTAAAACTATTTGCAAATTAATAACTCTATAATTAATAAAATATCAAAATCCCAACATTGTTAATTTACAGAGTTTTTACTGTATTTGAAAATCATATTTACCATTTTCATTAATTTACTCGCTTAATTTAGCATTTATTGACATTTACTTTGGTAAATTCGGTCATGTGTGTCCGTCAAAGTGATTTATTTATTTTTCAGTGTCTTATGTTTAGTTATGTTAGTTTTTTTCAATATGTCATGTTAATTTCACATTTATAAGGAAAATCAATGGAGCGTTATCGCAAGTACCTTTCTAAAGTCTGCATTAGGCCATACCTTTTTTAACCAAATCCGAAAACCGAACCGAATGCAAAAAACAGAACAAAACTAAATCTGAATCGTTATTATGATTCCTGGATAGGGAATGAGATTTAAGTATATTAAGGTTTGGATACAACTCGAACTAAACCAAAATCCGAATTAAGATCTGAAAACATCCGAACTTAGTTAAACCTATTAATTTTTACATATATTAAGGTAATTTATATATTTTAAAAAAATTCTATTTTTTGTTTATTTTGAATACTCTTTAGTTATTTTAACTAGATTAACTAATTTTAATTAGATTTTTGTATAATTTATACATTTTGAGAATTGTTTTCAGTTTCATTAGTAATAGATTTTTGGGAGTTCAAACATAGGTTACAACCGGAACCCGGAAGGAAAAAAATGAATCTGATCTAAAAATTAGTAAAACCCGAATGGGAGATCATACTACCGAAAATCCAAAAATTAGAATCAACCAACCCGAACGGGACACCAAATGGCCATGCCTAGCCTGCATTCATGTGTCCATCTTGTATTGTCTTGTTTGTCTGTTTCTTTTTCAGTTTCAGTGTAGATTCCTTTGTACATGATTTTATCCGAGTAACATGGTAGGCATACTTCTGGGGGCAGTAGTCCTGCTGAAAATTTGTTCCAAATGAGCAGAAAGATAAGTGGTGGCAAGCTTTCATTGTACGTCTTTCCTTTCCATTTCATTTTCATTTTCTAAGTAATGAAATAATCATCATAAGTAACTACTAATGTCTTCTCTTATTTGACTTATAAGCATACTACTGAAAATCCAATTTTGAAGGCTCTTATGCCAAGAAGATATAGAGTTTGATAGGTAGACCTTTGCCAAACAGTCAGAATGCACACATTTTGATCTCTGGACAGAAACTAGAATATGAAGAAATCAAAAGAGGAAGAGAGCGATTCGATATCTGATATTACCCTATTTAGATTCTTCAGTTTGGAGATCGAATTGATGGCTCGGATGAGCTCTTGTGAGTATGAGAAAAGCCATATTTTGGAGATTCCAAGGTGGTGAGCATGAGAGAGGGCTTCTCTAATAGCTAAAGCTTCAGCCAAGGGAAGTACCTATGATATAAGTTTTAACAGGCTCATTCTAATACTGATCTAATAATTTTTTTTTGTATATTTCTAGGCTTTCTCGTGGAGATGAAAGTGTCCCCCAAAAACATCAATTTCATCTAGGAATTACTGGGTTACTAGTAGAAAACAAAATATGGGTTTCTGGAAAAAAAACCCTCAATGTGATTTTTTTGCAACTTTATCCTCAATCTCGAAAATCCACAGGTCAATCCAATAAATACGAGTTAACCCGCAGTATAATCTTTGATTGTATACACATAAATAGTGTTCGAACCTTGAACCTTAAACACATTTTTCAGGTTATCTAAGCATTTCGGCCAGCTGATATATTTGTTTTCTTATCATACGAAATTATTTATATAGCAAACCCATTCCAAAATGACTTTGGTTCTTCTTCTAAATCCCTTGGACATGAGAGCTTGGGTAATGAATACGATCCTTTGATTTTTACTCAAGCATCTACTCTTTTCGATTTTCTTTACTTATAGTTATTATCTCACATGATTTGAACAACAATTTGAATCAAATTATCGTTTCTGGCTCAGCTCCACCTTCTTCGAGTGTATCGTGGCGAGAACAAAAACAAAAGATATGGTATGCTCCTGTGGTGATATCAAAGAAGAAAGATATGCTGCACTCCAAAGGGTCATCCCACATTCATTGCTCAAGCTCCCATGTCCAAGGGACAAATAAGAAACAAGGTCATTTCGGAATGGCTTTGCTATATAATTAATTTCGTTTAATAATTATATATCAGCGGCCGACATGGTTAGATAGCTTCAAAATGTGTTTAAGGTTCAAGGTTCGAGCCTTCTATTTCAACTACATATTATATTATAAAATAATGCCGAAACGATGTTGTATTGAACAATGTTAAAATTATACAAAGTCAAACACACATATATACAGCCAAATTTAATAGGGCTTTTTGCAGAATTGACCTACAACTTAAAGTCAAACACAAAACTAACCTCCCTTTTTTTTGAAAATTGGTTTTGTCCTATTCACCCCACAAGTTTATATAATTTACGAAAATACCATAATTTTTTTTTTTTTCGAAAATGACATTTTTACTCTCTCACCCTCATCATCTTCAAGTAATTACAAGATTGCCATTGTCATCAATACCACAACCACCATGAACAAGAAATTTGAAGCTCTTAATTCTCCCAAAATCGATTTACCCTTCTTCTTTTTCCATTCTTGTGAACTAAACACAACATATCTCTCACTTTCTCTCCACAATGAGCTAAAAAAAACCAAGATTTTGATTCTAAATTTTTTATGGTTCATAGAGTCATAGAAGCTAACGTTTCTGGGTGGGTCACTTTCGTTTGTGATTCTGTGTGCTTGGAGAAGCCTTATGTATGCTAAGGAACTTATCTCACCAATTTAAGGTATGACATCGAGTTTTTTTCCAGATCTGTTCGTCAGACGACTTACTTGGGAAGTCGTCTGGCTGTAGACGACTTACCTGGAAGTCGTCTGGTCAGCGCATAGGTTATTTTTGCAATTGACTTTGAAATCTGTAACCTGAGACGACTGAAAGTTAAGTCATCTGTTTTTGTTTGGTTTCAAAAAAATCTCCAAAGAACCTAGACTACTTACATTTCAGTCGTCATAGGTTAGTTTTGCATTTGACTGGATAATTTCAGAAGTATGACTTCCCCAGACGACTTACATTTCAGTCGTCTGGCGAAAATTAAAATAATAATATTTTTTAAAAAGTAAACGACTTACAATTAAGTAGTCATAGGTTAGTTTTGCAATTGAAAAAAAAAACTTCAAGATTTAATTATACACAGACGACTTATAATTCAGTCGTCCACGAGACGACTTACTTGTAAGTCGTCCAGGATTTTTTTCCGAGATTCTGGTCAAACCTCGTAAATCCTAGACGACTTACATGTAAGTCGTCTCGTGGACAACTGAATTATAAGTCGTCTGTATATAATTAAATCTTGAAGTTTTTTTTTCAGTTGCAAAACTAATCTATGACGACTTAACTGTAAGTCGTCTACTTTTAAAAAATATTATTATTTTAATTTTCACTAGACGACTGAAATGTAAGTCGTCCAGGAAAGTCAAACTTCTGAAATAATCCAGTCAAATGCAAAACTAACCTATGACGACTGAAATGTAAGTCGTCTAGCTTTTTTGGAGTTTTTTTTTTAACCAAACAATAGTAGACGACTTATTTTTCAGTCGTCTGAAATAACAGATTTCAAAGTCAATTGAAAATAACCTCTGCGTTGACCAGACGACTTATATTTTAGTCATCTGGAATACTTAGATTGAAGTCGTCCGCGTCGTCCTAAATGGACAACGTCTCTGGAAGTCTACTAGATGACCTCCGTGGATGTCGTCTTCGTCAATGTTTAATAAACTTGCATTTTTTCTAAAACTATAAAGACTTTTTAATATTTTCTTGTTAATTCATGTTTATTAATGAATATTTGGGCTACTGAATGAAATTTATAACTTAATTGGTGATATTTATGAGGTTACCAATATTCACGTTAGTTAAAGTTTCTAACTGATCCGAGAAAACTTCCATGGAAGTCTTCTCCGCTAGTTTTTAAGTCTTCTACGTTAGTTTTTGAATAACTTGTATTTTTAAGAGTGATAAGTAACTTCAAGATATGTAAAACTCATATTTACAAAATATGTTATCTTCCTTAGTTTTACTAAATTTGACTAAGTTTTTCAACGCAAACTTATAAAAAATATGATATGCTTTGACTAGTTACCATTGTTTGTTTCCATCTCTTAAGTATTATTGTTATAGACAATAATGATGACTATTATTATGAGTTGGAAGAAGGGTTAAAATGCTTCTTAAAATGTTGTATCAATATGAAGCTACCAACATTCTTGTTTATTAAGATGAGAAAAAGGCCATTGGAGTTTATTATTGCATATAAGAGATCCAAAGATAAGAAAAAAAACTACTGAAATCTATTATTTCATTGATTTGTAAATGTGTAAACACATTGTTAGCACATTTAATACATCTTGGAAAACATTATTACTGATTTTACAAAAAATTCACAACTAAAAGAGTAGACATGCAATTCACAAAACATACCACAAACAAAACTATTATAGATCATTCCTCTACAAAGACAAGCTTGGAGTCCACTTGATATGGAAGAAAACTTTGTCAGAAGACTTCCAGGAAGTCCAGACGACTTTTAAGAAGTCCAGACGACTTCCAAGAAGTTCAGACGACTTTGTCAGAAGACTTTTAGGAAGTCCAGACGACTTTACAGGAAGTCCAGACGACTTTTAGGAAGTCCAGGCGACTTCCAGGAAGTCCAGACAACTTTGTCAGAAGACTTCCAAGAAGTGCAGACGACTAACAGGTATGTCGTCCCAGAAGTCTTCCAGATCTGAAAAACCTGCATATTAAATCCAGATCTGAAAAACCTGCATATCCAAAAACGTTCAAATGGCTTAAAAACAGAAAAAATGAGTGGAAGATTAGATAAATCTACCTTTACAGAACACACAAAAATACATATCTAAAAATAATAGATCTACCTTTAAATTAGTGGAAGATGAGTACCATCTAATTAAAAACCTGCAAAAAAGATAGATCAGTAAGAAATACATGAGACAAAACTAAAAAATTCATATAAAGTTTGGTGTTTTCAAGTCAAAGAGATTAGAGTGGGTTTGGAGAGTTTTAGTTTGGGAAAAAAGTAAGAACTTTATACAACAAGAAGTTACCAAATGAAGAAAAATCAGACATAAGAACTTACCAAAATGCTCAGATCTATTATGAAAGGGAGACTTCGTGAGAAGACTTCCATGAAGTGCAGATGACTTCCAGGAAGTCCAGACGACTTCCTGGAAGTCCAGACGACTTTGTCAGAAGACTTCGAAGAAGTCCAGACGACTTCCAGACGACTAACAGGTAAGTCGTCCCAGAAGTCTTCCAGATCTGAAAAACCTGCATATCAAATCCAGATCTGAAAAACCTGCATATCCAAAAACGTTCAAATGACTTAAAAATAGAGAAAATGAGTGGAAGATTAGATAAATCTACATTTATAGAACACACAAAAATACATATCTAAAATTAATTGATCTACCTTTAAATTAGTGGAATATGAGTACCATTTGATTAAAAACCTGCAAAAGAGATAGATTAGTAAGAAATACATGGGACAAAACTGAAAAATTCATATAAAGTTTGGTGTTTTCAAGTCAAAGAGATTAGAGAGAGGTTGGAGAGTTTTAGAATGATGAATATTACAATTTTGTTGCAGCCATTTGAGAGGAGGAGAGAGAATGTGTAAATTTTTCGTTATATAGGGAGACAAAAAATCCAATTAGGTTAAATATTTTTGACTCAGACGACTTCCTGGACAACTTACATTTCAGTCGTCTGGTGAAGAAACTAAAACAGACGAGACGACTTACATGTAAGTCGTCCAGAAGAGTTTAATATTTTTAGCGGGAAATTAAATATTTTTAGCGGGAAACTAAAATAGAAGACTTTCCAGACGACTTACAAGTAAGTCGTCTGGTTTAAATTATTTAAGCGAGAAAATAATTTTTAAAAAAAATTTAGGCTGGAATATTTGGACGACTTACATGTAAGTCGTCTGTTTTAATTTCTTCACCAGACGACTGAAATGTAAGTCGTCTAGACCCTAAACATAACCCTTAAATTAGCTTTTATATGTCCGGTAAATGATCCGGTTAGGTTAAAACGTACATTGGTAAAATTAAAGGTTCGGTACGATGTAGACGACTGAAATATACGTCGTCCGAGTAAATTATTCAACAGACGACTGAAATATAAGTCGTCCACACCCTAAACATAACCCCTAAACTTAATTATCTAATTAAACACTTCATAAAATCAAATCAAACTTGAAAAGTGTTTACTATACACATAAATAAACACATATAGGTGAAAACTAATTTTTGAAAAAAACATTTTAGTTTTCCAAAATCTAACCCTAACAATACATACAATACTACAACATATGTTTGCCAAACTCCTAAACCAAAGAATATTATGATTCACTACTTCCACTCATCTATCTTCAAAACAAATCAATTTTATCATATCTTAATTTATATCACTTAAAACTGTTTATAATTACTTGATTTTTATTTTTCACGCATTAAAATATTATTTTACAAGATTTATAAATTATTTTTAAAATAAACTGGTACCAGACGACTTACACTTCAGTCGTCCAGACGACTTCCAACATCTCAGACGACTCAGACGATTTATTGGGGCTATATTCGTAAAAATGGCTTCTGTTTTTTTGTATGTCACAAGGGGCTGAGCTGTAATTTCACTAGGCTTTTAGGTTAGTTTTGCATTTGATTCAAGTTTGGGTATAGGTTTAGGGTTAAAATCAAGTTGTGGGTTAGTTTTGGCAAAAACCCCAATTTAATATTGCGGGTTGAATCCTATTTTCGTGATTGCATATAAAGTTGCAAAAGAGAAACTCAGAAAACCCAAAAAATAAGATGCTGAGAAATAAATTATAGAGAAATACCATAAAATAACTCTAAAATATGTTATCAAAAAATAACAGACAAGGGTCAAAACGACGAAAATAGGTTTCAATGAAAAGATAAAAAAAAAAACAAATTACTTACACCCCAACGGTTAATTAATATAGACTTAGAATTTAGATTTGAAGGTTGGATGATGGGTTTAAGATTAATAAACCATTAATTAAAATTTAAAATATATTTTTAAAAATAGTTAAAAAAATTGGATTTCAAAAAAAAAATACAAAAAAAGAAAATTTAAAAAATAATTGAAAAAATTGAAAATAAAAAATTGAAAAAATATTCGAATTGAAATTTTTTTTCTTAAAAAAAAGTTCATGGACACATGACTTATTCTTCAGTGGTTATGGATGGACACAAAAGGAGCCAGAAACCAAAGGAGAAGAGTTTCATCCTTACCTGTGGAGCTTGAGACGATTTCTTAGGCAACGGAAGGTGTTCTACAAGTAGCAACATGTCAGTTTTTTTATACCGATTGTAAGGATCTAATCTCAATGATTCAAGGCCCAAGAGCATGGCCATGCTTTTCAAAAAATTAAAGGAGTTGCTGAGAGGCTAAAATTAAAGGAGGTGAGATAGCAAGATCATTTCATAGGGATTTGTACTACATTGATTATTCTATTCCGGTCTAGTTCTCCAGACCAGCTCAAGTTGAGTAATAGAATAACCATTTGATGAAAAACACTCATTATATGTACATATGTTTGTTTATGAGAAAATAAAAAGCGACGAGTCTATTGAAGAACGTTTTCCCCTAGGTGTGATGAATATAAGAAACTAACATTGATTTTGACATAATTAATAAATTAACATTTAACACCATTTTGAACCGGTTATGCCCTCAGTTGTAATAAGTATCCGGTTACATTTAAGAAGAGTGGATGACATCAATGTTTTGTGATGGACATAAATGAATGCCTGCTATTTAATATTACATGTAAATATAAAGAAACCAACGTTACAACATTATTTACCACATATATACTTAATCACTGTAGTAGTAAAGTGAATAGAAATAGAAGAATTTTCAATAAAGTATTCTACATCACCAAAATAGTATAGAATCCAAACCTCACTTACAACCTCTAAATATCAAACTCAACCCCAACTTCAAAATACTAAACCCTAAACCAGAATCAGTAAACCCAAACTCAAATATAAACTATAACTAGATTTTGACCTGTGCAGGCGCGCGGGTGTACATTTTGAAAAATATGTTGATATTTGTTTTTCATGTAATTATTAAGGTTTTACAAAATGAATCCAAAGAACATAACCGATACCGATCCGAAAATATAGTACCAAACCCGAACATAAATTGATTAAATATTCGAATTATTCAAAATTTTATTATTTAGAGAACCAAATCTGATCCGAACCGAAGTATTCGGGTACTCGAATTTATCTAAAAATAGATTTATATACTTATATATATATTAATTATTTTTAGATTTAACGTATATAAAACATTAAGAATGATACTTTTAAATTGGTTTAAATACTTGAAAATATATATATAGATAGTCAAAAGTAAATATATGCAATAGTTAAAGTATACTCAAATCACCAAAAATACTTAAAATAATTATTGATTCCGTATCCAAAATTTTAAATCAAACCAATTGATATGTTAAGCTTAGGTATTCTGACATATGTTATTCAAATTTATAGGTAATATATTATTTTATTTATAGATTTTGAGAAATTTAAAATAGATAATGATTTAAAACTTTAAAAATAATTTAAATGGGTTATCCAAACGCGAACCAAACCCGCAAAGATCCGAATCAAACTCAAACCAAAATTTAGAAACATCCTAACATGGCTTAAATCTTTGACTCCGAAAACCCGAAACACAAACCGATCAGAACCAAACCCGTATGGGTGCCCGAAATCTCATCCCTATTCATTATTATATATCGTATACTGTCATCATATAATTAATTGTATTTTATATTTACCATCATATAAGTAATCATATAATTAATAGTATTTTATACGTACCATCATATAAATAATTATATATATTATATTTATAAAACTTAATAGGAAATATAAAAACGATAATTTGAGTTGGTATTTCAAATTGGGCTTTGTATTGTATTTTTATTATATATATTGACAACATTTTTGTATAATGGTTATTGAAAAATAGTTTAGTAAAAATCCATTTTTGAATATATATATTAGTTTTTAATCAATTTTTGATATAAATCAACTTTAAATTATTATTTTGATTTGAAATATGTGTATAAAGTTTAAATTTTTTTTTATGGTTAGTTTAGATAAGAAAAAGTTTTAGGCGATTAGATTGACCCGTTTTCGTATATTTTAAATCTCGTCCAGATAGATAGTTTTTTATAATATGATGGACTTTTAATTTTTCTTAAAAACATAAGCCCATTACTTTTTTTTCTTAATACTATTATCCTTGTTTCCAAACAAAATTAATTTTTTTTTAAAAGACTACAATTTATGTTTCCAAACACTCTAAATTTTTTTAATAGTCCTATTCAAGTCTCCAAACACTCCAATTTTGTACTTGAGTTTTAATAAGATAGATATATAAAAATAAAATTTTCAGTTATTTTTAATTTTGTTATAGTGGTAGATAAAAATATGATATTCCATTGTTGATGTATAATCTTTCCATTTACATATTCACATGATTTATTCCAATTATATATATATTGCACCATTACATATAAATGAAATTATAATCACAGTTATATGGTGACTACTCTTCATCAGTGGGTGCGACTGCATGACACATATCCAATGTTTCAATTTTGTGGTTCTCAGCTGCTGTCCGAACATGTTCTTGTTAAGGACACACAATTTAATACTGGTTCTATTTGTTGATTACTAAACCCGTTCTATTCTATATGTATATAATAGTATAGAACACAATAAATTGTTCATCTTCTTTTATCAATTTCTGGTACCTCACAGAGACAGAAAATTAGTGTATGTGGCTGTAACAGTAGAGATGGTACATTTATCATGCGATAGAGGAAATAATTTTGCTGTTGGTACAGTAGATGGAAGAGAAGAATAAGCAGAGGTGTGAGATGTGAGGTGAAGACGGGGTGATTCCGATGAAAACGAATATGGTGGTGAAAATGGAAAGCTCAATGGTGATGGTGGTTCCCATTGTATCGATCGGTGGTGATTAAGGCAGAGTAACCAACGATTTATGTGTAGTTATCAACGAAAAATCAAGATAGAAAAGAAAAAAGAAGATAATGTTTATGTGTTCGATACTTTTCACAGTAACTAATTAATAATGTATTTTGTTTTCTTTGCAGGTTGAACCGGTCATATGAAAGGGTATAACAACAATATTATATAAAATATGCAATATATAGGTGAGAGGTAGGTCAATTCGTCATACAGTTAATTATAATTTTTTGTGTGCTATACAGTGCAATTTCCATGAATATATCTTTGTAAGGTTTTTACGTTCTTGTCAATTAAAGAAATAGCATCAGGTAGGTTGAATTCACATTCTCATCAAAATAAAGTTGAGCTTAGTTAACAAGTTGAGCTAGATGGAAACTTACATTATTAAAGCAATTTTCTTTTCTTTCTAATGAAATTTCCCCAATTCACGACAACATATTTCATTATTTCTTATCAGTGTTTCTCAACCACTTCTTTACCTTCCTTTGTAACATTCTTCTTCTTGTTTGCAGTGTAGCTCCCGAAAAGACTCTCCATCTCTTCCAAAGGTATACCTCGTGTCTCTGGAAGGAAAGTAAAGAAGAAGACCCATGCAGCAGCAGCAACTCCGGCAAAGAGAAGGAATGCACCACCGATGGTTAGACCTTTAGAAAGCGATAGGAATGTCATTCCGATAATACCACTCATTAATCTATTCAACATCACTCCCAAACTTGCCCCTTGAGCTCTTAGCCTCACAGGGAATATCTCTGAGCAGTAGACCCACGTCACTGGGCCGGCACCTATTGAGAATGTTGCTACAAACGTCATTACCATTGTAACGCTAAGCACAATAGCCCACTTGAGCGTGTGTCCTGGGTTTCTGTCGATGACTGTAAGACTAGTCCCAAGCGCGGTCAATGAAAGAAACATTCCGCCCATACTCGTGAGCAACAAGGCACGGCGTCCAAACCGGTCGACCACGCAAGTCCCTACAACGATAAAGAGTGTTTTGACAATTCCAACAGCGACAGTTGCCAAGAGCTGGTCATTCTTGGATTTCAGTCCAGCCTTTTGGAAGATGGTCGGAGAGTAAAGGACGACCGCGTCAATTCCGGAGGCTTGCTGAGCGAAATGGATACCGAGACATGCTATTAGGATATGTCGGACAGCAGGGGTTGGCCGGACAAGAAGATCCTTCCACACGCCTTTTCCGGCACTCTTCCTGTTGGGAACAACTATAACATCGTCTGTCATGTCCTCGGGAATTCCGGCAGCCCGTTTGATGTCATTAAGTCTAGAGATGGCTTCTTCTTTGGTGTTTGAGGTTTTGTCGAGGACTTTAAAAGCATCCCCAAGGCGACCCTGGAGGACTAGCCATCTCGGAGACTCGGGCATTGCCAACACTCCGATGGCTAGGCACACTGAGGGAATCGCTCCGACACCTAACATGAATCTCCACCCAATATGCACGGGAAGCTTGGCGAAAAAGTAGTTCGATACGTACCCAAGAAGTATACCAATGTTGATAAATATCTGCATACAAAAGAACATACAAGCACTAAGTTTCATTTAAAATGTGCTTTTTATTATATCTAAAATTAGAAAGGTCAGATCTATTAGACCTCAGGGAAAGAGCTGAGAAAACCACGAGAAGTAGCAGGAGCAACTTCAGCCGTGTAAACCGGTGCGATCATCATAGCATAACCGACGCCAATACCAGCTACAAAACGGCCAACCATAATGAAAGGATAATTTGTGGCAAACCCCATGAGAAGGGCACCACAAAAGAAGAAGGCTCCTGCCAACACTATGGTGTATCGTCTCCCGATCCAATCAGAAGTTCTCCCCGCGGCGCCTGAACCTACCAGGGAGTAGATGTTTAAAATTCCCATGAGAATCTCAAGCTGTACGTCTGACAGTTTCAAATCTTCTTTTATAAAAATTGCAGCTCCACTCATCACTCCAATGTCTGCAACATCCATAGATATGTAAGGACGATTACAGAAACCAACTATGACATGGATCGTTAGAATAAAATCGTACCGTAACCAAGGATGATTGAAGTCATGGAGGCTAAGATTGCACATGCAAAAGCAAACCGGCTTCTATTCCCCCTCGGCGCCTCGGCTTCTGCAGTGACAACACCTTTCTCTATTCCAGAGGAACTCATCGTCTTCACTATGATTGCAAGACAATGAAATTAATTAATAGAAGAGAGTATGAAAATGGAAAATGAACTTTGGTTCTTGTGGATGATGGAATTATTGGGATGATGGAATGGGTTTAAATAAATGTGTAATGCTCACAACAAAAACTAACTAATACCGACTGTTAAGAAAATACTTAGTTAACTGATTACCCGTTATGGTTAAACAAAATTTCAGGGATAAAAATATAGATTAGAAGATGTCAAGATCCAGTGTTTTCCTCTCATCAACAAGTTTTGTCCTAAAATCGGTTGCTTACAGTAAAAACAGATCTAACAAGATTCTCTCTCTCTCTCTCTCTCTCTCTCTCTCTCTCTCTCTCTCTCTCTCTCTCTCTCTCTATCTCTCTCTCTCTCTCTCTCTCTCTCTCTCTCTCCTAAAGTTAGTAACATATCTTATTATATAAAAGGTTAGTTCTTTAAAATTAATAATTAACACTATCACTACACAGTGCACTTAAAATTTTGAAATGGTGACATGTTTGAAATATATCATAGATAATAAGATAAACTAGAGTTGACCCACGAAACCACTGGAGACTTTAGGATTTGAGGATTTGCTACTTTGTAAAGGGAGAAGGCTCCATCTCTCTCGCCTAGAGAAGATTATCTTGAACCCTCTTTTTGTTTCTGTTATTCTTATGCAGTATTATTCAATATTGATGTTTGTGTTTTCTTGTGTCATGGCTGAGTAGTCGGCTAGCTAGTCTAGGGTTCTAGGGTGTTAATCATGTGAGCTAAACATAGATAAGTGAATCATATTATTGTCTTCACTCATATCCATCCTTACTGCTTGCATTAATCTGGCCGCTTAATGCTAGATCCTAGGTTTAACCTGTTTATTAACCGTGTAATAGGTTGCTAGATCTGTTATGAATGAGCCTAGCATCCATAATCAGCGAAAGTAGATATTAGGGTGTTTGGTGAACCTATCGGACTTGATCTCTATTGCTTGCTGTCGCGGCTTGACCCAAACGAGAGTTTAGGTATCAAGATCGATCAGCATAGGGGGCTGTTCTACTTGAGTGATCCGAGTTCTGGACCTGTTCTTATAGCGCTTGAATAATTGTTTATCTCACAAGTATTAGCACCTGATGAAGTAACCCTAGGCTGGCTTCTTTTAAGTTGAATTCACATTTACATTATTTACTTGTTTTGCACGTTACCCACAAATCAAAACCCCATTATTGTTTTAGCTAAGTATTGATCCCATAAGGATAAAGTGTAATTGTTGGTCTATGTGGATTCGATCCTAAAGTGCTACATCGACATACCATTCGATTGTGGTAGTGTGCACATTAGGTTAATTGGTGTGGGTATACACGTAATATCAGACCCGGATGACCTAACTCGAACCCCACACATAAATTTATAATATACAAGCGGAGCCTAATTTCAAAACCCAAGAAAATTGATCCCGCAAGAAACAACTTGTACCTGAATGAATACTTGAATGTCCATATCTTCTGATTCTGTAAATAAATTTTTTTAAAAACTCTTTCTATATATTTGGCTAAAATAAAGGAAATAAAAAGAATTTTTTATTTAGTAAAATAGTTATACGGAGTGAAACATTAAGTGACAAGAAATGTAATACGTTTTAATTATTTTGATTTAAATTATTTTTTTGTTCACATAAACTATGACTTTGAATTATGTGTTTGGTTACATAACTTTTCACCGACTGGAACTAACATAATTTTTTTTTTGTAAAATAGATTAAACCGAACTATTAACCATATGCAAAACCCGGCTATTTTACATTTTTGATTTTTATAATTTGCACAAATTTAGGGTATGCATAGTGACCAAGGAGCTAGATATGATTTTTATAATTTGCACAAATCATAAAACAAACCATAAACAAAAATATTACACATGGAGCTAGATATCATTCCTCAACATAGATAATATTGGAATCCATTTAACATCATCTCTTTGCACCACTTTCGGTAGAAGACTTCGGAAGACTTCCTGAAGACTTCGTGGAAAGTCTCTAGCATAAAATAAATTAGAAGACTTCCCACTAAGTGTTCCAATAGTCTTCTGAGAGTATTCCTAGAAGTTTTTCAAAATCTGATTCAGATCCGAAAAATCTGCATATTCAAAAGTATTCAAATGGCTTCAAAACAGAGAAAACTCAAAAAATAATTTTTTTATGCTTAAATAATAAACAAAACAATTACATTTGGTTGAACCTATAACTTTTTAGAATCTAATATATAAACACACAAAAATATATATCAAAACATTGTACCACTTTGGGCGGAAGACTTCCCGAAGACTTCGTGGAAAGTCTTCTAGCATAAAATGCATTAGAAAACTTTCCAAGGAATCTTCCGAGAAATCTTCTGAGAAATCTTTTAAAGTCTGTCTAGATCTGAAAAACCTGCAAATTCAAAAATATTCGAATAGCTTCAAAATACATACAAACTTCAAAAATATAATTTTTATGTTTAAATAATAAACAAAACAGTAATATTAGGTTGAATCTATAGCTTTTTAGAATCTAATATGTAAAACACACAAAAATACATATCCAAAATTTATAGATCTACTTTGAAGGAGTGAAAGATGAGAACCATATAATGAAAAACTTGCAAAAAGAAGATAAATTAGTGAGAAGACATAAGAAAAAAAATGAGAAATAGATTTAAAGTTTGGTGTTTTGACGTTCAAAGAGATTAAAGAGAGGTTAGAGAGTTTTAAACTGAGAAACATTACATTTTTCTTTGCAGCTATTTGAGAGGAAAAATAGAATATGTAAATTTTCTTTATATATGGAAACAAAAATTCCAATTAAGTTAAATATTTTCGATACATAAGACTTTTTGGAAAGTCTTCTAAGAGCCTAAAATCAAATAACTAACTAAATAGCAAAAAACACTTCATTAAACTTAAAATCAAAATTTAAAGTATTTAATATACACAAAACTAAATACATATATGCCAAATTTAATTGTTTTCTTTTAAGTTAAGATTTTCAAATCTATCCGTAAAAAAATCAACAATACTATAACATATGTTATCAAACCCTAAACCAAAAAATATCATGACTCAATCTATATTCACTCATCTATGTTAAAAATAATTCAATTTAGTAAAATTAAATTTACACCATTTAGAAATGTTTATATTTACATGATTTAGATTTTTCTCCCTATCAAAATATATTTTATAAATTACTTTTAAGATCTAATACATGAAAAGACTTCTGGAAAACTTTGTTTTTGGCGGAAAACATAAATTCTACTAAATTTTAGATAGGACACCTACCTACTACAAAAATTCGGGCGGGAATATGTCAGAAGACTTTTTGGGAAGTCTTGTAGAAGTCTTCCAAACCCTAACCTAATCAAATAACTAAATAAATAGCAAAGCACAATTCATTAAACTTAAAATCATCTTATATAAAGTGTTTAATATACACAAAACTAAACACATGTAAGTAAAAAAATTTGAGTTAAGAGTCCAAAATCTAACCCTAAATACAAACAATACTATAACATATACAATACTATAACATATGTTACCAAACCCTAAACCAAAGTCTTCTGGGAGTCTTCCACACCCTATAATCAAATAAGTAAACAAAAAATATTTCCTTAAACTTAAAAGAAACTTAGAAAATGTTTAAATCAAATTATTAGATCGTCACTAAACACATATATGTCAAATTTTTTAAAAAAATCAAAAGATAATATTTCAAATCTAACCATGAAAACATCAACAATACTATAACATATGTTACCAAATCATAAACCAAAGGCTATCATGACTTGATCTTCATTCACTCATCTATGTTAAAAATAATTCAATTTTAGGAAAATTAAATTTCCATAATTTAGAAATGTTTATTAATACATGATTTTGATTTTTTTCCTTTTCAAAATATTTTTTATAAAATTTATTAATTACTTTTAAGATCTAATACATGAGAAGACTTCTAGAAGACTTCGATTTAGGTGGGAAACCTAAATAATTCTAAAATTTAGGCAGAAACCCTAAATTCTACTAAAATTTAGACAAGATATGCCAGAAGCAAAAAATACTTCTTTAAACTTAAAAGATACTTAGAAAGTGTTTAAATCTAGTTATTAGTCACTAACAGGTAGTGGTCAAATTAAAAAAAAAAGGATAAGATTTCAAAATCTACCCTAAAAATACTAACAATACTACAATATTTGTTACCAACACTAAACCAAAGACTATCATGACTCAACATTCACTCAACTATGTTGAAAATAATTCAATTTTAGTAAAACTAAATTTACATCGTTTAAAAATGTTTATTATTACATGATATCATTTTTTTCCCATCAAAATATTTAAAAAAAAAATAAAAATAAATTATAATATATTTAAAATCGACCGAACAAGGAGAAGAGAAGACTTTTTTGTAAGTCTTCTCACGCAGAGGGTTATAATGGTAAAACTCAATACATGTTATTTATTTGGTCATAATGATGTTGTTGTAATTTCACTAGTTTTTTTTTATTTTTGAATTTAATTAAATTTGGGTACATTTTTGTATTCAAAATCAAAATTTGAGTCATTTTTGACAATTTTTCCATAAAGTTGCACGGTTCCATATCTAGTGAGAATATAATTAACATAGATCAAAAGATTTCAAGCAATAGTTACAAATTTTGTTCACTTTGAACTTTATTTTAGTTTGGTATATATATAAATTTTATGTATAAGATTTTTGTTGTTCAATATAAATATATAATACAATGTCTAATATTTTTATTTAAAATATATAAGTAAGTGATTCATCTGCCGGGCTGCCGCACCTATCTAAACAAATTCCACATTTATCTGAACAAATGAATTTGTACAATATAATTGAATCATGAAAGTTAGGTTAATATTTTATTTTCATCTCTTTATTATACTTATTATAAATTTGGGGTTTATTATTTACATGTATTAAATTTACACAGTAAGAGTTTAAGTTGATTATTGTATTATGTTAATTAGGATTTTGATTTGGATTTAACGTTTCAGATGGACTATATTACTCGTGTTTCCGTTACACTGGATTGTTCATCACTCCCTTTTGTTTTCTATAGTTAGAATATTTACCATTTCCATTAATTTAATCATTTAATATAGCAATTATTGACATTTACTTTGGTAAATCCGGTCATATGTCCGTCTAAAGTGTCCGTCTAAATTCGGTCTGTTTCTTTTTCAGTGTCTTCTGTTCACTTTAGTTATATTATGTTTTTTTGAATATGTCTTATGTTAATTTCAAATTTTCAAGGAAAATCAATGGAGTTATCGCAAGTACCTTTCTAAAGTCTGCATTAAGCCTGAGCATTTTAACAAAATCTGAAAACCGAAATGAATGCAAACAAAAAAAAAACGAAACCAAATCAGAATCGTTATAAAGATACCTGTATGGAGACTAAGAGCTAGGTATATTAAGGTTTGGGTACAATTCTAATTGAACCAAAATTGGTATTAAGATATGAAAACATCCGATTAATCTATGAATTTTTACATATATTAAGGTAATTTAGAAATTTTGTATTTTTTTGTTACTTTGAATACTTTTTTTGTTAGTTTAAAATATTAACTATTTTAATTATATTTTTGAATAGTTTATATGTTTTGAGTATTTTTCAGTTTCGTTAGTTTTAAAATATTTTTAGGAGTTCAAACATAGTTTACAACCCGATCTGAAGTGAACCCGGAAGGAAGCGGACAAATCTGATCTAAAAATTAGTAAAACCCGAATGAGACTTATGAGCATACTACCAAAAATTAGAATCAACCAAACCGAACCCAAACGGGACACCGAATACCTATGCCTTGTCTGCACTCATGTATCCATCTTGTATTGTATTGTGCTTCTGTCTCTTTTTCAGTTTCGGTGTAGATACCTTGGTACATGGTTTCATCCGAGTAACATGGCAGGCATACTTCTGGGGGCAGTAGTCCAGCTGGAAATTTCTTCCAAATGAGCGGAAAGATAAGTGGTGGCAAACTTTCATTGTAAGTCTTTCCTTTCCTTTTCCTTTTTCATTTTCTAAGTAATGAAATAATCAACATAACTAACTACTAATGTATTTTCTTATTTGACTTATAAGCATACTACCGAAAATCCAAATTTGAAGGCTCCTATATATGCCCAAGAAGAGGTATAGTTTGATAGGTAGACCTTTGCCAAACAATCATCATGCACATTTTGATCTCTTGACAGAAAAGAAACACATGAAGAAATCAAAAGAGGAAGATGGTGATTTGATATCCGAGAGTACCCTGTGGAGATTCTTCGGTTTGGTGATCGAATTGCTGGCTTGGATGAGCTCTTGTGAGTCTGAGAAAAGCCAGATTTTGGAGATGTCAAGGTGGTGAGCATAAGAGATGGCTGCTCTAATAGCTAAAGCTTCAGCCAAAGGAAGTACCTTTGATATAAGTTTTAACAGGCTCATTCTCATACTTATCTAATATTTTGTTCTATATGTCTAGGCTTTCCCGTGGAGATGAAAGTATCCACCAAAAATCATAAATTTCATCTAGCAAGTTTTACTTGGAAGTGTTAGGAGTAGAAAAATAGAGTTTCTGCAAAACAATATCCTCAATGTGATTTTGCAACTTTATCCACAATCTCGAAAATCCACAGGGTCAATCCAATAAATACGAGTCAACCCGCAATATAAACTTTAAATGCATACAAATACAGAGGGTTCAAACCTTGAACCTTAAATAAATTTTGCAAGTTATCTAACCATTTCGGCCAGCTGATATATTTGTTTTCTTATCAGACAAAATAATTTATATAGCAAATCCATTTGAAATGACATTGTTTCTTCGTATTCTTCCATTGGACATGGGAGATCGGGTAATGAACATGATCTACCTTATACTTTTAAAGTTTGTTAACTTGTCTGTCTACATAATTTATGGAAAACATACATGGAATGTATTTTTACGAAATTGATGATTTCATTGTAACTAGGAAAAACTATGTACACATAAATAAATTGTACAACTGATGTAAATATATTTGTTATGTGGTACAACTAATATTTTTCGATTTCACTGTCAAAGTACAACTATGCACAAACTAGTATAAGTCAAAAACTAGTACAACTATGTACAGAAGGTACAACTAAAAAACTGGTACAACTACTTGTTATTTTATTTAATATTGTTTTAAATGTTGACCAGTTTTAAATGTGTATCATATTTTAAACATTGGGGTTGAACACATTAGTAATACTGGTATAAACAACTATTCAAGTTCTGAAATTTAAATATTCAATTGGGTACTGCATATGAAAAAACAATCAGCTGGCCAAATTGGTAAGTGTTTAGATACGTTCTTTTTAAAAAAAAATGTTTTTTGGCAATTATAACACTATCACATATGTTTGCATGATCTACCTTATACTTTTAAGGTTTGTTAACTTCTTTGTCCATATAATTTTTGGAAAACATATATGAAATGTACTTTAACAAAATGGATGATTTCATTTTATTGGGGCAAAGACATGTACACATAAAGAAATGGTACAACTAAGGTAAGTTAATGAAACTTCAACTAGTACAACTATACACAAATTAGTACAACTCAAAAACTAGTACAACTATATAGAGTTGGTACAACTAGAAAACTAGTACAACAACTACTTGTTATTTTATTTAATATTGTTTTAAATGTGCTTCAATTTTTAAATATGTATCATGTTTTAAATTATGTGGTTACTAATGTCGTAGTTGTACTAGTTGTACCATTTGTAAATATTATTGTGTAGTTGAATATGTTGTATTAGTTATACTAATATATATATATATATATATATATAAACTAAACATAATTTATTTCATAAGAAACATAAGTTTTAATAGATCTTGGGAAGAGAAACCTACCATCCGATGTTAAAACAACGCAACTCAAATGTTGCCAAAATTAAACTAGTAATCCTATTATTGTAGTTAAACCAGTTGTATCAGTCAGACTATTATTATCGTAATCCAAACACCAAACATGAATGTTTATACATCCTTTTGAACTCTTGATGGTTTTTGTGTCTTCTTCTGGAATATATTCTACTAATCCTTTACTACTGTAACATTTTTCGGCTTGACAATTGTCTTCTTTGGTTACGAGAGCAAAAAAGATAAAAAATGATTTTTTTCTGTAAATAGTAAAACTAGTACAACTGTTAAAACAACTAATTATTCAAATAATTATTATATAAAACAAAATTTTAATATATATTGATAAATTCATGCATGGGAAAATTAGACCAACATTTTCATTGGTTCTACATTATCCTCTTCTATAACATTATTCGCTGAAAACAAAAACCATAATATAGCCATATTAGTTATAAAATTGTACTAGTTGTAGGTTTTCTAATTATAATAATTATACTCGTTGTAGTTGTACTAGTTATACTAGTTTCAGTTGTACTATGTGTACTAGTAGCACTTTGCGTTCTTCATTGTCGAAATTTTGTATTTAGAACTTAGATTTGATTTTATATGAGATAAAATAGATTGGGAATGATGAAGAATTGACCGATTTGGGATAAGAACGAAAATTTGTAAGGTTCGAAGAGTTTTTTTTTTGATTATGGAATGGAGAAATTTGTTAAAATGGAGATTTTAAATCTGGGCTTTTAAAGGTTGTGAATCGGGATGAAGTAAATTAAAACTGAATAATATGGAAGGGATTAGATGTATGGCACTTAACTTTGAGTTTGAGTTTGATTTTTAAGAAATGGTGACGAAAAATGGAGATGAAGAGCGTCAAAATGATGTTGGAGAAGAAGGAGAGATTTGGGGATCTAAGGATCCGGAATGGGTTGGGTCGGATTATTGGGTTTCGATAGGTAGTGGTTGGGTTGGTAAATAAATAGAAGTTTTTGGGTTTTGAGGACTTTTTGACTATTTTTCTATTTAAAACTAATTCAAAATAAAAATCAAAATACAAGGGGTCTTTTTTAGATTTTTTTTCTATGCCAAGTGGTCTATATCAACATTTGTTCCGTGAGAAACAAAAATAATAAAGAGATAATGAGAGAAAAGAATAATAATATCCGTTAGATTGAGATCTATCAATGGTCAAGATTAATAGTTTTGTTATCCGCACCCTATTGGTCAAGGTTTTTTCTCTTTATTTTTTTTCTTTGTTGTACTCTGTTTTTTTTTTTAATATTTAGTATATTTAATAGTTATTTTATTTTGTGGTTGATAATTTAGTTCATGTTATAATTGTGGGTTTAAGATTTGCTTAAATTTTTAAAAATATAAATTTAACATTCATATATAGAGCTTAAAAAACCAATGATAGAAGATTACAAAATGATTTGATTTCACTTTTTATAAGCAATTTATGTCAAAGGAAATTAAGATTAATAAAGTAGGCAAAAAACTATGATTAATAAAATGATTAGATTTCACTTTTATAAGCAATTTAAAACTTAAAGTTAAATAACAGAAAATATTAGAGTTTTAATATTTTAGTTAGAGTTTAGGGTATATGATTAATTTGGAGTATGATATATATAGTGTTTGAGGGTTAAAGGTTTGGAGTATTGATTTAAGATTTTAAGTTAAATTTTGAAAATAAATTATTTTAAGAATTATATTTAATTTTGAAAAGTTTTTATTTAGAGCCTAGTTTTAAAGTTATGAGTTTAGAATAGAGGTTTAATATATGGATAAAGGTTTAGGGTATTGAGATTTGCACTTAATTTTTTCTAAAGAAATAACTTTTGAGTTTATATTTAATATTTTATGTTAAATTTAAGATTTGATGTTAGAATACTAGAGTTTAATGTTTGTGTTTAAATTTAGGATTTGAAAATTTGTTTAGGTTTAGGGATTTAAAAAGGAAAATATAGTGTTTTTAATTATGTGCTATTAAAAATACGCTATTATAGCATTTTCAAATACTCTATCATAGAGTTTCCAAATATACAAACGCTATCTAAAGTAAAGAGGTATGTCAACCATAACACAAAGGCAAAAAAACGTTATACTCTACTGCTATCAAAATCTTTTTTTCTTGTAGTGCATGAGAGTGAATATCTATCAAACCTTGCCTTTTTTTTTATTTATATTATCTGCATTTTTTTTCCTTCCGTTTTGTTGTCAGAATTGTTTTAATCATCTTATGATCATTCTGTATTGTTGTGTTTTTTTAGTATTTTGTGGTGTTGTAAGTTTGAGGATCTAATGAGCTTAATTAATTATGATATGTAATTGCTCGCTGAAGATTGTTTTATTTTCTCCTAGAAAAAATGAATTCCATAAATATTTCCTTATTTTTATAGAAAAAAAAAAGACTTGAAGTCTGAGCATAAATTCAGAAGAATATCTATAAGAATCAACAATACAACTGAAACTGCGTAAAACCCAAATGAAAATTTAAAAAACGTGCACTTTAATATCAATTCCAGCTCCAAAATAAAAATTTAGGCAATGACTTTCACTATTTATATCATATACGAAGTTAGGATACATATGACAACCTAACATTTTAACAACCAGTTTGTAACCAATTGTTACAAATGGGCAGGCGTTCATTGAAATATGAATCTTTGAACCCATAATAAAGCTATATATATATATATATATATATATATATATTAAAATGAACTGACAACATATAGTTCTATACACATAAAAACAAACACAAAATAAAAATCCACCAATAAACATCACAAAAGTCCACAGATAAACGTCACGCACAGTCACAAATAACTAAGAGTATACTTACAAAAGCATATCAAATATATTTACATCTTTAAAAATAGGGCAAAATCAATACATGTTTACGATACAAATTTATTATATTTTAAATAAAAACACATAAATTATTCTAAAAAATAAAAAGTAGTCATAAGTGAATTACATATTGTATAGGAAACAAACTTCCTAAAAAAAGTAAGAGCAGAAGTGGTCGTATTTTTACAACTTACAAAGTACACTACAAAAAAAAAAATACTAGCAAAGTATTTAATTGTAATTTTTAGTTTCTGAATTACATAAATAATTAAAATTTTTGTATTATAATTGTAACTTGAAATATTTAGACCACAGTGGTTGTATGTATACTATTCGCTCATTGGCAAATAAATTAATTGAATTTAAGAAAAAACATAACCACGAAATTGGAATCCATTTTTTTTAATATTAAGATAAACATAATCTATAATAAAAATAACAAAAGATACAAATTAAGATCAACCATCATTATACATAGTACAAGTCAGATTAAAAACATATAAATTAACTCTTACGAGTCCAAAAAATGGATTCACTATAAAACCACTGAGTTTTAGCAGAATGTACACCACATGTTGATCATCTATGACGCATAACCGATTTATATACTTCTCTTCCAGATCCTAGAATTGCACAACTGCAATGAAAAATATAGTAATATAAACATATCATACGTGAAGCATATCCCGCGCGAAGCGCAGGTAGCCCCTAGTAATAATATGTAAAAATCATTTGTATACATAATGTTCATCCCGCACAAGATGTGGATCTTAACCTAGTCATATATTAGTTTTTGTGTAATACATCTATACAAACAAGGATCATTTTTTATGTTTTCGAACTCAAAAATAAATCATATCACATCTGTCTTTTGAAATTTGGACTATATAATTTGGCGGCTTTTCATAAATCAAGATTACATATGGAAAATATGGTATATATGAAAAACTAGAAATTACAAAATTCATTTTTAACATTTGATTAGATCCTTATGAGATTTTTAAGAGAACAGAAACATAATAAATGGTATGGAAAAGCAAATTGTCTAAAATTAATACTAGGAAGTTTACGAACCATGGTCAAGGGCATAAAACATATAAATTCTCTTGAAATATATATTTATTTTTTTATTAAGTATAATATTTTTTTGTAAAATATTATACATTATCTTTAATTGGTTTGTGGCATCACGTATCAACACCAGCACACCTCGTTGAACAAACTTCCCTATGCCACTCGTGAAATGATCTCTACTTGGGTTCCCCTATGCATACCTTGAAGCTTTGAGAGTGGCATTGAGCCATGGTGTTATGTGCAGTATTGTCTTAGATTTGTTAGTATGGTTGGAGGAGTAGCTCTATTTGAAAGTGGGATGTGAATAAAACTGGATCAATAATTTTGTAGACCTTCGGGCAAAAGAATTTTTAGGACCTTTAAATTAATATTAATTTAAAGTTTTGAGTAAAAATATATTTAAAAGAAAAATATTTGGTGAAATTTTTTGATGAAAACAAAAATATATTCAAAGAAAATATTTTTGTACCTTTATTTTTTTTTTATAAACTAAATATATTTAAAAAAAGACTAGACCCAAATGCAGGGAACATCAAATTGTTTGGAGGAATTAGAAATTCAACATATACACACTTATAAGTTTATTTGTGAGATTGTGTGTTCGTGTTTGGAGTAGATTTATTGTTTGCTTTGGACATGATCTTCATATCAGTGTGTATTTTTTGGAGGAATTAGAAACTTGAGTTCTCGCATATGTTGATCTAGATATTGAGTTTTTTCCTGCTTGAAGTGGTTTATATTTATTCTTAGCCTCAGTTAAGTTACTAATATCAAACACAGTAAATGTACCTTCTATTTTTTTTTTTTTGGTTTATTGTCTAACAATATTCATGACTAAAATTTATTATAAAACTTAAAATAGAAAACAGAGAAGATGAGGCACTACAACAAATATAGGTATTGATAGCAGATTATAATAGCACAAATTTCGTAACTGCTATGGAAAGGTAATTAGAAGCCTGGATAAGAAATATATAGCATTTTACTTATGCTATGCCGAAAATCAGTTAAACGAGATTAAAAACTTAGTAATCACCCAAGTTTATACACTTAGCGGCAACACTTAGAAAATAAAGGGGGTTTTCGCGGCCAACATTTCTCAATTTACTTTTCATAGCATTAGAAAAAAAAAGATCGAGCTCAACGCTCTCTCCACCATCTCCAACTCGATTCCTCGTCGCTCACCAACATTAATCTCTTCGCTCATCCTAACCGAGTCTCCAATTCGATTCAGCCATCATCATCTCCGAATTCAAAGTGAATCCTTAATGCTGTGATTAGTTAGGTTTTGATTTTGTCGATTGATTCAAGTTCTGAAAGTAGATAGGTTTTGGCTGCTCAATGCTGTGATAATTAGTTAGGTTCTTAGTTCATATTTGTTTCCATTAATCCTAACCGAGTCTCCAATTCGATTCAGCCATCATCATCTCCAATTTCAAATCCGATATTCTAAATTGAAAGTGAATCCTTAATGCTGTGATTAGTTAGGTTATGATGTTGTCGATTGATTCATGTTCTGAAAGTAGATAGGTTTTGGCTGCTCAATGCTGTGATAATTAGTTAGGTTCTGGGTTCATATTTGTTTCCATTAATCACAGTTTTTTTTTTTGGAGATGTGGGTTCGTGTCTTCACAATCTTGCGTCTTCTATCTTCTGTGGAGGTTAGACACATCTATTAACTTATTCTCATTTTGTAATCATTTGTAGACTTTGTAGACATTGCGTTTGTTGTTTGCGGTTACCACTTTGAAGTGTAATTTATATTGTCATTGCTGCTTGAACCATGTACGCTTGTTTGAACTGTGGCAAGGGTCTTAACAATGTTGGACAAGTCATGGGTGCATTTATGTAGGTATGTACATTTGTTTAAGTGTTCAGTTTATGCATTTCCTCTTATCATAACTATTTTTTTTTTTGACATGAGCTTAAGAGTTGATTCTGCATATGAGAGAGGTGCGAGGAGTTTTGTCAATGATGTTACGGCTAAGTTATGAGTTAATGAGAAGATTGTATGTCCATGCGCCCGATGTCGTAATCTAGATCGCCATACAAGTGAGGAGGTTGTCTCTCATTTGGTTATAAATGGAATGGATGATGCTTACAAGGTACGGTCGGATTGGTTTCACCATGGAGATGGTAACTCAGTTGATGTAGTGGAAGTTAAAGATAGATGCTGGAATGCTGAGATCCTTAGTTTATATGAAGCCGCAAACTGCTTAGCTGAGGATTTAGCCATTCGGGGGTCAGAGTTGCATAAGTCAGTTGAGGGTGAGGATAGGAAAGAAGATGAGTTTTTAGCAAAACTTGCAGAGGCTGAAACCCCCTTGTATCCAACTTGTTCGAGTCATAGCAAGCTATCAGCTGTAGTTTCATTGTTCAGGATTAAGTCTCGGAATGGGTGGTCAGACAATAGCTTTGATGACTTACTGCAAACTTTGCCGAACATGTTACCTGAAGACCATGTGCTGCACACATCAACTTATGATGTCAAGAAGTTTTTGAAATCTTTTGATATGGGATATCAAAAAATTCATGCTTGTGTGAACGACTGCTGCTTATTTAGAAAGAAGCTGAAGACGGCTGAGAGTTGCCCAAAATGCAAGGCGTCTAGATGGAAGACCAACATGCATACTGGTGAAATCAAGAAGGGTGTTCCACAGAAGGTTTTGAGATACTTTCTAGTAATACCTCGCTTGAAAAGGATGTTCAGATCGGAGCAACTTGCAATGGATTTACGATGGCATTTCAATAAAAAGAGCACAGATGGGAAACTGCGTCATCCAGTAGATTCTGTTACTTGGCAGTCAATGAATGACAAGTATCCGGCGTTCGCAGCGGAGGAGAGGAACTTGCGACTTGGGCTTTCAACAGATGGGTTTAATCCATTCAGTATGAAGAACAGCCGATACAGTTGTTGGCCTGTATTACTGGTGAATTACAACATGGCTCCTCACCTATGTATGAAGGAGGAGAACATAATGCTCAGTCTGCTGATTCCAGGACCCCATCAACCGGGTAATAGTATTGATGTATACTTAGAACCTCTGATAGAAGATTTAAAACATATGTGGTGCATAGGCGAGTTAACATACGATGCAGTTAGTAAGACAACCTTTACGCTTAAGGCAATGCTTCTTTGGACTATTAGTGATTTCCCCGCATATGGGAATCTTGCTGGTTGTAAAGTGAAGGGTAAGATGGGTTGTCCTATATGCGGGAAGCACACATATAGTTTGTGTCTGAGTAATAGTAGGAAATTTGTATTTATGGGCCACCGGAAATGTTTGCCTCCCTTACATAGTTTCAGAGGAAAGAAGACTTGGTTTGATGGGAAAACTGAACACGGGACAAAGGGAAGGATACTGACGGGTAGGAATGTCTCATTTGTCCTGAGAAATTACAATAATGTGTTTGGTAATAGAAAACAGTCTGGGAAAAAGAGAGCTACTCGAGTTGACATACCATCTGATAACGAGGAGGAACTAAGTGAATCTGATGAAGATGAAGATATAGGAGAGAAAGACGAAGAGGAATTGTCTAGATGGAAGAAACGTTCGATTTTTTTCTCATTTCCTTATTGGGAGGTATGGATAAAAATTCGATTTACAAGATGTTTAATTCTATAACACTTGTTCTGATTGATTTCCTTATTTGCTTTCACATGAGCAGGAGCTACCTGTTCGACATAATCTAGACGTTACGCATGTGGAGCGGAATGTGGCTGCAAGCTTGATTGCCACATTATTACATTGTGGCAATTCAAAGGATGGTCTAAAGGCTAGAAAGGATCTTGAAAGTCTTGGTATCAGGAAGGATTTGCATACAAAAGCTCAGGGTAAAAGGACATTACTCCCAGCAGCTCCATGGTCTTTGTCAAAGTCAGAGAAACACACATTCTTTAAGCGGCTCTTTGATTTTAAAGGGCAATGGGTAGAGGAATGAGTGTGAGCAGACTTGCGTTGTTCGGCTTGAAGAGCAAGCAAATGACTGAAATGCAACATACACAAGTTCAGTTGAAGCAGCAGGTCCACGAATTACAAGAGGCTCTTGCAAAAATGAATAGTCGAGTAAGTGTTAAAGATTAACTGTCCTTTGGTTATTGTTTTTTGCAAAATGGTAACCTAATTTTTATGTCTATTTGCAGCGGTCAGACTCGGAAGTGGGTGAAAATTCACCACCATCAGTAAGTTCTTCTAGGTTAACTATTTTTTGCTGAACTTGAACGGAATGTAACAGTTTTGTTGATTAATATTTGTAGAGTGTAAACAAAAGGTTTCCACAGCCTAAGTGTATTCTATACGATTGGTGTGACAAGGAATCCAAAGTAGCAGACGGTCGTTTTCTGTCTTCTGATGTGATGGAGTTTGTTAACAATGTACCCTTGGGCCTTAATTCAGCTAAGGTGGTAGTTGAGACGGCTTTTGAAAAAGATGCATTTCTTTGGAGACCGGCGCCGAAAATGTATACTATTGGTCAGGCTGTAGGAGAAACAGTAGCGTGGCCTCAGGATGAGGTTCTAGTTCTTGACGATGAGTTCTCTTCAAATGACATTCCAAGTAATGTAAGGTTTTCATTACTCATCTCATTTTGATCTTAAGTTTTTTTTCTAATATCTATTAATGTGTTTCCAATGATGGATTTGTTTGTTTGTCAGAGCCCAGAGAAAAAAGAAATGAACAAGTGCAAACTGCTACATTGGCTAACAGATGATGAAGAAACAGTTGCTGAAGGTCGTTGGGAGAGTCGTGATCCCGAAGCCTTGGTGGATGGCCTTCCTCTTGGACCAAATGCTGTTAAAGTATATGTGGATGTGGTAACGGTAACAGAGACATTTCTTTGGCGGCCAACAGAAAAACACTCAAACCTTCGCGACTGTTTGAAGACGTTTGTAGCATGGCCAGTGAGCAGAGTTTTATTCGAGAATTCAGACACAGAGTCACCAACTACAGCTACTCCTCATACGCACTCACAAGTTCACACTCCACCAGCTCCTGCTAAGATTTCAAAATCATTTGCACAACCTCCTTCAAGTTCTCAGAAGGTAAGTGTAAGTGTATTAGTAGGTAGTGATCGTTGACCTGATAAAGTTGCTAATGGTTACATATTACTTACACTATTTGACATCGTTCTTTTATACAGATTGTGAAAGAGGGTCAGAAGTGCAAACTGTTGGATATTACCGGTGAAAAGTAGTTGTTGCAGAAGGACGCTGGTCTTCGAACAACCCTGAACAGTTAGTCCATTTCGTTCCGTTGGGGAATAATGCAGTTCGTGTGTGGGTTGATGTAGTGAAGGTGAATGATGCCAAGATTTGGAGGCCAACGTCTGCAGTTGAGTGTATGGAGGATGCTGTCGGCACTACTGTAGCATGGCCTGAAGATAAAGTTGTCATCGTTTGAGGTGGAATAAGAACTGTATGGTCTTCTACTTTCTTTCCTTTAGTATTACTAATGAACCTATGGTATTTGTGTTTTTTCTTTCAAACTTAATTATGACATTGTATTTCTATTATGGAGAAATGAAAATGGATTCAGACTTTGTTTATTTCTTTATGAGAATTTGCTGTAACATGTGATGGATTTATTGTCTGAAACTGTATCCAAAATAGAAGCTACAATTCATATATACATAATCAAAACCACATCACCAAATAGCATCTATGCAGAGCTACTACAACGTAATTCATGGCTACATCATATATCTATTTTACAAATATACATAACAGCAAAAAAATGTTATTATACAATTATATATAACACGAATTAGATGTTATTATTAAGTTTAATACAGCAAAAAATAACAGTTGTTATATCATTTCCTATAACACGGATAACGTGTTATAAATATAATTAATACAGCGTTAGAGAACAGCTGTTATATAATTTCTTATAACACGAGTAATGTGTCATAAATTGCATTAATACAGCATAACCGTAACGCTATTATAGGTCACTCTACAATAGCATCATTTCAAAACGCTATCGTATATAGGTACCCTATTATAGCGTCAACTATAATAGCATTTATAAAACCGCTATAAAAACCATATAATAGCGTTATCCGTATGCTATGAAAAGCCATATTTGTTGTAGTGAGGATACATACTCTACTCAAATGAAGAAAACAAATTTGAGCATTTACACCTTTTCAAAAAAAAAAATTGATCATTTACTTGTAACACTAAAATGTGTCATATTGATTGTAAATGTTGTATTTGTAAATGTTGTATAAGTCAAAGGTTATAGTTCCTCTCGTGGTGTTGTTGTTTTCCAAGTAACAATTAAGTCTAGTGACTCTAACTTTGTGAATTTTTTATGCCTTCAAGAAATTGTCCTCCTGGCCATTGTTGATATTCCATCCGAGAGAATCCAACATTGGGTTACCGATCTCTAGTTCTTTTTTTCCTAACATGATTTAACTATAAAGCTAAATAACATTATCATACAAACCTTCAGCTGCTATGTGAAGATATATGAGACTTTTGTCGATGCTGATTTTATGAAGATATTGTTGTATTCCTCGTATGTAATGTGTTTCCAAGTTTTTTTCTTTTGTCAACGTGTCTCCAAGTTATCATTAGCAAAACATCGTTCCATAAGGTCGTTGTACTTGTGAGCGATGCAGTGGACTCACTGGCAGTGGTTGTGGTTTGATTTTCTTGTAGACGCGAAGATCTGTTGTGGCTTTTTCAAAACCCGAATTTCTCTCCATGATGATCCACGAACTTGTTCCCAAAACCAATGCCACTCGTGAAATGATCTCTACTTAAATTTCCCTATGCATACCTTGAAGCTTTGAGAGTGGCATTGAGCCATGGTGTTATCCGCAGTATTGTCTTAGGTTTGTTATTGTAGTTGGATGATTAGCTCTATTTGAAATTTGAATATGAATAAGACTGGATCAATAGTTTTGTGGACCTTCGGGCAAAAGAATTTTTAAGACCTTTAAACTAATATTACTTTAAAATTTTGAATAAAAATATATTTAAACAAAAAATATTTGGTGAAAATTATGTGATGAAAACAAAAAATATATTCAAATAAAATATTTTTGTACCTTTTTTTTTATTTATAAAACTACATATATATATATATATATATATATATATATATATATATATATATATATATATATATATATATATTTTAAACTAGACTCAAATGCAGGGAACATCATATTGGACCTATGAAAGTCACACCGTTTATCCCCCACTTAAACCACCTTTAGATGTGAAAATGTGGATTTGGGCTGACTAATACTGTTTGGACCTAAGGGCATTTGTGGTGCTACTTTTTGTTGTGTGATTTTGTGTTCATGTGTTTTCTAGGAGTGTTGTTAAATAACTTTTTAGCAGAGGTTTCCAAGCATTTCTAGTATATATCTATAAATATTTCTATAAAATAGAAAAATATATTATAGAAGTATTGCTCCAATTATTGTATACAATGGAAAGTTTTTAAAAGAATATATATAGAAAATATTATTTTTATCTATATATATAGGAATAAAAATAACATTTTCTATTTTTCTAAAAAAAAAAAAAATATATTATAAAAATATATTGGAGTAAAAGCAGAAAGGTTAGCTTGAAATGGTTTTATGGGAATTTTCATGTTTATCACTTTGTTGGTACCATTATTCAAGTTTAGAATCATTTATTAACACGCAGTTCACCCGTGGTCGACCCAGTGACCCAGCGATCTGGTAAATTGTTTGGTTCAGTGTCCGAGTCGAATTTAAAAACATTGGTTAGATGTCATTTTGGGTTTTGATAAGCTTGTTCTTATAAATTAATTTGAGCATATATGTGATATATAATTATTTTAATGGATTTCAGTAGGCCTGGGCATTCGGGGTCCCAAACGGGTTTCGGTTTTATCCAATCGGGTTTCGGGTTTATCAAAATCAGCCCCATTCGGATTATATGAAAGTTCGGTTCCGGACCGGTTCGGGTTTTATCGGGTTCGGGTCGGGGTTAGTAAATCTTCAAAGAACCGGTACAACCCAATATAGTTTCGGGTTCGGGTCCCAATCGGTTTTTTGGTTTAAAAGTACCTGATTTTTACCTATTTTATAACCAAAACATGAGTAAAATTTGTTCTTCAATTTTAAAATACATGATTTGTACCTATTTTGTAACTAAAACTTAAGTAAAAATCGATTCAAAAATAAGGAACATCAACCGTGATCATTCAAAATCAAACGAAAAGTAAACATATTTACTTATAAAAAGAAAACCAAATAAATAAAAGCATAAAATAAAAACCAAGTTCTCATGAAATGAGAAACATTGTTTAACGAAAACAAAATCTAAATCTAAATACTTCAAGATTCAACGGCCATCTTCAACCATCAACCTTCATGTAATAGAACCACCAACCTTCATGTAATAGATAAGTATTTTAGATGTTCAATATTTCTTAGTGTATTTTGGATACATATTAGGAATTGAGATCATGTTTGGTACAAGATCTTTTCGAGGTTTTGAATGTTTCGGGTTCTATCGGATATCCATTTAGATTCGGGTTCGGTTCGGATAATACCCATAACCCGAAATACCACAAAACAAGATCCATTCGGTATTTACGTCGGGTTCGGATCGGTTCGGATTCATTTTTATCGGATCGGATTCGGTTTGGGTTTTCGGGTTCGGTTTATTTGCCCAGCCCTAGATTTCAGTATATATTTGTAGTTAATTTAAGTAATTTTATGATTATTTAGATGTTTTTAGATAAATTTATCGGACAATTCTCTCAAATAGCAATTTTTAAGTTTTTGTCACAGAAATAGCTTTCAATAAGGAAAATGATCAAAATAACCCCTTTTTATTTTGAAAATTTTAATATTTATTTTTTATTTTTAAAAATTTGAAACCATATCCTCGAAACTCCACCCCTTAACTCTAAACCTTAAGTCTAGATTAGTTAACCCTATGATATAAATTTATTTTTACTCTTTAATAAAAAAAATTAGTCATTTGTTTTCATTGAGGGCTATATTTGTGACAAAAAAAAACTTTAAAAAGGCTATCTTAGGGATTTTTTTCAAGTTTATATGTGTTTAATTGCATATTTAGGGTTGGAGCGCTCCGTTGGTAGTTTGAGACAGAAATCAAGAACAAACAAAAGAGAAAGGACCAAATTAGAAATAAGTGTAACTTGAGTTGTTTATCAGATTGAGTGTGTTTAACAATTAGATCTGATCTCAAGCTCTTCAAGGGATTTGGCTCATTGCATTGATGAAGGACAAATCACGGATTGGCTGCCGCGACATGAGATCCGCTGCATTTGGAGGTGAAATCGACGAATTTGGGAGCTAGTAGATGCTATTAAGAGTTCCACATCGTGTAATAACATGATTTTTGGGCAATATATAAGTGTATGGGTAATCCTCCACTCATGAGCTAGCTTTTGGGTGTGAGTTAGGCCCATCACTAATATGGTATCAGAGTCCATGGTAAAAGCCCAACATATGATTTCCCACATAAACAGTTTCCTACCTATGTAGCCTGTACAAGTGGTCCATATTGTTGTGGTATATTCGAGATGTTGGACTTGAGCTGTTTCTGATGGACCGTTTCCCACCCACATCTCGAGGGGACATATTAAGAGTCTCACATCGTGTAATAACATGATCTTTGGGCAATATATAAGTGTATGGGCAATCTTCCACTCATGAGCTAGCTTTTGGGTGTGAGTTAGACACATCACTAATAGATGCCGTGGATGTTGGGCACGAGCTTATGAGGTTGCGGCTGTAAAACAACGAATGCGGCTCACGCCGCGGAGGAAGCTTGGTCACGACAACAAAGGAAGGCAATCGCGGTTGTACCACCGGAGATCAACCGGAGCTGCGGAAGAGATGACAGGAGGAGTGGCTTGGTGCCATGGTGAGGAGTCATGGCGAGGAGTCGAGGTCGCATAGAAGATGAAGACTTTGAAGTAGCTCGTTGCCATAGGGAGGAGTCGAGGTTGCGGAGAAGACGAAGACTTTGAAGTAGAGGTGAAGGATTGAGTTTGGTTTAATCTCTATTGCTAAAAAGGAACCATTATCGATAAAAGTTTTGAGGAAGAAGTTAAGTAGATGCAGCTTGGATCGATCGAGGTCATATATTTTGGGTCCTATGCTCACTTAATCGAACCCTGGTTCTTCCATTGGAATGAAATTTCCTTCTCCAACACTTTATTTTTACAAAAAGTTTCTGGTGGGTTGAAGCTAAGTAGTTCAGCGGAGATATAGAAATGAGTTGGTTGAAGCTGATGAAAATTATCAAAATTGACATCCCCTATATATTATTTGAGAAACATTGCAACATTTTTTGTAGCCACGTGTCATCACTAGAATGATTCTTAGAATCCTTAGAGAAATAGGTTGGTCCATCTAAATATATAATAAGGTTTTTATTAAACCACAATAAATACATTATTAATGTGCTTCGTTATTTCCTTAAATAAGATTACAGAATTACCTAATGTGGCTAAAGTATATATGACAATTAATGATTTTGAATAATAAAGATTTGATAAAAATAAGTTTGTATTATAATTATATTTGTTTAATTTTAAGCTATTAAAAAAAATTAAACAATCATAGTAACCATATAATAAAATTTTTTAAAAATTATTTATATATTATATTTTGAATTTTTAAAAACGAGTATAAATTACTAAAACTGTTACAAGTTTCACATTCAAATTTTGTGATCTATGATTTAAAACTTTTGTTATGACATGCTACAAATAATTAAAAAATAATATAAGTTGAAAGTCTCATTTAATAAGAATCAAAAATAAAAGATATATAAATATATGTATCATTTTAAATTAAACTATATGCCATATAAAAATACATAAATATCTTAATTTTGAAATTTACTTTGAACGTTTTTTTGATAAAAATGTTGAAAAAATATTGACAACTTAATTTTTTTAAATATTATAAATTACTTAAACCATTAATCACACAGTGAAAATTTTGTTATCGCTAATTTAGACTTTCTGCTATAACAAATACAAATGATAAAAAAAATATGAGCAAAAAGCATCATCTAATAAATATTAATATTAAAATATATCATATATATGTTACTATCATTTAAATTTAATTATATATCATATCAAATAGAAAAAATATTTTTTTGATTTATAAAATTTATTTATATGTTCGCACCAATTTAATTATATAAGTAGTAGATAATGATTTTTTAATTATTCAATATATATTTATTATTTCATAATATGCTATAAACATATAATATATAAAATAATTTATATATATAATGTTTATCCCGCGCAAGGCGCGGGTCTTAACCTAGTTCCAATTATAAAAGAAAATTGCCGGATGAGCTAAGGAAGAGGATTATGTGAATTTATTGTGATGTAGTGGGAGTTTGGGTTTAGGAGGAAAAATTGGCGTTGGGTTAGAGATGCCCTTAGAAACTACTGAGACGGTGAAAATTAGGGCATGTGAGACGATGGAAACGGTGTAAATGGAAAGGGCAAAGAATATGGGAGGTAACATTCAAGTATGAAATAATTATGCTAACTCCTAAGGTTGAAGTGGACCTATTTAGTTTCACAGCCCAATTATAGAAGCGAGTAAAACGGAGGTTTAAACCAAGTAGAAGTGCAGGTGTCTCGTGATTTGCCCTGCGATTTGGCTCTGGATAACGTGGCAGCACAAATGAAGAGAGTTTTTCTTTTGTCACAGATGAAGAGAGCATTATACTTTATATATATAGATAGATATTTGTTATGAGAAAATAAAAAGCGATGAGTCTATTGAAGATCGTTCTCCCATATGTGTGATGACTATATCTTTGTAGGGTTTTTATGTGATTGTCGATGTAAAAAAAATAGCAGCAGAACTCACATTCTCATTAAAATAAAGTTGAACTTAGTTAACAAGTTGAGCTAGATGGATACATACATTATTTACACATGTTTTTTTATTTAATTTATGAAACGTCCCCAATACTCCCAACAACATATTTCATTATTAATTATCAGTGTTCCTCAACCACTTCTGTACCTTCGTTCGTAACATTTTTCTTCTTGTTTGCAGTGTAGCTCCCGAAAAGACTCTCCATTTCTTCCAAAGGCATACCTCGTGTCTCTGGAAGAAAAGTAAAGAAGAAGACCCATGCAGCAGCAGCAACTCCGGCAAAGAGAAGGAATGCACCACCAATGGTCAAACCTTTAGAAAGCGATAGGAATGTCATTCCGATAATACCACTCATCAATCTATTCAACATCACTCCCAAACTTGCCCCTTGAGCTCTTAGCCTCACAGGGAATATCTCTGAGCAGTAGACCCACGTCACTGGTCCTGCACCTATTGAGAATGTTGCTACAAACGTCATTACCGTTGTAACGCTAAGCCCAATAGCCCACTTGAGTGTCTGTCCTGGATTTCTGTCGATGACTGTAAGACTAGTCCCAAGCGCGGTCAAGGAAAGAAACATTCCGCCCATACTCGTGAGCAACAAGGCACGACGTCCAAACCGATCGACCACGCAAGTCCCTACAACAATAAAGAGTGTTTTGACAATTCCAACAGCGACAGTTGCCAAGAGCTGGTCATTCTTGGATTTCAGGCCAGCCTTTTGGAAGATGGTCGGAGAGTAAAGGACGACCGCGTCAATTCCGGAGGCTTGCTGAGCGAAATGGATACCGAGACATGCTATTAGGATATGTCGGACAGCAGGGGTTGGCCGGACAATAAGATCCTTCCACACGCCTTTTCCGGCACTCTTCCTGTTGGGAACAACTATAACATCGTCTGTCATGTCCTCTGGGATTCCGGCAGCCCGTTTGATGTCATTGAGTCTAGAGATGGCCTCTTCTTTGGTGTTTGAAGTTTTGTCAAGAACTTTAAAAGCATCCCCAATGCGACCCTGGAGGACTAGCCATCTCGGAGACTCAGGCATTGCCAACACTCCGATGGCTAGGCACACCGAGGGAATTGATCCGACACCTAACATGAACCGCCACCCAAGATGCACCGGAAGCTTGGAGAAAAAGTAATTTGATACGTACCCAAGAAGTATACCAATGTTGATAAATATCTGCATTCAAAAGAACATATAAGAACTACGTTTCATATACAATTTTTTATATTATATCTAAAATTAGAAAGGTCAGATCTATTATACCTCAGGGAAAGAGCTGAGAAAACCACGAGAAGTAGCAGGAGCAACTTCAGCTGTGTAAACCGGTGCAATCATCATAGCATAACCGACGCCAATACCAGCTACAAAACGGCCAACCATAATGAAAGGATAATTTGTGGCAAACCCCATGAGAAGGGCACCACAAAAGAAGAAGGCTCCTGCCAACACTATGGTGTATCGTCTCCCGATCCAATCAGAAGTTCTCCCCGCGGCGCCTGAACCTACCAGGGAGTAGATGTTTAAAATTCCCATGAGGATCTCAAGCTGTACGTCTGACAGTTTCAAATCTTCTTTTATAAAAATTGCAGCTCCACTCATCACTCCAATGTCTGCAACATCCATAGATATGTAAGGACGATTACAGAAACCAACTATGACATGGATCGTTAGAATAAAATCGTACCGTAACCAAGAATTATTGAAGTCATGGAGGCTAAGATTGCACATGCAAAAGCAAACCGGCTTCTATTCCCCCTCGGCGCCTCGACCTCTGTAGTAACAACACCTTTTTCTATTCCAGAGGAACTCATTGTCTTCGCTATGATTGCAAGACAATGAAATTAATTAATAGAACAGAGTATGACTGGCAGATGAACTTTGGTTCTTGTGGATGATGGAATCATTGGGAGGATGAAAGGGTTTAAATAAATGTGTAATGCTCACAACAGAAACTAAAAACTATTGACTGTTAAAACAAATACTTAGTTAATTAATTATCTGTTATGGTTAAATATATATCCCAGGGATGAAAACTAGATTAGAAGATATAAACAGCCATGGTTTTTCTTCTTATCTACAAGTTTTTTTCCTAAAATTAGGAGTTTACAGTAAGAACAGATCTAACAAGATCCGTCTCTTTTTGTTTGCTTTTGTTTTTGTCTATCCCACAGTTGAAACAGAAGTTATGAATATGATTAGTTTAAATCAAAGATAGTAAATTTTCTTTTTAGAATAAGAAAAAGATTATGGTTGTGCTGTATGTCACATATATCGAGATACTTTAGTGATACATTTAGAGGTAAACATATTTACATTGACTTCTGCTAATATTTCACCAATCAAATGAAAAATATATATTTTATTGTTTCGTTGAAAATGGTTTAATTTATGCTTTCTCTTTTCTATTTCCCATATTTTTTCCCTCTCATTATCTCTTCTTTAGTTACTCTGAGTTACTACACTAATAAACAATCAAATCCTATGAGTTATATATTTTAAATTATTTCAAAGAGCTTTGAGCTATATACATGAAAATTAAAATAATACATTAACTAAATTTAGAATCACGATATATGATAATAGGAAAAATAAGAGATAAAGTTATATATAAAGACAAAACTTTGTTACAAATTTTTATATTCAAATGGATAAAAAAAATATCACCCAACCGATCAAAAAAAGAAATATAGTAAAAATTCTATAAATTAATAATGTTTGACTATGATAGTTTATTGATTTACTAGGGGGTTTTCAGCTTCACAAAGAGTTATTTTTTTAGTTTTGATTTTGGTAAATTAAATATATTTATATATTATTTATTTTTTTAAATACAAATTTTTTTTTGTTTCAGAAATAAACTGTTGATATGTTTTTTCTTTTGCTAAGAAAATTGTTGTGTTTTCACCTTTTTTGTGAATCCTTTATTTAGTTTTACACTAATGTTTTTCTTTAAGTTTGACTCGCTTTTTAATTTTTTTTAATCTCATTAACGATTTTGTAGACTTTTGTTTCATCCTCTTAACTTATTATGGATCCCGTTTTTTTTTTCATTTTACAGGATTTTTATCTCCTTTTTGAAAATAGAAGCCAAAAATATCAAAGATAAAATATTCTTTGATTAATTTCTGAAAATGATTTCGGCTTAGCCATTTAAAGAATTGAGAAAGACATATATACATCGAAGCATAAACCCTAGTTCCTAGTACAAATATAACGATCCTGATAATTCTGGGATATCAAGGGCTGCAAAGCAACTGCTCAGCTGTAAAGGAGGAGATCCAGTCATACTATTGTCCTTTGTCATCAAGATGCTTTTCCCTTTTCGTAGAGAATCCGACCGTTGAGGACGGCTAGCAGACTTCAACTTGATGGGCTGAGTATTGTGGCCCATTGTCTGATCAGTTAAACCCTTGTCGTTTTGGAGAGACTCTGATTATATTTTGGAGGCTTGATGTATTCCTTTCTGATACCCCCTTTCAAACTCGGTGTGGGAGGGAAATCAACACTGAGTTTGTTCCCACACCGAGTTTGTGCCGAAGCTCAGAAAATAGATCAATGGGCAATGACTTAGTACAGATATCAAGAATTTAAGATTTGATGGAATGTGTTTGACTACAAAAGAACCCAATTCCACACTCTCACAAACATAGTGAAAATATGTTTCAAAACGCTTGGTTCTCTGTGAAAATTCGGATTGGCAGTTAAGTAAACTGACGATTGATTGTTTCGAAACAGCTGAATTGTAACAGGAATAGAAATACCCAGCTCCTTTCCAAGTCAATTCTGAAGCGGTTTCAGAGAGTGAGGGATACTCAGCCTCGGTGGAACTTTTTGAAACAGTTGGGTGTTTCTTGGATGACCAAGAGATGAGGTTCTGACCCAGATAAGTGCAAAAACTTCCAATATAACGTCTTTAGTCTGGACAACCTCACAGTCGATGTTGCTGTAAGCGGTGAGAGTGAAGTCTGTATATTTGTCGAAGAAAACATCCATTGTAACTGTCCATTTGAGATATCATAAAATTCTTTTGAGGTTTGTAAAATCTTCAGCAGTGGGAGCATGCATCTTTTGACACACCTAATTGAATACATATTGTATGTCTGGCCTAGTCAATGTTAGATACCGCAATTCCAGCCAGACTTCTAAAATATGTGCAATTCAGAAACAAAACTTCTTGATAAGGAACTCGATTAGCTGAAGATGCAAGGGATTAGGTCTTGAAGCACACTCTTTCATCCCTACAGTGTGGACACTACAAGAAACGTAGTCATAACGACTATGCATTACGACGAAAAATGTGTATTCACGTACCAATAAAAAGCTGCCACGTATCATATCTTGTTTATGAAAGAAATATTAATTACAAAATTTTTTTTGACATTGCAAGATTCTAAGCCCAAAATCATATAGCTCAAAAATCAAACACTAAACCCTAATTCATAGGATTAACACTAAACATTATAACTCAAACTCTAAACACTAAACCCTATACACTAGGGTTAACCCTAAACCCAAGGATTTAGAGTTTAGGGTTTAGGATTTTTAGAGTATGATTTTGCTGACAACGTTTAAGGTTTTGAGTTTGCTTCTCCTCCTCTCTCTTTCTACGGAAAAGAGTTAACTCTAAACTTTATAACTCAAATTCTAAACACAAAACCCTAAACCTAGGGTTAACATAAAACCCTAAACTCTAAAAATTCTAAACCATAAACCTTAAACTCTAGGGTTTAGGGTTTAGTGTTTAGAGTTTGAGCTATAAAGTTTAGTGTTAATTAGAAGATTTAGGGTTCAGTGTTTAGAATTTGAACTATAAGGTTTAGGGATTAAAATCTTGCAATGTCAAATGTTTTTTTGTAGTTAATATCATTTTCTATTTTTTCATAAACAAAATATGATACATATCAGGTTTTTATTGGTTAGCGTATAGAGGGTGAACCCAAGAATAACTCTATAGGATGACACATGGTTAGAACTGAAAATATAAATGAAGGGATAATGTATTTTAATTATTTAAAGCTAAATATGGCACCTTAATTATTTAAGGGAGAATTTGTTGTATATACATAAGAGAACATAAAATAAAAAATATAGCCATACTATAGTAATCACTATTTGATGGGACAATTTGACACATTTTTGACTTTGTTCTCTTTGGGAGCGTGGCACGTACATCTAACATATTATTAAAAGTTATGTATTATACCGTACTATGTATATTAAGTAAATAGTATAGAAAAATATACAAAAGTAGTGTGCATTTGAGGAAGAAGAGCAGCAGGGGAAGAAGAGGAAGAGGAGGAGGTGGAGGGAGAAGGAGGGATGAGAAGTAAGAGCAACGGGAGGAGAGAGGAAGAAGAAGAGGAGGGAGGAGGTGGATGGAGAAGGAAGGAGGAAGAAGAGGAGGAGGGAGCTCCAAAAAATTATACTATTTAAGTACATAGAATAGTATACTACTACTATAAGTATTAGTAACACATTGTTTTAAATATGTTTAATTAAATGTACTATTTTATTTTAATGAATTGTACATTATATCTTTTGTCCGATATTGTTTAAAAATCTGTTTTAAAATTTTTAAGTTATGCCATATGTAAAAAAAATATGTATATCTTTACTAACATAATTATTTGGTTGAATTATATTTGATCCAAAAGATATACATCAATAAAATTTGGAGGGGGAGAAGAAAAAAAAGACAAAGGAAAAAAGAAAATGAAAAAAGAAAGATGAAAATCAATGGTTGAGATTGTTCAAAGGGCAAAACAAGTAATATTACATAAAATACAAAGAATACTAATCTAGCCTAATTGTTGCTATGGATATACACTTTATTTCTTATTTCTTTTTTTGTTATGTACATGTGCCCCAATTTCCCATTATTTAAAAGAAAATTGAGGCCTATAGCCATGAAAAAAACCATAATTAGCAGACTAGTGGTTTACCCTAACGGATGTATACACGGCGTCTTATATACATAATATTACTTTGATACCCTCTCCAATTTACCGGCTCATCTGCTAGAAAAAAAAATTAAAAAAAAAATACTTTTTACCCCCAAAGTAAATCGTGTCCTCTCCGTTTTCACACAACCTCCATTCTCACTTTCTTCATCGGTGGTTCTTCGCACTCAAGATGCCCCTGCCGCAATTCTCCTCCACCCGCTCACCTCCGCATGCAATCCCCTGAGCATCTCCGTCGTTCTCTCTTCTGATCATCTCTGTCTTCTCTACTGCTTAACGGTTTCGTCACCGTCTTCGCTACTGTGTTCTGTTCTCGGCGGAGGCAAGTTAAACCGCCGGTATCTCCAACTTCAAAGCGTAGCGCGTTTCTCAAATCTCTAACACCGCCGTAAGTTCAGGATGCCATATGCTTCTTCTCCGTTTCTCTGATTTGAGTTTTCCATCTCGTCAAAATTAGGGTTTTTACTTGTTGTCTGTATCATCGTGAAGGAACCGGGATACCATACTTCCGGTGACGGAATTCCGTCCTCGGAGGTTGGAATTTCTTAAATTGATTTAGGGTTTGAGTTTTCCCGGGTTGTGTGAGGGTTTCTTAAATTTGAGTTGTTTCATGTCGATGTTGTGAACTATGTGGTGTAGTAATTCATGTGCAGATTGTAGCATATCATTCATTAGAATTATCTTGTCAGTAGATATAGTATGAATTTCCGGATCCGGTTTCTATTTCAAATGTAATAGTATTTGTCACCCACTATACCATTGTATGTCGTACACTATAGCTTTTCATTATTCTTGATTTGCTGCAATTGGTGTTTGGGTGTGGTTTGATTAGTAGGTTCTTCATGTACGTTTTGTTGTTCCTATTAGTAACAAGTGGAATAGTATTCAGATAGTCTAAACAAGTCAAATAGTATGCCTTTCAAAGTATTCCATTTCATATCAAATAGTAAAGCCGCTCATAATGATTTTCCATTCTTCTCCCGGTTCATCCTCTGTTTAGCTCATTGTTCATTTATATATTGCATTTGCCACGATGAACCATCCTCAGTCTTTGTCTATCTTTTTTTTATAACATCCAGGTTTGTTATGGACGAGTTAGAGCTTCCAAGTAGATTGTTTGAGACAAGCTGTGAACCCACTGGCAAGAAAAAGGTTAACAATTATTTGAATAAAAGTCTTCTCGTAACCCTATACAGATACCTCTTCCCGTAGTCATTACCTTATACTCCTTGTTTAAATTTAGAAGGTGAAAATATCTTCGTTAATGGAGAGGTGTACGTGGCATCCTCCTACTCTTTCATATGTACTTGTTGTCATCAATTTGTGTTAAGTGTTTAATGTGAGGTGTAGTTTTACCACTCCCCCATTAGATTTGTATCCAAGTGACATAGTATACAGTATATCGAATGGAAAAGGTACAACAATATATACATGTCACTCTAAGATTTGTATCTACGTTTCCCACTGCATATTCCATGTGGTCATGAGGTTTATATTTCCATTAGATGTGGTTTCCCTATGTATTGGGGTTTATATTTCCCTAACTTGGGTTTAGTGTTTATACTCAACTGTTGTATTACCAGAAGCTGATGTTATGTATTTCGTGTGGCTAATTAATAATGTAAATACCTATCTCTATGTATTAATACACACGTATTTAGTTTACCAAAGATTTCGCTTCCTTGTGCTGGATTGGGTTTATATTTCCCTATCTTAGGTTTAGTATTTGATGTCAAGTGTTCTATTATCATACCCCCTATCTTTGTATTTGATTTTGCTCATGAAGCGTCTAAATACATATGTCCCCTAGTATGCCAGGTGGATTTAATTTCAAGAAGGTTTGGGTTCCGTTACCTATGTCTTGGGGTTTATATTCCCCTAACTTGGATTTAGTGATTACTCTCAACTGTTCTATTATCACCTCAGTTAGTTTTGTATTTCATCTGGCTCATTATGAATGTAAATACATGTCACCAAGCTCCCATTATAATACTTAAATATATACATGCTGTACTCTGCAGCTAGTGTTTAATGTCAAGTGTAGTTTTACCACACTCTCATTAGATTTGTATCCAACTGACATAGTATACCGTATATGGAATGGAATGGTTACAATAATATATACATATCACAATAAGACTTGTACCTACTTTTCCCACTGATATTCGATGTGGTCATGAGGTTTTTATTTCCATAAGATTTGGTTTCCTTATGTATTGGGGTTTATATTTCCTACACTTGGGTTTAGTGTTTACACTCAACTGTTCTATTATCATATCCCCTAGCTTAATATTTGGTGTTGCTCATGAAGCGTGTAAATACATATCTCACCTATTATGACAGGTGGATTTAATTTCAAACAGGTTTGAGTTCGGTTATCTATGTCTTGGAGTTTATATTCCCCTAACTTAGGTTTAGTGATTACTTTCAACTGTTCTATTATCACCCTCGTTATATTTGTTTTTGGGTTTTTCATCTGACTCATTAGGAATGTAAATACAATTCTCCAATCTCCCATTATATTACTTAAATATATATGCATGATATACTATGCAGCTAGTCTATAATTAACATGGTTTATGTTACATGAAATAGTAGTAATTCTGCCCCGGTTCTCGGAATTCCACTCCACCTAGCGGAAATGGAATAGCAGATCTTCTTCTCGGAATTCCACTCCACCTGTCGTTATATTATGCATATGCTATTTGAATTGGAACTATATCTGTATTTCTACTACTCTATGTAAAATATATAGTATGGTAATACGATTCTTGCATTCTCCGTTTGTTTAACGTTGTTTCTTTTACACTTCCGATTTTCATCTACTCCTCTCTCTGCATATTTTCCTTCCTTTGATTTTCATTTCACGCGCTTCCAAAATTCTCTCATTGTTACTATGGGTCACAAAATCACCACGTCGTTTACTTTATGTGAAGGAACCGTGTACTTGTTACTTAGAAGGGTATAACCGGCTGGAATGATGGCAAAAATACAGTCATTATATTCTGTCAAAATCATGTCTATTCTCTTGGTTTCCCTCTGAAATATGGCTATTACGCCAATAAGCCCTTATTTAAAGCTAAATATTGTACCTTACTATACTTTTTTTTGTCAACAACCTTACTGTTTTTCTTTGACATTAACAACCTTACTGTTTGTTGGCAAAAAAAAAAACTTACAATTTTCAAGAATTCAATTTCCTGCTGTGTAATATACACATAGAAACATGCAGGTCAAAGATAATCTTTCAATGGTCTGTTCAATCGATTTCAGTTCGATTTTGGTTCAGATTGTTTTGGTTTTTTTTGTATTTCGGCTTATAAAAATTAGCTACCATATTGGAGTCATATCTAATTCAGTTTGGTACGATTTATATACCATCGGTTCTTGGTTTATCGGTATTATACCAAAAACAATATAACTATATTTATCTCTGATAATAAATTAGCTTATATGATTAGGAATCAGATTTATTAAAACATAAATATATATTCTTTACTGTAAATTTAAAATACAATATTTCTGTTTTATTTAAATAAAAATAAGAAAAATAGTAATACCATAATATTATTATATAAATATATTTTAGCACAAATAATTACCAATAATAATTGAAATTAAGTTTTATTTAATTGGATGAAAATGAGAAAACAAACTTTTAACTTAAAACAAAATAACAAATTATTAAAATAAAATTTTTAATTATGAATATCATATAAGAAAATAAATAATATATATATTATTAATTTTATCATAAAAATTATCTATAAGTAAAATAATATATTTTAATTAATCGATTTATTCGGTTGGATCAGTTTATATACTGAACCATATCAACATACTGCAGTTTCTTAAAGATAACATTCATTCGGTTTATTTGGTACTGCCAAATCAAAACCACTTTTTCTATTCGGTTCGGTTCGGTTTTAGTTGTTTGGTTTTACCAGATTGAAAACCCCTATCTTTCATGTATGATTTTTGACTAAATAAATAAATTGTTTAAAAGATTTATTTTGATGTGATATTTATAACCTATTAATTTTATATTTAATTTTAAATTACAGTCAAAGCTCTTAATATGATTACCCAAATCTAACTTAACATGTGTCAGAAATCTTGAACTTTCTTTTTGTGATATTCATAAAAAGGGAAAAAATAATTAAATTTCAACAAAAAAATAAGAAAATAAAAAAGAATTGAAATTTTGCCCATACTTTCTTTATATAATTATCTTAAACATATATGCATTCTTTAATTTTAAAATAAAATCCAGTTTGATTGATGCACTTTTACCTATATAAAGAATTAAATCTGTTAGTTTTTGCATATCTATATTATTAAAGTTGAAGTACACATTGAGATTGTTTGGCAATATGGATAGTAGTTAAAAATAATATTGTTTGGAAACATGGATAATAGTAAGTTAGAAAAATAATAATAATGGGCTTATGCTACTAAAAAATTGGAAGTTCATTACATTATATTAAAAAGTAATGGGTCTATGTTACTTGATAATATATATATTCAAATCAAAATAATAATTTAAAATTGATTTATATCAAAAATTTATTCAAAAATAAACATATATTCAAAATTTGATTTTTACTAACATATTTTTCGATAACTATTATAAAAATGTTTTAATATATATAAGAAAAATACAATACAAATCCCAATTTCAAACACCAACTTAAATTATGGTTTTTATATTTCACATTAAATTTTAAAATACAATTTATGTGGTTATTTATATGATTGTACGTATAAAATATTATTAATTATAGAAAACTTATTTGATGGTACGTATAAAATACGATTAATTATATGATAACACATATTTTGTAACCTATGATGACACATATAGGATATATATATATATATATAATAGTGATTAGGGGTAGCCGTTCGGGTTCTTTTTCGGGTCTTTTTGGGATTTCGTGTTCATTTCAGATCTTTGAGGATTTGGTTCGGATTTGAATAATCAATTTAAATAGGTTTGGTTTAAATATTTGGTAGAGAATTAATAATTATTTAAGTATTTTTATAGTTTTGAGTATATTTTAACTATTTAAGATATTTACGTTTGATTATTTGTATATATTTTCAAGCATTTAAGCAAACTTAAAAGTATCATATATATTATGGATGTTTTTATATATATAAAATCTAAAAATAATTAATATATATAAGTATATAAATCTATTTTGGATACCCAAAATACTTCGGTTCAGATCGGATTAGATTTCAGTTATTCAAATACCAAATTTTGAATAATTCGGATATTTAATCAATTTTGATTCGGATTTAGTACTACTTATTCGGATTGGGATCGGTTCAATTCTTCGAATTCGAGTTTTTTTGCCTAACCCTAAATAGTGACATAAAAATCAAATAACATCATATTTTCTTTAAATAAATACACCCGCACGGACGTGCGGGTCAAAATCTAGTAATATATTATAAGATTTGATTCTTGCATACTATATAGCCTTCCATTTACAGACATACAAAAATAAATAATCGTTATTAATTTAAATCAAGATTTGAAATTCTTTTGAAAATAAATTGACTTCCATCGAAATTTTCACTATATATATCTTTGCTACATGAAGAATTTTGTCAAATCTGCCTCACCTTCATAGCTACCGGTAGGCCAGGGCAAATAACCGGACCCGATGACCCGTACCGAACCCGCACCGATAAAACCGGGTCGGACCGGGTTCGGATCTTGCAAAAAAAACGAATGGAGCTAATAATTTGGTATAGTGGGTTATGGACCAGTTCGGGTAAAATACCCAGATCCAATCGGGTTTAAAGTATACCCGAACTAAAAACCTAAGACTCTATCTTTCCTATTTCCCCTCTTTCGATTTAGGATTCGATATGAAGAATATCCTAAAAATCTCAACTTTCTCTCTCGAAAAATCTTTAATCTCCCTGAATCCCGATACCCAAAATCCTTTCCTAACTCTTGTCCTCTTCGAATCTACTCTTCTGCAAGTTGTAAACCCTCGAATATCTTCTCTTATATAAGTGTTTGAGATGGAGAAAAAAATCCATCAAAAAGTATTCACCTCCTTCTTCAAAGACGTCAATAGCACACTCAGAGGTAGTCTCCTTCTTCTTTACACTTGATTAATTAGTATAAGTTATGTTATTTCGGGTTCGTAAGTGTCTTTGTATTTCAAGTATTTTGGTTTTCTCTTTTACATATATTCGTGTCTTGTCTCTTAAACTTGTCGTACTTGTACTTATGTGTTAGTCAATAGAAGAATTTCTTATGTCTTACTTCTTTTTGTAGATAGTCAACTCGTGATAGTCAGTAACTGATTTGTTTCTTTACGTGTTGTATATTTAATTATACGTTGTCAACGTGTTGTAGATAAAAACCTTGTCTTTATGTTTGTTCTGTTTTGATTTTTGTCAACTTGTTTTTGTATATGTATGCTCTGTTTTAGAAGCTTGCTAGTTTACCGTTTGTTACTTTGAATATGTTAGGCAATTAGTTTTTTGGTTCTATTTGTATTTAAAATAAAATTTCAAGTCGCGTGTATGCTAAATTTAAATGGAAGGAAGTGAAATAAAGAAATCTTTTATTTTTTCAACCAAGCAGGTACACGATTATAATTAGTCTTGTTTAGTGTTGGTCAGGTCTATTGTTTGTTTGATTCATCGTGTTTGTATATGCGTATTGTGTCAGTGCTTCATGTCCTAAGTACTGCTTCTGCTTTATTTCTTGTAGATGGATTCATCTTCTTGTAAAAACCAACAAAACAGTGGAGCTGACAAAGAAGTTGAATATGTAGACTGTGAAACTATTGATACGCGTGGGAAGAGGAAGGAAGCAGACACACCGTGTGGAGAGAGTTCTCGGGCAAATAAGGTGCCAAAAGTTGTTGTGCCGAGGTCTGGTGTGTGGAAACACTACACCAGAACAAAGGAGAGCCGTGACAAGTGCATTTGTCACTACTGCCAAAAGCTCTTCTCATGTCAGACAAAATCAGGAACTTCCAATCTCATGAAGCTCCTGCAAATCTGCAGAGAGTACCAAGCCCACGTGATCAGCCAAGGGAAGAATCAAAGTAGGATCGATGATGAAGGCAATGTGAAATCATCAAAGGTGTCTGCGAAGGTTTTCAGAGAAGCCTCAAATGAGTTATTGGTGTTAGCTGAGTTGCCTCTTTCTTTCATAGAAAGTACAGGCTGGAAACACTTCTGCAACAAGGTAAAGCATTGTATATTTGCATTGTTAATGTTTTTGTATATTTCTGAAACTAATGATACTTTTTTTCATTTTCATGAAGGTTAACCTCTACAAGCCCCACTCAAGAAGAACTGCAACTAGAGATATTGTGGAGATGTTTGTGAAGAAGAAAGAGGCATTGAAGAGATGGTTATACACTAACCAGTAAAGAGTTTCACTCACCACTGACATTTGGGTTTCTCAGGTGACAGGTAAGCATTTTTTATTTCTGAAAATTAAAAACGAAAACATTTGTTGTCGTTCTAACCAGATGTTGTTTCTTGGCAGGTGCAAGCTACATGGTTGTGACTGCACATTTTGTTTATCCAACATGGCAGCTGAAGAAAATCATTCTAGGATTCAAATTGGTCATGGATCATAATGGTCAGACAACTTCTACTGTTCTTCTCGAGTGTTTAGCTGATTGGGGAATTCGGAAATTGTTTTCTATTACGGTAGACAATGCAACTGCCAATACCTCAGCTATTAGGAGATTCCATAGGGATTTCAGTCAAGTGTCGCATGATGCTTTAGTGTTGGAGCGGAACTTTCTGCACATGAGGTGTTGTGCACACATTATTAACTTGATAGCTAAAGAGGGTCTAGGTGATTTAGGTGATAATGTGCTTGCCATCCGTAATGCAGTCCAGTATGTTCGATCTTCTAGCAATAGGTTGAATTGATTTGAACAAAGGGTTACTACTGGGAAGATGACACGAGGTAGCCTGCCTATGGATGTTAAGACTAGGTGGAATTCAACATTCCTCATGCTGTCTAGAGCATTACAGTTTAGAGTTGCTTTTGATAGTATGGAAGCAGAGGACAGGTTGTATAATGACTACTTTTTAGAAGTAGAAAATGGGGTTAAGAGGCAAGGACCGCCTGATGTTGTTGATTGGAATGCTGTGGATAAGCTTAAGAGGTTTCTAATCATATTCTACAACAGCACCTTGGTTGTCTCTACTTCCTCAAAAGTCAACTCCTACAAATGCTATGGTGAGATAGTGACAATTGAGAGGAATCTCACAGCATTGGCTAACAACCTAGACCCGGATTTGAAGCTGAAAGCTGAAGATATGTTGCACAAGTTTCTGAAGTATTGGGATGGCATGAAGAATGTGAATAGGATGTTGATCATTGCATCAGTAATTGATCCAAGGAAGAAGATGAATTTCGCAAACTTATGCTTTGAGAAACTGTATGGGAAGGACAGTTTCGAGTCTAAGGAAATGACTGCGTCTGTTCTTGATCTCCTTACAAGCATGTTCCAGGAGTATTCTAGCCGTTTCAGAGGTGCTAGTACTCAATCCTCTCAGACGAAGCAAACACCATCTGCGAGTGTTCAGGAGACTCAAGAGCAAATGGAGAGGTTGAAGTTGGTTGTTGAAGATTTCGGTTACGAGAGGATGGATTCTGTGTACAAGGAACTTGTTTCTGAAACAGAAAATAAGGCAAGGGATGAGCTGGAAATGTACTTGAAGGAACCTGTTGAGAATCAGAAGCTTATGATTGGATTTGAGTTTGATATTCTCGGTTGGTGGAAGGTGCACAAAATCAAGTTTCCAGTTTTGGCAGAGATGGCAAGGGATCTACTTGCGATGCAGGTTTCCTCGGTGGCTTCTGAAAGTGCTTTTAGCACAAGTGGTAGAATTTTAGAGCCATATAGAAGGTGTCTCACTCACTACATGATAGAAGTGCTGATGTGTAGTGAGCAATGGATGAAAGCTGATATCAAGTTTGCTGAAAAAGTCCAAACTAATGAGCAGATTCTAGCTGAAGTTGAAATGCTAGACAAGCTTGAGAAAGGTACACTTAACTTTCAGTCTTAGTCTTATAACATTTCATATGTTTGTTCCACGTTTTAACTATTGTTTTGTTTGTCTTTGCAGAGTTTGAGAATGTAACACTTGAAGACTGAAGCTTGAAGCTGGAGATCTTTTTGTTTTCATTTTGGTGTTGGTTTTTATTTCCTTTTCATTTGAGATATTGTCGTGCTCTAGCTTTGACAATTGCTTTTAAGGTTTTGGTGTTTTTCTATATTTATGTCTTTTTCTTAGTACGTTGAATTTTAATAAAGGTTTAGAGATTTGCTTTCATTATTTACGTTTTGATATTGTTACTTCATGTTTTGATCTGGATGAACACAATAGGTTCATTGTTACGAGATACTACTAAACGTTTTGTATGCATTGTAGTAAGAAATATAAACTTTGTAAGCAGGGACGTATGCATGGTCAACATTACAACTCTGTTTTCTCATACAAATACAAGTTTAAATTAGTACTTTCCGGTAACATATAGGTATTTGGATATTCGATACCCGATTTAAACCCGAAACCCGAACATTAAATGGGTTCAACAGGGTTTAGGATGTATTACTAAACCCGACCCGAACCCGATAAAACCCGAACCGAGACCGACCCAAACTTTTATAATACCTGAATGGGGCTGATTTTCATAAACCCGAAAACTCGAAACCCGATTAGAACCGAACCCGAATGGTCATCCGATTGCCCACGCCTAGCTACCGGCAAATGTATGGATGTTTTTTAATATATTTTCTTCTTGTCTTTTAGTTTGTTTTAAATGTATCAAACGTGCATCTTAATATGATCAGTAAGAATCCATCTGAACATTCAAATATAACTAGAATTTAACGACATAAATCGAACAAAACCAAAATTCTTTTTATACTTCATTATTTAAATAGTCGTACAAAACTGGAACTCATATATTCATAATATCAGTTCGACTTGCAGATCTAGTTTCTCTATTTTATATAGATCGATCTTATGTAGACAAGAAAAGGTGCTCAAATATAAGCATAACAACCCAAATACTATCTTGTATTTCCTAAAGAATGCCTACGCTATTTTTGTTTATACTCATTTCATGCATAAAATCAATGTTCAAAAAATTGCTACACTCTCGTTAGGCACTTTAAAAGGGATTAATGATTAAGTAAGCCCCGAGAACGATTTCGGAATGCCTTAAAAGTTGAAAAAAAATAAATATATAAAAAAAAAATTTGGAGCTGATCTTTATCACCTTTACGCCGCAAAAACCATTTTTAGAACCCTGAATAAAAATTTTAGAACCCTGAATAAAATAAATAATAATCCCTTTCACATACATATTTTAAACTATAATATTCAAAAAATATTATGATATAAAATTAGCATTTAAATTTGTTTAATAAAAATGAACAACTCAATATTACGATAACTAAGAAACATTTTTTGAGAAAAAAAACTCATAAGGTTTACTTAGGGGTTTACATAATTTTAAATTAAATATTACCATTTTAAATTACATATATTTTATTTTTATATATAAAATTTAGTATTGGTAATATATATTATTAACATATTTTGGTTTGTTTTGGGACTTAGTTTCTTAAATAAGAGACTGTGGTAATTCTAAAGTTTATATTCGTATAAAGAAGTATCCGATATTAATTAAATTATCTATATACATAATTATTTATTTATTGGAGAAATTTTACTTCTACACTTTCTTTGGTACCACATTTCAAGTATACCACTAGTATGGGGACATTTTCACAAATACACTTTTCATTAATGACCAAAAGACCATACTAGCCCTAACCTTATCTCTCTCTCGCGATCCTCTTCTCTTCCTCTCTCTCTCTCTCGATCTTTTTTCTTCCTCTCTGCCTCCGAATCACCGAAGATCCACCGTCTCTCTCTCATTCCACCGGTACGGTTTTCGTGGCAGAAAAATTTCAGGCTTTCTATATCAGATTTTGAGTGTTTGGTTACTTTGACAGCCTGCTTGTGTGGATGGATCTGGAAACTGAAAATCGAATAGCTTCTGTTCATAATCATCGGAACGTTGATCATGGTGATTATGATTCTCCAGACGCCGAAAACATGCATCTCACCAGAAGCTCCCTCGAAGCCCCACACGCATTTCCCGAGATCCACCTGCGACTCCTCGCCGCGAAAGCATCTCCCTTTACCGAAGAAGAACGCTCGCCTCTGGTCCTCCAAGGCTTGGACGTCGCGTCTCTCCTCCTTCTCCTCTTACTTCCCCTGATTCCGCGATCTCGGGTCGCTTCGCAACCACACCAAAGCTCTCTGCCTCTCCGCCGGCGCCGGACACGCTCCGATGGCGATGGCCCATATCAGGTTATATGACGTTACCGCCGTGGAGTTGGTGGATTCGCTTCCTCTCGTGAGAAGAGCTGATCCTCATAACCTTCCTTTTTTCGACGGTGCGTTTGATTTCACGTTTACTGCGCATCTTGATGATGCTCTGTTTCCGTGGAGGGTCGTGGAGGAGATGGAGAGGACGGTGAGGCGAGGCCGGTTTTGCGTGGTGGCGGTTGATGAATGCGGTGGGGATGATGTTAGGGAGATTGCTAGACTGTTCTTGAAGTCTAAGCTCGTTGATGTTGCTATTGTAACATTAGAAGGATCCGAAAGGACTAGTATACTACTCAAAGTTCAAGACTTTTAAGACATGACTGACTCTGTTTTTGTCTTATCAATGTTTGGTTTTTCAAAGTTTGCGCATTATATCTAATCCCCTATATATTATTTGAGAAGCATTGCAATATTTTTTTTGTAGTTAAGTGTCATCACTAGAATGATTCTTAGAATCTTTAGAGAAATATGTTGGTCCATTTAAATATATAATAAGCTTTTTATTAAACCACAATAAATACATTATTATTATGCTTCATTATTTCCTTAAATAAGATTACGGAATTACCTAATATGGCTAAAGTATATATGACAATTAACGATTTTGAATAATAAAGATTTGATAAAAATAAGTGTGTATTATAATTATATTTGTTAAATTAAACAATCATAGTAACCATATAATAAAAGTTTTAAAAAATTATTTAAATATTATATTTTGAATTTTTAAAAACGAGTATAAATTACTAAAACTGTTAAAAGTTTCACATTCAAATTTTGTGATCTATGATTTAAAACTTTTGTTATGACATGATACAAATAATTAAAAAATAATATAAGTTGAAAGTCTCATTTAATAAGTATCAAAAATAAAAGATATATAAATATATGTATCATTTTAAATTAAACTATATGCCATATAAAAATACATAAATATCTTAATTTTGAAATTTACTTTGAATAAATTTTTGATAATTTTTTTTAAAAACAAAATATTAACAACTTAATTTTTTAAAATATTATAAATTACTTCAACCATTAATCCCAGAGTGAAAATTTTGTTATCACTAATTTAGATTTTTTGCTATAACATATACAAATGATAAAACAAATATGAGCAAAAAACATCATCTAATAAATATTAATATTAAAATATACCATATATATGTTAATATCATTTAAATTTAATTATTTATCATATCAAATAGAAAAAATATTTTTTCGATTTATAAAATTTGTTTATATGTTTGCACCAATTTAATTATATAAGTAGTAGATAATGACTTTTTAATTATTTAATATATATTTATTATTTCATAATATGTTATAAACATATAATATATAAAATAATATATATATATATATATAATGTTTATCCCGCGCAAGGCGCAGGTCTTAACCTAGTCCTTTTGTATATGACTGTGTTTATCTTATATTGCCTGCCTTCTGCTGAGTTTGATTCTAAAGATTGATTAAGACTACGCACGCCGGTTCAAAAAATCTCAAGCACTTATAAGCATCATTTCATCTTTACACAGCTTATCGATGGATGCTATAATAAATAGGTTAGGCATCCAAATAGGCCGTAGTCATTAGATGAAAGCTATTTACATGGAGATGCATTACGATTTATAAGCCTTTATAAATAATTGTATGGTTCTTTTGAATTTAAATAATTTTATAAGGTTTTATAAGTTATTTATAATATTATATTAACTGTTTATAAGACTATATAAACTATTTATAAACCTTTAAAGTGATATATAAACATCTTATAAATGATCTATAAATCATTATAAATGATTTATAAACCATTACAAATGATTTTTAATATCTTATAAAAAATTCATAAACCCTTATAGTAATGCATAAACCCTTATAAATTATTTTAAATGGTTTATGAATTTTTATAAATAATATAAACCCTTATAAATGATATATATACCTCTTAGAAAGGATATATAAATCATTATAAATAACTTAGAAACCATTACAAATGATCTATAAATCCTTAGATTATTTATAAACATTTATAAATTATATATAACTCCTTATAAATAATTTATAAACCATTATAACTAATATATAAACATTTTATAAACCATTATAACTAATATATAAACATTTTATAAAGGTTTATAAAACTATTTAAAATGGTTTATAAAACTATTTACAAGAACTTTTAAGCTATTTATAAGAGTTTATACAGTTATTTAAAAGTGTTTATAAATTAATCTACAAGGTTATATATCTATTTATAAGAATTTATAAATCTATTTATACAAGTTGTGGAATCTTTCTATTCTGTACAAGTTGCGTTGCTGCGATGATGATTTGTCCTGTGCCAAGTTCTCGCTCTTCTTCTTCTGCTTCTTTTTCCTGTGGAAGAAATCCTCTGTGTCCAAAACATACAAAATCTACAAGAGATGTTATGAATACATAAGAGCTAGATGAAGCAACCAGCCCTTATATATATATATATGTGTATATTGGTTCTTCTAGTTCAAGATTATCAAAACATGAAACCTCATACCGGTTTGGTTTAAGAATAGATTCGCTGTTTACCTTGTAGGAAGAGCAAGACATCTTGCACCCAAGGCCATTAATTACTTCTACACCTTCCATTGCCTTGCAGGCTGCTGCAAGATCATCTAGACCAGAGTATATATAAACCATTATAAATAACTTAGAAACCATTACAAATGATCTATAAATCTTCAGAATTATTTATAAACCTTTATAAATTATACTATATAATTCTTTACATATAATTTATAAACCATTATAACTAATATAAACATTTTATAAACCATTATAACTAATATATAAACATTTAATAAAGGTTTATAAAAATATTTAAAAGAGTTTATAAAACTATTTAACTTATAAGCTATTTGTAAGAGTTTATACATTTATTTAAAAGTGTTTATAAATTAATTTACAAGGTTATATATCTATTTATAAGGTTTTATTCCAAAGATTATAAGAATTTAATAATCTTCATAATACAATTTATAAGAGTTTATAAATCAATTTGTAAATCAGTTAGAAGAGTTTATAGATCATTTATAAATTCTTACAAATATTATAAGTAAATCTTTATGAAAGTATTTATAAAGTTTCTCAATTTGCAGATGGCAAATCTTGTTGGTTATGTCATTGGACCATCAGGTCTAAGCATGTTTGTCTCCAGCTTTCTTAGGAGAGAAGGTATGAATGAAGCCCAGCGGTTTTCAATTCTTGTTTACGTCTTTGCGTTTATGTTTATTCATTTGATATCATAGGATTGCTTGTTTATGATGATGCTCCAGATACTGTTACATGTCTCATAGGCCGTCATCTTATTTGCTCTAATTGAAACTTCTCAAACCATATCTAATGAATACTTCAAATCAAGGATTCAAAACACTCAAGGAATGAGACTCGTGAAGTAGAGAGAAGATGAAAAGAAAAAGGATACAGCCTGAGATCTTTGATGTATCATTAACGTCTGCTTCTGGTATAACCTTTGTGACACAAGCATACATAGAAGGATACAGCCTGATATCTTTGATGGATCATTAACGTCTGCTTCTGGTATAACCTTTGTGACACAAACATACATAGAAGGATACAGCCTGATATCTTTGATGGGTCATTAACGTCTGCTTTTGGTATAACCTTTGTGACACAAGCATACATAGAAAGCTTCTTCCTGCAGATAAAAAGAGGAGTTGAGAAGCCCAATATCTTACCAAACATTCAGAAGAAGCTACTGCATCTTACTCAGCTCTCAAGTCGTCCGGTCTTTACTCTTTAAAGATCTCCTCTTTTCATCAACCAATGTCCATTGTGCATTCAGGTCTTTGAGTTCATCAGCAACGACTGTATTGACAGACAGAACAAAGACTTTTCTTGTCACTGAACCAAGGGACTAGAAACTAAAGTATATACACTTATCTAAGCTCGTCATTTATCTTGCTTTCTAGTTCCATATCTTCATCAAGCTCTTTCTGAAGACGCACAATGTCATCGTCTCCTGCTGATTCATCTGAATAAGCTTCCTCTGTTTTCTTCTTGCAAGCTTCTAGCTTCTTCTTACAATCTGCATTTTTTTTTGAAAAAACAAAACAAAACAAATTGAACACTTTTATATTGTTGATTCTTGTAAAGTATCAGTCTTTCGAAGTTTTCTAGAGACCTAAGGGAAGAAACTAACCTTTAATAGATTCCTGAATCTGATTGAAATCCTCATCGCAAGCGAAGTGGAGAGCTTTTGAGTGGTTGAAGCTTTGGGATTCGACGTCCGTTCAGTAAGTTCAGTAAGTCCAAAAGCACCAGTGGTGAAGCAGTCCGAGTCCCTCACTCATCGTTACCTGAAATGAGAGGCGTACTCAATTGCGATCTCACAGTCACCGATCGGATCGGAGATGATACCTCCGGCGAGAGAAACCTGTCCGATATTTCCGGCGAGAGACACCTGTTGTGGGGGAGAAGGAGAGTAATTTAAGTTTAATTATTTAAGGGTACAATGGTATTTTGATAATTAAAAATCTGATGGTATACTTGGTTAGTGTATAAGTGAAAAGTGGTATTAGGAAAATGGTATTAGTGGCAATTCTCCTTTATTTATTACAATACTAATGAATATATATATATATATATATATATATATATATATATATATATATATATAAAATTATAATATTTAAGTATAAAAAATTTTGGTGGTGTTTTCTCAGAACAAAAAAAGTTTAGTCGTGTTGTTAATATATGTAAAGCTAACATTGTTAGCCTAACAAACAATATCCAATTCTTTTTCATTAAAGACAAATAACATTTTTTGACTGTCTAAAAATAAATGTTCTTTAGTTGTTGTTGTTGTGGTTGTTAGTGGGTACTCTAATTTTTTTTTTTGCTGCATTTCCACTTCTATATGAACATTTGATCAAATTATCTTGTGAGCTGTTTTTCTTTCCGTAGGACTTAGTTTTGCTGGGTTCTCCATTTCTTTATTTTTTTGTAATTAGTCGTTTGGTTTTCCAACTTAGATACTTCTGATAGTAGAACCGAATGCCTTGAGCCGCTATTTATCATAAGTTTTTTTATTTTGTCTATATTCACAAAAAAAATACATTCATATAAAATAGGTATGAATATAGAAATTGTCTGTATGTTGGTTTTATATAGACTTATATTACTTCAGCTTGCCATTTGTTGTTCATTTCGTGAACCACTTTGATTTCAATAGCTAATGGAAGACGTCAGGCCATTAACACCAGTTAAGGCTGAGGAAGATGATGCAAGAATTATGTCTGGTGCTGACAAGACGGAGTTAACTCCTGCTTTGGAAGCTTCCTCGTCGGCTCTCTTAGATGCGAAAGATGTCAACCCATTGACGCTGGTGTAAGAATATTTTATATTCTATGTGATCTATGTATCTATTGGTTTAGTATAAGGTTCAAGTTCATATTAATGTTTTTTAGATTCTAATATAAAAAAAGATACCGTGATGGATCGGCTTCGATTAATGAGTTAGAATCCGGGTGTATTGATAACCCTCCTACTTTACCTTATATATATATAAATGTCCTTAATCTTATGATCATATATATGTATATGTAAATGGTAATAATAATAGAATATGTTACCATAGATTTAATATATATGAGATGATACATTATTTAGCACTTGTGCGGTTAAAATAATGAAGGGTTGCGTAGAAGTATTATGTCCGAGAGTTGCGTTGGTTAAGGCACATCTCTTTGATTATTATAAAAGTGACTTGTACATTGTTTGACTTGTACGTAAGAAAAAGTCTCTCTGAAAAAACACAAAAACAACAATACTGATTATCAAAAGGAGAGATTAAGGAAGGTTTGAGATTTCTTGTCCATCAAGGAAATCACCAAAGAGAAGGTTAAAGAGGAGAAGATCAATTGGTGGAATTGCATCCAAGCATAGATCAAGGTTAGTGCTTCTACTTTCTTTAGAAACATGTTAGGATTGAATTAAGGCAAATCTAGATTAGGTCTTGGTGTAGATTTCATAACTAAAATCATAAAATTAAATTAACATGTGGTATCAGAGCCAGAGCCAGGTTGATTTGTTTAATTCACCGTTAATGAACGTATGGCGTCAAGCGTGTGTTCATGATCCTTGTTGCGCTAAACTTCTGAATGCATTAGAAAGTCGCGTTGTTTCATAATTGTTTAGAAGTAACTAACGTAGCATGCATGATTAAGTGATTCTGGAATTTTGTCAACATGTGCATTCGTGAGTTTGTCTGTTGCATCATGCGGTAGAGATTACGGTTGTAATCATTAAGGCACATGCATAAATTAATTATTTCAATCTAGAATAAATTATCTTTTGTTCATGAACATATACGGTATCAACCGTTTTAAAGAGTGTTCATGAGATTTGTTTTAAATCACAGTAATTAATTTGGCCTTAAAGTAAGCCATCGTAAGAGAAAAGAACGTATATAATGATTTGGTATCACAAGATCAAGTACGTTATTCTCGTAATGATTTACGATGGCATATGCTTTTACGTGTATGGAATCTTTGATAGCATATGCATAAACCGTTAGCACATGGCAATTCATTTAGTGTGCATAAACGTGAATTATCTATCAAAGCAAATGCATATTTGATTTAATTAATATGATATGTTGTAACTGTCATGTTTTGGTTAATGGTGTTTTCGTCAACGCCAACGCCATCGAACATAAGACAACGATACGACATAATTAAATATGTGCTTACTTAAGGTTTATTTTATTAAATTAAAATATTAATTAAACAAAAAGAAAAATGCTTCCGCGCATTTTAATAATAAGTAATTGTGTAATGAAATATTAACACAATATAAGTAGTTTTTCCCCTTCGAATTTTTTTGTTTTAGTGTTTATATGTATATAATATGATAGTCACCAAAGTGACCTTGTTATATTACATATAGATATTAAAAACTATAGAGTTTATAATTGATCTTGATCAAGGATGCTAAATGACATAAAAATTTGATCAATCAATTAATTTATTATTTATATTTTAGGAGATCACCCAAAGGTTTTTGGATCATTGAATATGATTAATAATAATAAAAAAATTAGTCATTTCTTACTATAGTCGATAATATGTATATGCAAAGATAACATACTTATTTGATTAGTGTTTGATTTGATTAATATTAAAGTATTTATTACTAGCATCACTGAAAGTACTTATATTTAAATATTGCCCAAAGGTTATTTGAAATATAAGTGTTAAAAATTCTATTAGTCTGAATATATATTAAAGTTTCAAAGCACTAACGGGTAAACATGTATGAATGCTTGCAGCTTCATCAAATGTGTTTGCATCTGTTAACTCTGTGGTAAAGTTTAATGGCCTCAACTATGGTGAGTGGTTCGAGCAAATCCGGTTTACACTGGGTGTAATGGCTTTGGACTCTGCCATACTAACTGATGAGGAACCCTCAGCTATTACAGTAGATAGCTCTGAATCTGAAAAGTCTCGTTATGAGAGATGGGAGCGATCTAACAGGCTGAGCTTGAACCTTATGAGGTTGACGATGGCGGAAAGTATTAAGCCATCAATACCTAAGACAGAGAAAGCAAGGGAATTCCTAGAGAAAATTAAGGAGTGTTCACAATCGGAATTGGCTGACAAGTCGATTGTAGGAAGTCTCATGAATGAGCTAACTACAAAGAAGTTTGACTGGTCTCAGCCAATCCATGATCATTTGACGCACATGTCTAATCTGGCAGCAAAGTTAACGACCTTGGGAATTGAGGTACATGAGCAATTCTTGGTCCAATTCATTATGAACTCTCTACCTCTTGAATTTAGCCAGTTCCAGGTGAATTACAACACCATTAAGGATAAATGGAACTTTAAGGAATTAAAGGCTATGCTTATTCAAGAAGAGGGGAGACTAAGGAAGATGAAAGATCAAGTTGCTAACCTCGTAGGTCTTGGAAGTGCCAGTAGCAGCAAAAGAACAACAAGTAGGAAGGACAAAAGGAATGTAAAGAACTTCGTGAAAGGACCTCAAAGTCAAATCCAGAAGGAAAAGAAGTGTTTCTTTTGTAAGCAAGTAGGACACTTCAAGAAGGATTGTCCTAAAAGGAAGGACTGGTTCGACAAGAAAGGTAAACATTACAGCTTTGTTTGCTATGAAATGAATCTTGTTGAAGTTCCTAATAATACTTGGTGGTTGGATTCTGGTGCTACTACTCATGTGTCTCATATTAAATAGGGATTTAGTTCGATCCAGCCCATAAGAGGACCTGAACAGTACTTGTTCATGGGAAACAGGATGAAGGCACAAATAGAAGGAATTGGGACGTATAGATTGATCTTGGACACTGGAAGTCATGTGGATCTTGAAGGGTGTCTCTATGTACCTGAGTGTGCTAGAAATCTTGTTTCTGTTAGTAGGTTGGACAATTTAGGATTTAGTATTAAGGTTGCACATGGTGTTTTCACATTGTACCGAAATGATTACTTTTATGGTAGTGGTATTTTATTTGATTCACTTTATAAGTTCAACCTCGATGCAAAGTTTTCTGAATCCCTATTTAATGTTGAAAGTCGAGGCATTAAGCGTAGCGCAATTAATGAAAGTTCTGCTTTCTTGTGGCATCAACGACTAGGTCATATTTCCAAAAAAAGAATTAAGAGGTTAATAAAGAATGAAATTCTTCTTCAGTTGGATTTCAGTGACTTAGATGTATGCATAGACTGCATTAAGGGAAAGCAGACGAAACATACTTTAAAGAAACCAGCCACAAGAAGCACTCAGCTTCTTGAGTTAATACACACCGATATATGTGGCCCTTTTGATGCTCCTTCATGGAGTGGCGAAAAATATTTCATCACATTTATTGATGATTACTTACGGTATGGATATACCTATCTACTGCATGAAAAGTCTAAGTCTGTGAATGTCCTAGAGGTATTCATTGACGAGGTGGAAAGACAGTAAGATAAAAAGGTTAAAATAGTGAGATCTGCCAGAGGTGGTGAATTTTATGGAAAATTCGATGAAAGTGGACAATGTCCTGGTCCATTTGCAAAGTTACTTGAAAGTAGGGGCATATGTGCACAATACACAATGCCTGGTACTCCTCAGCAGAATGGTGTAGCTGAGAGGCGGAACCGTACCTTAATAGAGATGGTTAGGAGCATGTTAAGTAATTGCACATTACCTCTTTCTTTGTGGATATATGCATTAAGAACTGCAACGTATGTGCTGAACCGAGTTCCTAGTAAGGCAGTTCCTAAGACTCCTTATGAGCTGTGGACGAGAAGGAAACCAAGTTTAAGACATCTACGTGTGTGGGGTTGTCCAGCAGAAGTAAGGCTATATAATCCACATGAAAAGAAACTTGATTCTAGGACTGTCAGTGGATTTTTCATTGGCTATCCTGAAAAATCAAAGGGGTATACATTTTATTGTCCTAACCATGGTACAAGAATAGTTGATTCGGGTAATGCTAGGTTCATTGAAAACGGTGAAACTAGTGGGAGTGGTGAACCACGAAAAGTGGACATTAATGAAATTCAGGTTAAAGTTCCTTCACCTGTAGTTCCACCTGAAGTAGTTGTTCCTATTGTTGCATCAGACTCTAATGACACAATAGGACAACATAATGATGAGCTAATCCTACTAGCTGAAAATACTGTTGATGAACATGTCATAATTCAAGAAGAGAATAGTGAACCACGAATACCTTTAAGGCGATCTGGAAGAGAAAGAAGATCTACCATTTCAAACGATTACGTGGTCTACACTATTGAAAATGAATGTGACTTAAGCATGGATGACGATCCGATCTCATTCAAAATGGCCATGGAAAGTGACAATTCTGAAGAGTGGTTTGATGCCTTAAAAGAAGAAATGAAATCTATGGATGATAATCATGTATGGGACTTAGTAGAGTTGCCCGATGGTTCCAAAACCATTGGTTGTAAATGGGTCTATAAGACTAAACGTGACTCGAAAGGTAAACCTGAAAGACGCAAGTCTCGCCTTGTTGCTAAAGGTTTCACCCAGAAAGATGGCATTGACTATAAAGAGACCTTCTCTCCGGTTTCAAAGAAGGATTCTATTAGAATTGTTTTGGCTTTGGTGGCTCATTATGATCTTGAGCTTCACCAGATGGATGTGAAAACCGCCTTTCTGAATGGAGATCTTGAGGAGGAAGTATATATGGACCAACCTGAAGGTTTTGTGGTCGCAGGAAAAGAAAATTTGGTGTGTAAGCTGAGAAAGTCAATATATGGACTAAAACAAGCTTCTCGACAATGGTATATAAAGTTTAATGATACCATCACATCATATGGTTTTGTAGAGATCATTGTTGATCGATGTATCTACATTAAAATCAGTGGGAGTAAGTTTGTGATTTTAGTCTTATATGTTGATGATATTTTGCTTGCTGCAAATGACATGGGTATGTTACATGATGTGAAGAAGTATCTCTCTAAGAACTTTGAAATGAAAGATATGGGTGAGGCATCTTATGTGATCGGGATAGAAATATTTCGAGATAGATCACAAAGATTGTTAAGTTTGTCTCAGGAAGGATATATCAATAAGATCTTAAAGAGATATAAAATGGAGAATTGCTCTGCAGGAATAACTCCAATTCAGAAGGGGGACAAGTTCAGTAAAATACAATGTCCTAAAAATGAATTGGAGCGTAAAGAAATGGAAAGAATTCCCTATGCATCGGTGGTTGGGAGTTTGAACTATGTTCAAACATGTACTCGACCTGATATCAACTTTGCTGTTGGAATGTTGGGTCGATATCAAAGTAATCCCGGAATGGACCACTGGAAAGCTGCAAAGAAGGTTCTCAGGTACTTGCAAGGCACCAAAGAGAACATGCTTACATATAGGAGATCTGATCATCTGGAAGTCATTGGATATTCAGATTCAGACTATGCCGGATGCGTTGATAGCAGAAAATCGGCGTTTGGCTACTTGTTCCTATTAGCTGGGGGAGCAATATCATGGAAGAGTGGAAAGCAGTCTGTCATTGCTACTTCCACTATGGAGGCTGAATTTGTGGCATGCTTTGAGGCCACAATTCATGCATTATGGCTGCGGAACTTTATCATAGGGCTTCGGATTGTCGACACTATAGCGAAGCCGCTGAGAATTTACTGCGATAATTCTGCAGCTGTCTTCTTTTGAAAGAACGACAAGTACTCGAAGGGTGCTAAGGACATGGAGTTAAAGTACTTGTCTGTTAAAGAAGAAGTTCAGAAACAGAGTGTCATTCGAGCACATAAGGACGGACATGATGGTAGCGGATCCGCTAACTAAAGGTTTACCACCCAAGGCGTTCAGTGGCCATGTAGAGCGTATGGGTATTATAGATAAGGCTTTGCTATTTTAGTTATGGGATGCTCATTATGTATTTGACACTGAGAATTCACATAAAGTTATGTTTCTGATTTATTTATTATGTTATCATTAAAGTATGTGTATACACTTATGGTTTGTAGATAACATATGGTTGGTTTGAGAAATAAAATTTCTTCTCATATAAGGATTGATGTAAAATTAGAATTGATTTGTGATACATGGAAGGGACTATGTCGTTTAATGGCATACAACCGCCATGATTCGATCAATCCAAATTTTAGTAAAGATCAAGTGAACTTGATATAAAAGTGCACATTAAAGTTATTAAACCCTTAAGTCGACACAAAGGTCAAGTGGAAGAATGTAAGAATATTTTATATTCAATGTGACCTATGTATCTATTGGTTTAGTATAAGGTTCAAGTTCATATTAATATTTTTTTAGATTCTAATATAAAAGACGATATCGTGATGGATCGGTTTCGATTAATGAGTTAGAATCCGGGTGTATTGATAACCCTCCTACTTTACCTAATATATATAAATGTCCTTAATCTCATGATCATATATATGTATATGTAAATGGTAATAATAATGGAATATGTTACCATAGATTTAATATATATGAGATGATACATTATTTAGCACTTGTGCGGTTAAAATAATGAAGGGTTGCTTGAAGTATTATGTCCGAGAGTTGCATTGGTTAAGGAACATCTCTTTGATTATTATAAAAGTGACTTGTACATTGTTTGACTTGTACGTAAGAAAAAGTCTCTCTAAAAAAACACAAAAACAACAATACTGATTATCAAAAGGAGAGATTAAGGAAGGTTTGGGATTTCTTGTCCATCAAGGAAATCACCAAAGAGAAGGTTAAAGAGGAGAAGATCAATTGGTGGAATTGCATCCAAGCATGGATCAAGGTTAGTGCTTCTACTTTCTTTAGAAACATGTTAGGATTGAATTAAAGCAAATCTAGATTAGGTCTTGGTGTAGATTTCATAATTGAAATCATAAAATTAAATTAACAGCTGGTAGTGAAGATGATAGGAAACTGGTGATGCAAACACAACTCGGTGAAACTATGGTTAAATTGATGTGCCACTTACGGTTTCTAATGAAGATAAAAAGGAGAAACTTTCTAGTGGTAATGTTCCTAATCCTCTCTTGATGAAGCGAAGAACGAGACGTAAGCAGAAAGCACATTGCTATGGAAATTCTTCTGGTTATAGGAGAGATAACATAAAAACAGTTGCCCCAGCAGTGAGACAAAATGCTACCTCTTCTGCTGCTACTGAAAGCGAAAAAAATCCAATATGGTTTACATTAGTCGCTTTACAGGATCAGTAAGACTTCTTACCTCTTCTCTTGTTGCTTCGTTGCTTAACTCTACGACTTATATTAACACATGATCTTGCTTGTTTTTCAGGAATACTGATGCGCCATTGCCTCAAACCCCCAGTCGTTACTTTAGGGTTAAGTATGTTCACCTCTTCATCTCATTATATTAATCAATATTTTTTTCCTTAATTTCAGTTACAGTAATTTGACTGATGATTCTTTGCTTGATAATTGATCTTGTTCTCAGGGATAGCATATATTACCTTGCAATGAAACTGAATCTTGAAAGCAAGAATGAGGTGCTTCCTGTTTATTCTCCTCTTTTTTAAACTTCTTCGTTTTATTCTACTGAATAGTCAATAAGAGAAACACAATTTTGGGGTTTGTGGATTTCAGGTGGAGTTATACTTGAGGAGACTGCCTTTGGATTCATCAATGTTGTTGTCTGACTTATTAGGAAACTGGATCGCTACAGCAAGTCCTCAAACAATAACAACAAGGATGGGAGCTTCAGGCGCTGATTACATGGTCCTTAATAGAAGAAAGGAGAAATGTCTTCATTAATGTAAATGATGTACAAGTATGACTATATATACAAGTGTGATTTTGATTAAGCTAACTATACAAGATTAAGTTAATACTAAGTGTATACACACTCTATTAGGCCCCCTCACGATGGCGTCATAACATTGTGAAGACCCATCTTGGACATAAGCTTGTTGAACACCATCGGGTAGAGAGGCTTAGTTAGACCATCAGCCAGCTGATTCTCAGATCGAACATGAAGTGTCTTCAGTTGACCGGCAATGATCCGTTCACGAATAGCGTGTCATTCACGTTCTATATGTTTAGTGCGTTCGTGAAAGACCGGATTTTTGGCAATGTGCAAAGCAGCAATACTGTCACAATACATCACATGAGTAGAAGGAGAAGGACAGCCCAACTCAGCAAGCATGCGAGAGAGCCAAAGAATATCCTTAGATGTTGTATACATTGCTCTGTATTCAGCCTCTGCTGAGGAATGAGAAACAACATCTTGTTTCTTTGATTTCCAGGCAATGAGAGATTGACCAATGAAGATGCATGATCCGGTGATACTGCGACGAGTATCAAGGCAGTTAGACCAGTCAGCATCACAAAAGGCGTTAAGCTGATAATCATCATCGGCAGGAAAGAACAAGCCTTGACCAATCATGCCTTTGAGATAGTTAAGAACCTTGTGAGCAGCATGAAGATGAGGTTTGCGAGGTGCAAAAGAGAATTGACACAATTTGTTGACGGCAAAAGAGATATCAGGGCGAGTTGTAGTCAAATACATTAGTTTGCCAATCAATATGCGATAAGGTTCTGCACTGGGTAAGAGTTCACCATCTTCCAGCAAGTTTAACACTCGGATCCATAGGAATAGACGATGGTCGACAACCAAGTAAGCCTGCATCAGTGAGGAGCTCAAGAACATACTTGTCTTGACAAACAGAAATACCAGAAGCAGAGCGTGCTATTTCCAGGCTAAGAAAGTATTTGAGAGCACTCAAATCACGAAGTTTAAAATAACTTCGTAGTTGAGAAACAAACCACGTGACTGCAGCTTTAGTATCACTGGCGATGAGGATATCATCAACGTAAAGAAGGAGAATGATGATACCTCGAGAAGATGTTGAAAGAAACAGTGTGTGGTCACCATTGATCTTTGTAAAGCCCAAGGAAAGAATAGCAGAAGAAAATTTCTCAAACCATTGTCGAGATGCTTGCTTAAGACCATATATCGATTTCTTTAAGCGGAGCACAGCATTCAGAGGTAGATTGGGTCCTTTCCTTTCAGCATAGACAGGAGGCAAATCCATGTATATCTCTTCGTTGAGATCATCATTCAAGAAAGAATTGGAGATGTCAAGTTGATGAAGAATCCATTTATTCTTTGCAGCAAGAGCTAATATCATCTTGACAGTAACCATTTTCGCAAAAGGTTTGAACATAATCAATGTCCTCCTTTTGCGTGTATCCCTTGGCTACAAGACGACCTTTGTGTTGTTCAACAGTACCATCAGCGTGAACCTTGAGTTTGAAGATCCACTTACAACCCACTGTACTTTTACCTTCAGGTAAACTGCAAACTTCCCAAGTGTCTAGTGCCTCTAAAGCACCAAACTCAACATCAACATCATTACACCACTCCTTGGATTTCTTCGGTTCCGAAAAATTCAATGGTTCAGAACAAAGAAGAATCGCGTTTATGAAATCAAAATGAAGGGATGAGAATTTGTTATAGGTGAGATAGCGAGATAGAGGATAGAGAGAAATAAAGTTACAATAATAGTCTTGTAAGTAGATAGGAGTTCTACGGGTCCGGGTTGGTGTTACTACTAAAGGCAGACTAACATTAGATGATGACTTTGAGGAATCGTCAGATGATGCTGGTACAGAAGGTACATCAGCATCAGGTTTATCAGGACATGAACAGAAAGATTTTGATGGATTGGAAAAAGAAGAGTCAGCAAAAGGAAATATATTTTCATGAAACAGAACATGTCTTGAAATGGAGATGCTGTTAGTTTCAAGATCTAAAAGTTTGTATCCCTTGAAGCCTGCTGGATAACCGATGAAGACACAAGCGTTAGCACGAGGATCAAATTTGGTATGAGATTTAAGAGAAGTGATTTTATAGCAAAGACAGCCGAAAGTCTTAAGTTGATCATAAGCAGGAAGTTTAGAAGTAAGAATTTGAAAAGGAGACTTATGATCAAGATTTGGGTAAGGAAGACGATTGATAAGAAATACTACACTGAGAATGCAATCTCCCCAGTAAAAAAGAGGAGTTTGAGATTGGAACATTAAAGCTCGAGCAACGTTTAAGATTTGTTGATGCTTTCGCTTCACAACGAAATTTTGTTCAGGTGTTTCAAGGCAGGAATGAAAAGAAACAATGCCCTTTAATTTGAAAAGATCAGTGAAAAAGAGCTCAGGAGCATTGTCAGATCTAACATATTTGACACAAGTATTGAATTGATTTTCAATCATTGTCAAGAAATTCGGAAACACAAACAAGACATCAGATTTCAATTTCATCAGATAAACCTAAGTGGCACGACTATGATCATCAACGATAGTTAACAAAATATCTAAAACCTTCAGATGTTGGAACAAAGAATGAACTCCAAACATCTTTATGTAAAAGATCAAAAGAAGCAATACTGGTTGTATTAGAAATTGGAAACATTAAGCGTTTTTCTCTTTTGCTACCACCTTCTAAATTTTGCTTCGACTTCTTCGATCTGTTCCTTGGTTCTCGATTGTCGATGTCAATATCTGCTTCTACCATCCGCTTCTTACTTTTACTACTGATGCCACCATTTGATATTAGACTCTTCTACCACCATCTACTCACATCAGAACTGCAGCTTGTCATGCGATCAACTCCTCAATTTCTTTACTCAGAATTTCCATTCTTGTCTCCCCTCTTTGGAAACTACTTCATCTTGATCACTGGCACCATATTATCTCCTTGTTTGGGCTTCCATCTTAAACTCCTCTCACTACAGGAAATAAGGGTTTTAATAGCAATGTAATATAGCGGAAAAGAAGTTTGTGCTATTGTATGTTTGTGGCTAGAAATATAATAGCGTTTCTTTAAGTAAAAAGCTATTATATCTGGAGCGGCAAAATGAAATTTGCAAGCGCGCATGTTTTTGGGATTTTGATCTTTAGATTATAGCACTGAGAAAGAATAATCGTTATGGTATCCTCGACCGCTTATTTTTTTATTAAAACCCGCGAATGATAAATTTTGTGGGAAATATATCTTTGACCAAAGCAAAGAATATTTAGTACTTTTTCATTAAAACAAAAGAATATCGTCTCTGCATTTTCTCTCCCAAAGTGTTCTTCGTGAGACCCCTTCGGAATCATCGATCTCTGTCTTCTTTGTCTTCATCGATCTCTGTCTTCTTTGTCTTCTTCGATCTCAGGTTTGTCTTCTTTGATCTCTGTCTTCTTTAACTTGCATGCATCATGATAATAATCGATTGCTTATTATCTCAATAGATATGTATCGATCGTCTTCCATTTTTACAATCTACAATCATGAAAATTAATCGATTGCTTATTATCTCAATAGATCTCAAAAATGATTTTTTTAGGAACAAATTAACATGGGGCCGAAGACACGAGGAGGAATGGTTAGAAGAAGCAGACGTTCCCAAGGTCTGGAAGCAGAAACAGAGTTCATTGAGATAACCAGAAAGAGTACGAAAATGCGTAAGTTAAATAAGGGAAAAGAAGTTGCTATTGAAGAAGAAAACATTGAGATAAGGCAAGAAAGTGCTGACGAAGTCCCGACAAAGGTTTCTGAAGATGTTAATGAGGCGGATGGTGATGGTGATGGTGATGATCCACATGTGGAAATTGAAGTTGAGAATGTCATTGCTGAAGAACAGTCTCAGTCTGAGAATGGAGTTACTGAAGAACCTTCTCAGCCGAGAGAAGCTGACATGGAAGCTGAAAATGGAGTTACTCAAGAACCTTCTCAGCCGAGAGAAGCTGACATGGAACCTGAGAATGGATTTACTCAAGAACCTTCTCAGTCGAGAGAAGCTGACATGGAACCTGAGAATGGAGTTACTCAAGAACCTTCTCAGCCGAGAGAAGCTGACATTGAAACTGAGAATGGCATTTCAGGAGCAGAAGCATCGCCATCTGATGGAAAACAAAAGAAGAAAAGAGGACCCACAAAGATGCGTAAAGTGGCCAAGGATCATCAAGAGAAGGTTTCTGTGTCATTCACTGAGCTTGGCGAACATGTAGGTCCTGGATCAGTGACACTTTCATCGTTCCTTGGACCCCTTGTACGCGAACATGTGACTGTACTTCTTGATGATTGGAGGAATCTTGATAAGCAGACAAAGGACACATTATGGGAGGAAATTCAGGTATATATATGCCCTTAAGTCTATTGTATAATGTCTTTGTAAGGATTATAATGTGTGGCATTTGCATACATTACTGCAGGCGAGGTTTGATTTGAAAGAAGAGTGGCAAAAAGATTCAGTCTTCAAACAGATGGGCTGTTTGTGGAGATCTGGAAAGTCAAGGCTTGTATCACAACTGCGAAATGCAAAAAGCTCCACAGAGAGAGCAGCACTGAAACCAAGCAACATTCGATCTGTTCAGGTTTGGAGCGCTTGGGTTAAGAGTAGGACTTCGTCTGTGTTCAAGGTGAAATATACAGAGCATTTGGTTTTTAAGTGTTTACTTCGGAGATTTGATTGATCAAATTTGATTTAATAATATTGTAGGCAAAGAGTGAAAAGTACAGAGCACTAAGGAGAGCTCAGATTCCTCACACCACTAGTCGTAGAGGAATGAATCGTCTAGCTTGTGAAATGGTAAGTAACAGTATGTAATTATATTATATCTGAAGATAGAACAAACTGATAAGTAAAACAATATATCACTCTTGTAGAAAAAAAAGAGTGAAGACCCTAAGAAGATTAGCCGGAGCAAGGTCTGGATAGCAGGACACACTCACTCTGATGGTAGACCTGTTAGACCTGAGTTTGCTGAAACCATTGTAAGGTTTCATTGTCTGATTAATTAAGTTACTCTTTTTGGTATTGAAAAGGACCATAACTTATATTGTGTTTGTCTCAGGAAAAAATAATTTCACTTGATAGTCAAATGGACTCCACATCCAGTGTTAATATAAAAGAAGATGCTGTTAGTCAAGTGTTGGGAGTAGACAAACCTGGACGAGTCAGAGGGTTGGGAAGAGGGATTACTGCTACGAAACTAGCATTCTTGTCAGCTAGAGACTCCAAACTTGCCGACTTGGAAAGCGAGATTAAAGACTTGAAGATTCTGGTCCGTGACTTAGCTGGAAATAAGGTGAATTTTCTTTAGTTTTAACTGGTTATATAATGTAGAATTTCCTTGATTGATATAAAATCAATGATTCATTTTATGTTTTTACAGAAAAACAATGATGATTGTGTTTCTCCATCTGAGGCTAGTTATGTATACAAAGAAGGAACTAGAGTTCAACTACTTGATTGGTGTGAGTCAAAAGATGTTGTTGTCGCTGAAGGAGAATTCTGCTCTGCTGAAGGTACATACAAGATTGGTCGTATTCCGATTGGTCCTAACGCCGCGGCGGTTGTTGTAAAGTCGGTATCAAACCCGAAGGCATCTGTTTGGAGGCCAACTACGGATGTGCGTAATCTTCAGGAAGCAGCGGGATGCAAAATTCCATGGCCAATTGATAAACTGATACTAGATAGTGCATCGAACAACCATCCAGTTTCCTCGGATGTGTTAAGATCAAAGGTCATTCCATTAGCACGTATACTTACGTTTGTATTATAAAATTCAACATGATACTAACCATATGCATTGTCAATATAGAATACTACCGTAGATGATCTTGAAAGGTGCAAGATCTACGATTGGGTTAAGGGCGTCGAGGTAATCGCTGAAGGTTTTATGGGTTCGACTGACCCATATGAGATGGTGAACAATGTTCCTTTGGGTCCGAATGCTGTAGTTATGAGAGTTGCTAAGGTGATTAATGGGAAAGCTTTTCTATGGAGGCCAACAAGTGACATGACAACAATGAGTGATGCTGTTAATGAAAAGATCGCATGGCCGCTCCATAATGTATCAGTAATTAAAGTTCCTGAAGATGAAGGGGAAGCTAGTGTCAGAAGGCCTTCATTGGTAAATTTACAAACTTCTCTCTTTTACAAACTTATTTAGATGTAGTTGGTGTGATGTATTTGTTGTGCTTGTAGAGTCCAAGTGGCAGCACTAGTTCCACCCGTTCAGGTGGTAAAAAGAAGTGCATCTTGTTGGACCACAACAACTCAGGACGGAAAGTCGCAGAAGGCAGAGTAAGTAGTACTGATCCATTGTGTTTAGTCCATCACGTCCCGTTAGGTCCCAATGCAAGTCGGGTCTGGGTTGAAGTGGCCTTGATTGAAGATGCATCTCTATGGAGACCAAACTCTTTTCTGGAAGACATATCAGATGCTGTGGGCAGCACAGTGGCTTGGCCAAATGATAAGATTCTGTATGTTTAAATGTACTCGATCGAGTATTCTCAAAGACATATTTATGGATCGGAGTATGCTTGTTTTGTTTTAAGACATATTTTGCTTGTTTGGTTGTAAGACATATTTTGTTTGGTTGTTAAGACATATTTCTAATAAGATTATGTAGGCTTGGCATATATATAAATTATAAAAATAAGTGGTCCTTTAAAATTTTTAAAAAATAAGTGTTTCAAAATAATTTATACAATTTAAGTGTTCCATTAAAATTTTTACAAATAAATTGTTCATAAAAATTTATACAATTTAGATTTTAGGGTTTATTTAGGGATTCAACCCTATTGTAACAAATTTATACCCTATCATCATATAGGGATTCAAATTTAGGGATTCAACCCTATTGTAACAAATTTATACAATTTAGATGAAACAAATTTAGATTTTAGGGTTTATTTAGGGATTCAACCCTATATAACACATAAGGATTCAACCCTATCATCATCTATTCTCCATATAGAGAAATCATTTTATACTTATTTCAAACATATAATATTTTTGTTAAAAAAAATTAATAATAAAATTTATTAAAATTTAAATTTTGTTTATAACATAATTTCCCATCATTTTCATGCATTTTTCGTAATTTAAAAATAAATTAATATAGAATTGTACATAAACCAATAAGAAGGAATGGTGGGGATAGATGACGTGCCTTCATAGAAGCCGTAGGATCTGATTTTTTAATCTTTCAATCTCCGTCTTTCCATCGGAGATCTGTTCATTCTCCTTCTGCGATTACTCAAATCTAGGTTTAGTTCCTTTTGCTGACGCCTCCTTTTCGAAAATCGAAGGTTTCAGTCGATTTCCCTCGAAGTTATATTGTTCTGATATGGAAAAAGCATGGGTTTGGCTTCCAAGGTAGTAATCTTTTCGACATTTTAATTCATGACGAATTCTTCTTCTGTTCCAAATTTTTTGTTCTGATTCTGTTCCTTATATATATATATAGGGCTAGCCTCGAATATTTCGAAGGAGCAACAGGCTTTGTTACTGCATCAGCGAGGAGGTTAGGAGATCCGACAGAAATATTATGTCCCTGTACTCACTGCAGAAACCTTTCCCATCAAGTTTTAGACAAAGTAACGGAGCATCTTGTGATTAGGGGTATGGATAAGAAGTATATGAGGAGTTCTTGTTGGAGTCTTCATGGTGAGAGAAGGTCTGATATGAATGATAGTGTCCCTCAATCAGAAACAGAGGCTTATGGTTTGCTAAGGACGGCTTATTTTGATAGTGGTGAACCTGATGAACCGCCTTCTGATGACACTGGAGGAGAGCCTGTACATGGTGAACCTGATGAAGACTCGGAGTTTAGGAAGAAGTTGAGAGATGCTGAAACTCCATTGTACTTGACATGTAGCAAGCACACCAAAGTTTCTGCGATCATGGCCCTTTACCGCATCAAAGTAAAGAGTGGAATGTCAGAGGCTTACTTTGATCAGCTACTGTCGGCATTACATGACATGCTACCAGAAGGTAATGTACTACCAAAGTCGACTGATTCGATTAAGAAGTTCTTGAAGATTTTTGGGTTTGGCTACGAAATGATTCATGCGTGCAAGAACGATTGTATTCTCTATAGGAAGCAATATGAGGAGTTGGAAACCTGCCCAAGATGTAGTGCTTCTAGATGGGAAATTGATAAGCACAGTAATGAAGAAAAGAAAGGAATTCCTGCAAAGGTCCTACGGTATTTTCCGATCAAAGACAGATTCAAGAGGATGTTTAGATCAGCAAGGATGGCTGAGGATTTGCGATGGCATGCCAACAATGCCACTGAAGATGGTATAATGCGACATCCTGTTGACTCGTTATCTTGGGCTCAAGTGAATAATAAGTGGCCAGAGTTTGCTAGTGAAGCAAGAAACCTTCGACTCGGCCTGTCAACAGATGGTATGAACCCTTTCTCTATCCAGAACACAAAGTATAGTACTTGGCCAGTGTTGTTAGTCAATTACAACTTGCCACCAACTCTGTGTATGAAGGCTGAGAACGTCATGTTGACTATGTTGATCCCTGGACCGACGGCTCCGAGCAACAACATTGATGTTTATCTAGAGCCACTGGTTGAAGACTTACAAGAATTGTGGAGTGAGGGGATTCAGGTATACGACTCATTCCTGAAAGAGAAGTTCACACTAAAAGCTATGTTGTTGTGGACTATAAGCGACTACCCGGCTCTAGGTAGTTTGGCAGGTTGTAAAGTTAAAGGGAAACAAGCATGCAATGTTTGTGGAAAGGATACACCAAATAGGTGGCTCAAGTTTAGTCGCAAGTATGTGTATTTGGGGAATAGGAAGCGACTAAGCCCTGGACATCACTACAGACGCAGGAAAGGATGGTTTGATAATACAGTGGAGAAGGGGACTGCAAACAGGATTCAAACCGGTGCAGAAATATTTGCAACACTAAAGAACTTCAGGAATGACTTTGGAAGATCTTTAGCAAAGAAAAAAAAAAGGAAGAGAAATGTTGTCTCAGAAGATGAGGTGGCTGAAGACGAAGAAAATGATGAAACGAGTGATCAATGGAGGTGGAAGAAACGATCAATATTCTTCGATTTACCGTACTGGAAGGTATTATAGCTATTGTTAGACTGAGATACGATTGTCACATTTTGTTTATCCATTAACTGATCATTCTGTTTTCAATGTGTTAGGATTTGCCGGTGCGTCACAACATCGACGTCATGCACGTGGAAAAGAACTTGTCTGATGCATTATTATCAACGCTGATGCAGAGTGCTAAGTCAAAAGATGGCCTCAAAGCGAGACAGGACTTAGAAGATATTGGAATCCGGAAAAACTTGCACACACAGGTACGGGGAAAGAGATTCTACTTGCCTCCAGCAACTTATTGGCTCAGTAAGGAAGAGAAAAAGATATTTTGTCAAAGGTTGTCTGCGTTTAGAGGCCCTGACGGCTACTGCGGTAATATTGCAAATGTTGTTTCAATTAACCCTCCTATGATTGGAAGTCTTAAATCCCATGATCATCATGTACTAATCCAAAATCTGTTACCTGCTGCGTTACGAGGGTTGCTTCCAAGAGGACCAAGAGTGGCAGTAACTCGAGTATGTAACTACTTCAACAGATTGTGTCAGCGTGCTATTGACGCGGAGAAGCTGATAACTTTGGAAAATGAGTTTGTGGAGACAATGTGCCAACTCGAGCGGTTCTTTCCTCCATCGCTCTTCGATATCATGTTCCACCTTCCTTTACACCTAGCAAGAGAGGCACGTTTGGGAGGTCCTGTGCACTTTCGTTGGATGTATCCGTTTGAGAGGTTTGTTTTCATTTTGTTCGCGTAATGTAAATTGTTTATATCCTGAACTGTTTTTCCGATCAACTGAGGTTTGTAACTATTGCTATATTGTTTGAGCTGTAGATACATGAAAACACTCAAGGCATATGTAAAGAATTTTGCTAGGCCAGAAGCATGTATGGCTGAGGGGTACTTAGCTGGAGAATGCATAGCCTTTTGTTTAGAGTTCCTAAAGAATTCTGTACCCGTTGAAGAAGTACTTAACCGTAATGAAGATATTCAGTCTGATGGAATGGTTCTTGAAGGTCGACCACTGCAAAAGGGAACAGAGCTTATTCTTTCAGAGAAAGATAGAGACATAGCACATCGATATGTTTTGATGAATATGGCTATTATGGATCCCTATGTTGAGTAAGTTCTACTGTCCCTCTCAAATTCAGATTTTTTTATCAGTCTGATAACTCTCTACTTTGTTATGAGAACCAGGAAGCACTTACAAGAACTGCAAGATAATGATGTTCGATTAGCAACAAATGAAACTTTGTTATGGAAGCATCACACCCAACAATTTGCTGAATGGGTGAAGAATAAGGTTTGTACAACTTCACTATCTGTTCACTTTTCTATTCACATAGCTCACACAGTTTTACATCCTTGTTAGATACCTTCTAACTCAAAGGAGCATTCTACGAAGCTGAGGTGGTTGGCCTTTGGACCAAGGTTTACTGCTCATACCAATAAAGGTTTTGTCATTAACGGGAACCGATTTCACATACAATCCGTTAAGCGAAAGACTCAGAATAGTGGAGTCACTTACGAAGCTTTCAGCATGTGTAGATCTTCTGCAAGAGATACAAGACATACAGCCGATATGGTCACATATTATGGAGTGATAACAGAGATCATTCTTCTCGATTACCACATGTTCAGCGTTCCTTTATTCAAGTGTAATTGGGCGAACAGAGGCTACGGTGTTAAGGAAGAAGATGGTTTCACCCTTGTCAATCTTCATGTCAACCAAACGCCATATTTACAAGATCCATACATTCTACCATCACAAGCAAAACAGGTATTTTACTCTAGAGAAGATGAAGAATCGCCTTGGTATGTTGTTATGAGAGCACCACCGAGAGGATATCATGAACTCGAGACAGAGGAAGACGTTGTCGGAGCACCATTACTCGCACAGGAATTTGATGATACAGAGCAATTGTCTGATGATGAAAGTTTTTGTGTTAGAGATGATTGTGATGGAATTATAGTTGCTGATTGATTTTTTTTGCATGGAAAATTTGTGAGAATTGAATATATTTTTTATTTTCGAATATTTTAATTTTCTTCGAATTTTAATTAGAATTAATTTTTATTTTACATTTTTTGATTCTCTATTATTTTAAAAATCAAAATATTAAATAAAATTTGTTATAAACAAAATGAAACAATTGCATATAAAAAAATGCAATGAAATGTTCAAATATTGCTATTGATAGAAGACGACAATAGTAATTACAAATCGCTATATTTAATTTTAAAAAATGCTATAGTTAAAAAGTTATAATATCATTTTGGCGACGCTATAATACAAATTTACAATTGCATAACAAGAACCGCTATTAATAATAAAATATCAATAGCACAACAAAAATCCGCTATGAAATGTACGAGACCTATTATCGCGGGCGATATTGGAGCGCTTTCTACAACGCTATGGTAGCGTCTTATAGCGCTTTAGCGGTGCCATCAAAACCCTTATTTCCTGTAGTGTCTCATCCTCCTCTGGTCTTACACCTGATTAGGCTTCATCTTCTATGCTCGTCACATTCTTTCTCTTGGCTTTTCACCGTTTGGGCTTCACCACTAGACTTCTTCGGATTGGTCTTTCACTTGACATCTCTTCTTTGACTCTTCGGCTTTTTCCTCTTCAATAACTTTTGACTCCTTGAGGCATCACCATTCCAAATACACCATACACTCTAGCCTTCACATTTCCATTACTGTCTCGGTTGCTTCTTCACTAACTCGACCACTGATTGCTTTGGTCTTGCATACTCGCTGCTGGTCTTTACCACGGTCACCTCTGTTTCTAGATTTTTTTCATGCACGCACGAGTCTTCCTGAGTACACCTTGTCAAGGTTTGTGTCCTTCTGACACCACAAACACTTACAAAACATCACATGGCTATAAATAAGGGTTGGCTTCCTAAACTCTAGGGTTCACTCTCTCCTAAACAAAAACAAGGTTCCCTAAGGCGAAGCTTAACTACCTCAACTTAGCAAGGTCTACACACTAAACAACACTTGCTACCCGGACACACAATCCTCAACGCCACAACAAAGAAAATTGCACACGCAACACAACAACAAAACAAAACAACAGCCACAACACGCAAAGAGAAGGATCAGTACTCACAAACTTTAGCTCCCACGAGCTCAACGACGAGGTTCATAGAATGGCCATGGTTTCTACGGTTCGATCCTCCCGTTGCAGATGAGGCTGATCAAGCCGGGCTGGCAGGGAGAATGACAGAGATGGGTACGGCTCGGATCACGCTGGTCATTGGAAAATCCGCTACGAAGTGTCCATGAGCTTCACACGAGCTGCAGATCAGGTAAGCATTCAAGTCCGGCTGACTCCTAATCCTGGTGCACGCCCAAGTATGATGGTCACCTGTTCCACACACATTGCATTTCTTCCCGGTTAGAATGTCGCGAGAGTTTAATATTTGATGCTGGTCCTCCACTAGTACCCCCTTTTTCCACTTGTCCTCCTAGAGCTCCACTTGTTCTGGTCATCCCTTTCTGAGTACCCTCCATCATCTGAACTTCCCTTTCGGTCTCTTGTTGAACGTCCATGTCCACTTTCCTTGCTTCTATTTCGGCTTCTGGATTGGCTGGTGATGACACCATTGGCATTGGCGAGTAATGGTACTCGTAGTGTGGGTCAAAAGATTGCCCAATACTTTCCAAGCTGAAATCGATAGAGCCTCCAAATGAGAACGCTTGACTCCAAGCTGGTATTGGGATCCACGGACTGGTCTCTCGGGAACTGATGTCCACAATGTTGACAGCCACCATGCTTTCTCATGAGATCTCGATGATTTCCGGCGGTGGTGGTTCAATGATCTCCACATCGGATGAACTGATCTCCATTGCCTCCCATAACTCATTGCCATAACCGTACTGGAAGTTGAATGAGTCGGATGATGCTTGCGGAATGGCTTCCATGCCTTGGAAAAGTTTATACCCTCCAAATGAACAGATTCTTCTTCAATCTCTTCAAGTACCCCAGCTTCCTCAAACTTGGATGACACGGTCACGTGCGAACTCTCGGTGCTCTTGACCACATTCTCATTTTCAAAGTTGGAATCAGACATTGACTCGCTGGATGAGCTCGATTCACTTGACCCATCATAACCGGCTGCTCCAGACACTTGCCCAACTCTTCGTAACTGTACCACATTCCTCATCCTCGATCTACTCCCACCCTGTCGATTACCAACACCAGAAACTGCAACACAAGATAAGGGTGAGGTCCTAAATTCCCAAAAGCTGATCTAACATACCTAGTCCTAAGCAGATGACGTGCCAGTTCCCTAGTGATGTTGTTTGCGACTCTTTTTGACTCGATAAAACATTTGAAAACCCACCAACGAAAGCACGGTATCTCAACCATGCTTTGATACCACCATTTGAACACCCTGGAGCATCCTAGGCCGGACTAACCCAGAACAACCTAGAAGCATCACAATTTTGACGAGTACCGTAATCAGTCCAGCCAAAACTTTAAACAAATTCAAAGTCTCAACCAGTCCGGCCACTATACGTCCCTCTCGACCTCGGCCTAAGGCTTGCCAACCCGTACCTTGGTCAAGAGTTGTGTTAAGTTCGGACAAAACTATATATCAGCGTTCAACGGGGATTATTAAACAAACATACTTTTATTTATTTTACAAAGTTGGGAACTCGACTAAACTCCTCAAACACAACAACAAAGAGAAAATATCAATTCAAACGGGTACCCATGAAAATCAAAACGAGTGAAAACATTAACATCTTGCTCCTTGCAAACAACACTGGAAAACTACGCTGGCCTCGTCCTACACACCCCGCAAACGCCCGACCCTCTATGGTTACCTGCAAAGAAAAGGGGGAGTGAGCAATCATAGATTACTCAGTGAGTTCCCAAACACACAACAACAACGACCCCTCCCCTTTGCACAACAACAAGAGCAATAACAAGAATGCAACGCAGAAAAGTAAACGTGCAACTACTAAAGCAATGCAATAACGTAAACATGAATGCAATGCAATAACTCTACTCCCCAGTCTCATTCCGAGACCTAAATAGAAACCCCACAACAATCTAGACTCAATCCTAGACTCGACGCCACCATAAAAACAAAACACTAGAAGGACGGAGCCTCAAGCTACACATCCGGGGATGCTTGCACACCACGGAGCCCTACCTCTCTACCTTGAACACTCCCGACCACAAACACCAAAGTCACATGACCGGAAAACATCACTCTGGGAATTGGGATTCTCCCAATCTAACCTGGGCCGCATCGTCATGCAGCGCTCGTCCATGGGCGCGATCCACTTTACGTGACGAGCCGTGGAGAGTAGGTCACTCCACGACTGGATAATTGGGCTTCTCCCAATCTAACCTCAGGGTCCACACACATCACTGGAGAATTGGGCTACTCCCAATCTAACGCCGAGATGGCCACACACTCACAAGCACTAGTCTTGATGCAACACAACTCAAACCAGCATGAGGGAGCTCCACCTCTACCCTCCATGCAACACACATCTAGACTAAATGCACGACACACACACCCACTCGCACTAGTCTAGACCAAACACAAAACACAACCAGCATGAGGGAGCTCCACCTCTAACCTCCATGCAACACTTGGTCTAGACTCAACATAAAATGACTCAAAAGCGAGTGACACACTAAACAGCTACCCGGCATAAGAGAGAGTCTCACTCAAATCTCAATGCAACCCCAACTACACTATGCGCAATGCATATGAACCGGCATGAGAGAGTTTCACTCCATCTACATACTACATAACACCATAACATATGCAACTACAAAACTAACAATGCATGCATGTAATCTAACCTCTTAACAACACAATTCATATCAATCATGGCATCACCCCTAGATGACCATGTTTACAACAACAAGACATGATATGCATAATCATAACTATAATATGCAATATAATTAAATACTCAAGTATGGGGTCTACCAACTCCCAAACACACACACACAAACCGCAAAGGGGTTCAAGCTCAAGAACCCTAACATTTCAAGCTCTCCAACCTGCACACACACACGCAGGAAACCCACCTAGGTCTTCACAAGCTGCACAACACCTCCAAAAGCAAAAGGCCTAAGGTTCACACCAAAACCGATCAAAAAGAGGCTAAAGGCTAAGAGAGGAAAGGAACCTACAAATGCAAAATCTAAGATCTTACCACCTCTCCTAGCACAGCAAAACAGATCCTAGGTGAAGGATCAACACACGGAAAAGCCTCCTACACTCTCCTCACACAAATTAGAAATTTTTATCGGTTTTAGCCATTTCCTCTCTCAAGAACAAACCATAAGATCAACTGAGATAGAAGACACAAGGGGATTCTAAACTTCTAAAACTCATCCTACGGATCATATTTATAGCCAAAGAGTGGATTGGGAACACTTGACATGTGTAGTTCCACTTGTCACCAAAATACACTCCAAATGCATGCATGCAAAAAAGTACACTGAATCAAACCATTTACGTCTCATCTTCTAGAAGATAAACCACCTTCCTATGTACGGTAACTGCACCAAAAATCAGTCCGAAACTTGATTCCCAAGTTTAGTTTCTACCTCACCACTTTTTAGCCCCAAAATAGTTTTTAAGCCTAACACATGTGAAACCTACTCCTTAGGCTTGTCTACCTTGCTCCTGTAGACCACAGTATGTAGGGGAAGAACCACTGCATGGTCGTTTTTGTGCCTGATATGTTCCCATTAGCCTTCTTCCCCTTAACCAAACCACAAAAATGGTCCAGTTTGACACCTTTGGGTCTTCAATCTTCTAATCTGTTTTTCTTGTTCTCCAGCCCAATCCAATACTTCCCCTAGGTCCTAAATAAAGCTTAGATGTCATGGGTTTCATGTATAAAAGCCTTTTTCAGCCCATAGCTCTCATTACCAATTGTAGCCCATTTTGAGAAACAAATGGTATCTCCATGTCTTCTTGTTTTCAAGATGTCTTTTGCCATTAATTTCTTCACCATAAAACTCCTTGATTTATTCCACACCATGTCCAGGATGGAAGGAATTTGGTCCCCTCATGTGGCATGCTCCTATTGGTTGATCGAATGGGTTATATGGACCAATGGGGTTCATTCTCTCTCCTTTGACTTTAGTTGGCTTTGACTTCCAAGTTGACCATTTCCAAAAGTTGAGGAAATATGTAAAACATTCTTTTGAACTCCTTTCCCGTGTTTGCACAACCAATTTGGCTTCGTTTGCCCTTAACTAGCTCATTTTGACCATATCGGCCAAAACTGTCTTCCTCCGGACCATCTTGGTTTTGTCTTGGCCAAACTCTCAAATATGTCTTCAAATACCTTAAACAAGGTTCCTAAATTGACTCCATAACTCCTGGATTCATAGTAGTCACCTTCGTCTTCTGACCGTTACCAAACTTCTGCGTAAACCATCTTTGAAACCTTTATTGACCATCTCCTTATGGGCCCATACAAACTTGATTATGATTCAACAAAATGTCTTCCACTAACCCAACATGATGATTGAGATTGAGTCTTACTTGAATTGTTAACTTTGGAAATTCTCCATGCTCGACCATTACCCTTTCGTAGCTCAGATTATATCTTTGCGATAAAATCTGGTTTTTGCTCGAAAGTTCTTCAAAACTCTTCGACCGAACCTCTAGTCATAACTTTATATAACATAATACTCCAAATGTTGGTTGATCCTAAGTTGTTGACTTTGCGTTGACTTGATGCCCTTGACCAGAAGTATTACAATTATAGTCTCCAAAAAATGTTGCGATTCCGCAAATAAAAACTCGTTGCGACCCAAAGCCCAATTTGATAACTCGGCTACGACCCACTGCTCCAATTTTCTCGGTTTCAAATAGTTGAAGATTTAAATGCCTATTTACCCATACTCCTTTTGAGTTTTAATTTAAACTAGATGTTTTACCCGTACATGCGAGCATAATCGTTTTACTAATAATTATTAATATATCTATTATGATTTAAACATGATGATGATAACTTATTTTTTATATTCTTAATCATTTTAGTTTTATTTGACTTGATTTTGATCTACGTCTTCTTAACACAAAGCAAAGCCATAAAACTATGAAACCATGAGAGTATAACTGCATATCAAATATTGCATACAATAAAGTAAAGTAAAAATATGAACTTTTTTTCTTTACAACGAAAAATGTGAACTTTTGGTCTTTCTTAATCTACTTTGTATTTCTGATTCAGAAAATGTATTAAATTACCAAAAAAACATTGAAACACACATATCCAAGTAAAAAAAATAAATAAAAATTAAATAAAAAATAAAGTTCGATGATAATTTAGAAGAAAACTTTTTTAAAAACGAATTGAGATAATGGTAATATTTCATTGGTTTACTTGATAAATATATACATTAACTTATTTTAATATTTCATAAGTTTACATTTAATTTTTAAAAAATATAATGATAGTTTTATTATTATAGTTAATATATAATGATAAATCTAATTATTCATTAAGAATATATCTATTTTAGCCGTTTTAGAAACTAAACCATTAACACATGTTTATAACATGATTACATAGGCAACTCTCTAAACTTATTAAATATATCACATGTTTTCTATTTTGATGCTGTTCATATAGCCGCTAATGCAAACAACTCCAACCAATAATATTGTTTGACCTGCACAAAGTGATTAAACCACTGAAAAGAGAATGTTCAGATCAACATGAAAGTGATGAAGAGAACGCAAACAATTGAAACAACCAAAAAATACTATACCTAGAGGATGAAACAAAAATTATAACTGATACAACTTGGAATGAATGAGTAAAGTGAAACTATAGAGTTTAAAACCTCTTATGTCACATTAAAATAAGAATTGGTCTTCACTTGTGAAAGTTCAAATAATTATAATTCTAGTTCCAATTAGAATGTTCAAGATAGTTATATTATTTAAATTAATAAATTAATGATTTAAGCTTAAAAATAATAAGAAACTTGTGAAAGTTAAAATAATTATAATTATAATTATAGTTCCAGTTAGAAATTTTAAAATAGTTATATTATTTAAATTAATAAATTAATTAGAAATTTCAAAATGTTATATTATTTAAATTAATAAATTAAATAATTAAGCTAAAAACTAATAAGAATATGACAAATAAGCAAAATTATATAAAATCATGGAGAATGTGACAAATCAGTAAAATCATAGTTATATTATTTAAATTAATAAATTAATTAGAAATTTTGAAATAGTTATATTATTTTAGTTAATATAAATTAAATATTTAAGTTAAAAATAATAAAAATATGACAAATAAGCAAAAATTAGCTAAAAATTAAAATCATAGAGAATGTGACAAATCAGCAAAATCATTTTATAAATAATAGTATATACAACGTTCATTAGTTATCGGTCGCAACGATGTCGTTCCATTTGAGCCTTTAAGACACGATTCCGGTGATTCAAGCCCCTCGCCGGCGAAACTCTTAACCCTAATCTCGCCTACTCTCCGTCATCGTACTATTCCTTTCAGTATATATTCTTCCCCTAAAATCGCTGATCGATGGATGATTATCTGAGCGGCGAGGAGGAGGACGATTACTATTACACCTCCGATCAAGAGTCTCTCGAGGGCCTTGATCATGATCAATCCAATCTCCACCCTCTTTCATCCTCTGGAAATACTGCCAAGGTAACTGTCTTTTAAATCAGTTGTTGTATCACTGTTCATCCAAAAACTTTTATCTTTTAAATGTTATTGTATCCGCGTCTTGTGACAAAGCCTATTCTTTTGTTTCCTAATCATTTGTGTAGGTCATTACAAAGGAATCGCTTTTGGCTGCACAGGTGAAAACAGCAATGATTCTTAACTGATTTTTTTTATTTTATTTAATAAAACGTATAACGCAGAGGGAGGATCTGCGAAGAGTGATGGAGTTGTTATCGCTTAAGGAGCACCATGCTCGGACTCTTCTTATCCATCACCGATGGGACGTTGAGAAACTGTTTGCTGTTCTTGTTGAGAAAGGGAAAGATTGCTTGTTTTCTGGTGCTGGTCTTACACTTGCTGGAGATGATCCCACCTTTTCTCCTTCGTCTTCGATGATGATGACTTGTGATATCTGCGTTGAGGATGTAGCAGGTCATCATCACATGACAAGAATGGACTGTGGCCATTGCTTTTGCAATAACTGTCAGTACTCCCATCTCATGCTCTCTTTATTTTCATCACAGACGCTTGTTTATATGTTCTGTGGCTTTGCTTGCTTTAGGTTGGGCTGCGCATTTTACCGTAAAGATCAATGAAGGTCAGAGCAAAAGGATTAGATGCATGGCTTATAAATGCAACGCTATTTGCGATGAAGATGTCGTCAGGAGTCTAGTTAGTGAAACCCAACCTGATTTAGCAGAAAAGTTTGATCGTTTTCTTATCGAGTCTTACATCGAAGACAACAAAATGGTGAAGTGGTGCCCGAGCACTCCGCATTGTGGGAATGCAATACGTGTTGAGGATGACGAGCTCTGTGAAGTTGAATGCTCTTGTGGGTTTCAGTTCTGTTTCAGCTGTTCCTATCAAGCCCACTCCCCTTGCTCTTGTTCCATGTGGGAGCTGTGGAGGAAAAAATGCCATGATGAGTCTGAGACTGTTAATTGGATCACTGTTCACACCAAGCCGTGTCCCAAATGTTACAAACCCGTTGAAAAGAATGGTGGATGCAACCTCGTGACTTGTATCTGCGGACAATCGTTCTGGTGAGGGCTACATTCTTGTTTCTCCATTTTCTTACTCTGTTTTGTAGCGAAAACATTTGTCAGCTGGTGATGAATCTCTTGTTGCAGTTGGTTGTGTGGTGGCGCTACGGGAAGGGATCACACTTGGTCTAGTATCTCGGGTCATAGTTGTGGTCGGTACCAAGAAGACAAAGAGAAACAGCTGGAGAGAGCTAAAAGGGATCTTTACCGGTATATGCATTACCATAACCGTTACAAGGCACATATCGATTCCTCCAAGCTAGAGGATAGGCTTAGTAATACTATCCTCGAAAAGGTGTCAATTTTAGAGAAGAGGCAGTTACAGTTTAAAGACTTCAGCTGGGTTACGAGTGGGCTCCACCGGTTGTTTAGATCAAGACGAGTTCTCTCGTATTCATACCCTTTCGCGTTTTACATGTTTGGAGAAGAGCTGTTCAAAGACGAGATGAGTGCTGAAGAGAGGGAAATAAAACAAAACCTGTTTGAGGATCAGCAGCAGCAGCTTGAAGCCAATGTTGAGAAACTTTCAAAGTTCTTGGAAGAACCCTTTGATCAGTTCGCTGATGATAAAGTCACGCAGATAAGGATTCAAGTCATCAATTTGTCAGTCGCAGTGGATACCCTCTGCAAAACAATGTTGGCATTTGTTGTTGAATTACTATAAAAGATTTGCTAAGAATGAGTATGGAAACTGACATGTAAAAAACTTTTGGTTTTGCAGGTATGAATGCATTGAGAATGAATTGCTGGGTTCTCTGCAAGTTGGCATCCACAACATTGCTCCATACAGCTCAAATGGAATAGAACGAGCATCGGACTTTATTAGTTCCCGAGAAGCTGGTGGTGAGAAATGCCAAGCTTCGAATTCAGGTACAATTTTCTGAAACTTGAGATCATTTTGGAACCCTTGTTGGACACATACAGAGCAGCAAGGTTTAGTAGTAACACACCCTAGTGTATCAACTCTTTAAATATAGGATGGAGCTCAGAAGACACAAGTTGCTCTCCGAGGAAACGTCCCAGAAAAGAAGGAATTTACAGAAATAATCAAACCACTTTACTGGATTTAAACTTGCCAGCGGATGTCATTGAGCGGAAATGAACTCATCATTCTTTCTCCTCCTCGCAAGAACACCCCATTTTTTCCAGATCATGCGAAATGTACAAATCATAACGCTAAACCCCTCTGCTTGATTATACTTTCACTGACATGACCCCTCCTCGGTTCTGAGGAAGAGGGTTAGTCCCTTATGTGTATGAAATCTTGCTGTGATCTCTATATAGTTTGGACCTGATTTGTCTAATTACCATTTTAACTACCAATTTTTCAATTTAGAGAATCTGATATAGTTTTTACCAAACAATGATATGTTTTATATTGGCTTAAAAATAGAACTCGAATGGGTTTTGTAAGTTGGTACAAAACATATCCGAATCCGAAGTGTTATTAACCAAACCCAAATGGGTAACTCGAAAAACCGAAAATCCGAAAAAATATTCGAAGAAACCGATCCGAATATCCAAAATAATATACAATATAATTATATGAAACATGAATATATACTTCAAATATTCAATTTCATATTTATTTTGATATGGTATCTAACAATAAGTATTTAAAATTTAAATAACCACTTTAAATACATAATTATGTATAAATAAGTATATATTTCTTATGTTTTGCTTTTTAAATTTTAGATTTTATTTTGGGTATATTCAAACTGATCCAATATAACCCGAATCCGAATGATATATGATTACTTTATGAGTTCTATGATGTGATACAAAACCGACTCGAATCTGATGGGTTATATCCGAACCCGATCCGTACTAATAAATTTACTAGAATGAGACTTAGGAAATGTTATAAAAGAGAACCGAAATCTGAAAAACCCGATCCGAATACCAATGGGTATCTCAAGCCTAGTTTTTACCAAACAATAATATGTTTTATATTGGCTTAAAATAGTACTTGAAAACTTTTTCATAATCTACGTAGAATGATAGGTTTTGTCATCTTTATGATAAAAATCCAAGATTAGCTTTATCAGAGTTGAGAAATTCCCTAGATACCTTTTTTTAGTTTATCAATTTCTCTTTTGTTATTTTTGTAATAGTGAAATAACAAAAAGATGAAAAGAAATATTAAATTATAGTGGCCGTTGATTGAAACCGTGTAAGAAGCAGGCATCGGCATCAGAAAGAAATCAGAAATAGCCCAAACCCACACAATCAATCACTCACGCCTTTTCTTCACAACATCACTGGACCGACCACTCCAAAGCAAAGTCCAAATCAAAACTTGTCCCTTCCTCCTCTTAACTTACAAAAAATAACCTAAACCCCAATTTTCTCCTTCACTCCTTTTCTTTTTCTCTTAGTCGCTGAAAATGGAAGACGAAGAAGGCATCGGGTTAATTCTAGCAAGAGCCACCGAGCTCAGACTCAAGATCGCCGATTGTATCGATACCTCCAGCACTGATGTTTCTTCTCCCAGAGAAGGAAAGAAAGATGAGATTGCTGGGAATCAAGAAAAGGATTTTGACTCATTCAGCTCTGACGAAGAAGAAGCTGATGAACAGCTTTTGCGTATACGCGATGCTCTTGAATCTCTTGAGTCTCAGCTTGCTGCTTTACAGGTTCTTAATACCCTATATTCACTCTGCTTCTATGTCCTTTTTTATCAATTATCCCAAACCAGACCAATCTTGAGAATTGGTTTCTTGAAAATTGGTTTTGTGAATTTCTGTTCAATTTGCTGTAATTGTAGGGTATGGAACTCAAAGTTACAGCCTTTTAGTGTAGCGTTGAACATTTAGAGGTTACAGCCTTTTATTGTAGGGTCAAACATTGAAAGTCTTAGTCCTGCTTTTAACTAGGATTGAGTCTGAATTGGTTTCATTCACTGTCTTAATTATCAGTTAATGGGGAAATGATTTGTGGTAATAATAAGATCTATTACCTCATGGTATTGATTTTTGTTTTCTTGTAATAACATTCAGAATCTACGGCAAAGACAACAGTACGAGAAGCAAGTAGCTCTCTCTGAGATTGATTACAGCAGGAAGATTTTGCTCGAGAAGCTCAAGGAGTACAAAGGAAAAGAACTTGAAGTGCTACGCGAGGCTTCCACTTTTGCTGGCGAAAGAGTTGACTATGAGAACGATCTTCTCCTTCCTCCTTACCCTATTCACCCTCCTCCTCTCTCCCTCGGTTTAGATAATAACAATGCCTACTTACCTCATTTACCGTTAAACCAGAAGAAATCTGATGCAAATGGGTTTGGCTCAGGACATGTGAGAAAGGAAGCAGAGGTCAAGGGTCCTAATGGATTTGTTCGCTTCTTAGGCTCTGTTGCAAAGATCATGCTGCCAATCATCGGCGTCATTTCCGTCTTGTCTGCTTCCGGTTATGGTCCAGAGATCAAGAAAAGAGGTGTGTCATTCAAACTTCTGGGGCGTCTCCCTCAACGAGTAGTCAGAGCACCTAATCAGTGCCCGCCTGGGAAAGTTCTTGTCATTGAAGACGGTGAAGCAAGGTGTCTTGTGAAGGAAAGAGTCGAAGTACCTTTCGACTCAGTGGTTGCGAAACGAGATGTAACTTACGGATATGGTTGAATTGAAGAGAAAATAAAAAACACCCTTCTCTGTAATCTTCACTGCCTCCTGAATTTATGTGTGTAAAGTTTCAACCTTTGATCTCTTTAGATGTGAAGCAACAATCCCAAAGTTTTGTTCTTGCTTGTATGATTATTCTCCGCATACAATTTTACCAACTCGCACCACTTGTGTAGTCTCATAGGCAAATGTTTTATTAATTAGTAAAATAATAAGAACGGTTTATTTATTTAAAGTTGTGGTTTGACAAAAAGATTAGTCAAAGAAAGTGTCACTCATCCATAAGAAACCACGTTCTGTTGCAGTATACTAGCACATAGTTTTAGTTTCTTTACCTGGCAACTTTATCTGGAACTTGTTTAACAAGTACTTGTCTCTTGGACAACACAAAAGGGTAACTAACAAAACCTATATATACATAGTACATCTTTCCTAACTGTAATAAGATCACACAGTTTTCATTACAGAAAAGAATAGTAAATCAAGTAATTTAGCCTCTGAGGATATGGACAGTGAGGGAAAGATTGTGTTTACAGAAGAGCAAGAGGCTCTTGTGTTGAAGTCATGGAGTGTCATGAAGAAAAATTCAGCTGATTTGGGTCTCAAACTCTTCATCAAGTAAGCCTTAATGATCCCACTGAATCTTTGTATTTGTATATAATATAAATTTGAGATATAAACACATTTGAAAACGTAGGATCTTTGAGATTGCACCAACAGCGAAGAAGTTGTTCTCCTTTTTGAGAGACTCACCAATCCCTGCTGAGCAAAACCCAAAGCTCAAGCCTCATGCCATGTCTGTTTTTGTCATGGTAACTTGATCCATACCTTATTGATGGATTCTTAATTCTTTTTCTTTTATCTAAAACTGAAAATTGGAGTTTTGGGTTTATCAGTGTTGTGAGTCAGCAGCACAGCTGAGAAAAACAGGAAAAGTCACAGTGAAGGAGACAACTTTGAAGAGGCTAGGAGCCAATCATTCTAAATACGGTGTCGTTGATGAACACTTTGAGGTTAGACATATGGCACATATCTCTTTTGTTCTTTGTTAATAAAGTTATAATATCTTAATAAACCAGAAAAGTGTTACAAAAAATAAACCAGAAAATATGATTAATAATTTTTGCAGGTGACCAAGTATGCATTGTTGGAGACAATAAAGGAGGCGGTGCCAGAGATGTGGTCACCGGAAATGAAATCTGCTTGGGGTCAGGCTTATGATCACCTTGTTGCTGCCATTAAAGCTGAAATGAAGCCTTCTCCTTAATATATATCTTAATATAATAAGCAAAAATGTCTACTTATTACAAAACTTGTTGTCAAATTTTGAATATGTGTTGTTTGTATCCAGTTTGGTTTTGCTTAAATAAGTGTGGATTGCAATTCCACATTACGTTTCAGTCTTTTTCTTTTCTTATTTTACTGTTTGATACTATCTTATATAATAAAAGAGACTTCTCTCTCACCTCAGTCCTCCACCTCATCATTTAGAATAGGGCAAATTACTCCACGTGGCATCTTCTCTTTCTGCTGCTCTTTTTCTCATCAACCGAAAACTTATGGGCTTACTGATTTGTTGACATTTAGAGCAAGGCATGGTCTTTGTATGGACTTCAGAGCTATCATTTTGTTCAGGCCCAATATTATTAAGGTATGAATCTAGAAAGCATCGTTTCCCTTCTCTTCAGACGATACCGCCTATAAAAAAATTTCAGTAACGGCTTGAGTTTCCATTTATATGCTCCTTAACTCCGTGCATTTATGGAAATTAATCAACCTCTCCATCTTCCAAAGTAACCAGTGGAAATTCTCTTATAAATCGGCAAACTCCCTGCGATGAACAGCACTGCGAAATCGAGAAGAACGATCTTCAACAATAGTGTATTGATTCATCATGCTTGCCGGGCTCAAGCTGGCTTCTGTTCAAACCTATAAAGAGATGTTTGTCTCTCTCACGTTCATCCACGTCACCCTCCACGTATGAAAATAGAGCATCCTCCAGCCAACACGTGTCCATGCGAAAGAAACGCTCCGTTTCATTTATTTGTGTATGCAATACATGTGGGCTTTAGTGTGTATTTGGGCTTAATGAATCCAATCCGGATAAAGAAACTCCAACTTTTATGGAAACGCGTCGTTTCTGATTTAGGGTAACACGTTCTTCATTTCCCCCATTCGAGAGCTAATCTCAACCTAAGGTTTCTCTGGTGCTGTTTCATCTTCTTCATAACAATCCTAGAAACTATCAGTTACAAATTCATCCTCTTAAATCCACCACCCACGATCTACCTTGAATGAGATCTTCACGTAAGGCTGTGGAATTACAACTATAAAAAGGTAACTTTTCCTACTATGAGAACCATCTCCTCATTCCATTTGTTTAAATTTATTTTCTGTAAAATGGCTAAAGCAACAATTTTTTTTTTAGATTTGAAGACCGGACGAGTACGGCACAGTAGGAGGAGGAAAGCGGTAGCGACAGAGGAGAGGAGGATCAAGGCAATTAGGGACCAGCCATGTCCGGTTTGAATCCAGTTGTTTATTGTAATTTTTCCGTCCTGTTCATCATTATTTTGAACACACAGGGTGATTAGATTCATATTTATCAGAATTATGCTTTTAGTATCATAGTTTTCCTCTTTGCAATATGATTTGAATCTGTTGTTTATTATTTTATTATTTTTGGTAATCGTTTTCAGGCAACATTCATTCCAGTGTTCATGTCTTCCCACTTATAAGTGACTGGGTTCTATTTTTTACTTTGATTTCACTTGGTGTAATCAGAACTTTTGACTGTAGACTCTCTTCAATTGATGCGGTCCAGTGATGAACCCGGCTTGATGAGTTAACCGAACCGATTACACCCATTCCTGAAGAACACTTCGGGTTCCGTAATCACAGTGAACTGCTTGGCCTAATCAACACCAATACCTTGACAAAGTCTTATTTTGTTTCTTGATGAGCTACTGCTCAAAATCTTGAATCTTTTTTTTTGTTTAGGTTAATGTATGAACTCCAAGAGTTTCTGAAACAAGCGTGAGGAGAACAGCAGGTAAAGCTTGCTCGACAAAGAAACCATATTTTCTTAAATCAAGTCTTTCTAAAAAAATTTTGGATAGTTTTGCTCAAATTCATCGTCAAAGAAGATAGTAAAGCTTATAACTTGCAATCTTCTTTTTTTTTGAAACAGTTTCTTTCTGGATATAATCTTCTTAATGAGATTTATATACATTTGATAGTTTGAGGAAGGAATGGTAGTTTATTGGATTGTTGAAGATGGCTGTCAATGAAGGTATTAACTTAGCTATCAGACTTGGTGTGAAGTGATCCTTATGTTGTCTTCAATCTAGGGAAGCAAGTAAGTGTATCTCTTTGTGACTGTTTACTAACCTGCATCTATAGACTCTTTGTGGATCTTAAAAGCTATTGTCATAATTTGCTGATTGTTCAGAAACTTCAAACAGCAATTGTGAATAGTAATTTGAACCCGTATGGAATCAAGAACTTATGATGTCTGTTCCTAAGAGCTATGGTCATGTAAAACTGGAAAGCCTATTAATCTAAGCACTTTTGCTATTGACAAAAGTTGTTATATATTATATCTTATGGGTTTCTCTGTTGATTGCAGCAAGTTGATATCCAGCCTCTGATACATTCTCTGCTGATGACAAAATGTGAGAAGCTCAACTTGATATCCAGCCTCTGCTGATGACATCAATTATGATACATTCTCTGCTGATGACATAATGGGAGAAACTCAACTTGATATCCAGCCTCTGATAACATCTGCAATGGCGTTTGAGGATCCATAGATGTTTGGGGATATGCAGATTGGGAAATGTCTAAAGTTGCATGATAATCTGCCAATAGATGACAGCATCATTAACATTGTTGATGGGAAAGTGAAGCATGCATGAGGTTTAGATCAAGCTTCAAGATGTAGAGTCTGTAGAATTCGAGATGGAAATGGAATGGCTACCACTCGACCAATAATACTAATACCAGTAGGTTCCACTTTATAAACTTACACTTTTTGCAATACATACATTCCTTTTTTTTTTTGTTGAAACATTTTTAGATCTCTCATTTCCTTACACAAAAATGTATGTTTGTAATATTTTGTTTCTTGGTGGCTATATCTTACAAAGTTACTGATAAGAACTTGCGAATATATTGATCAACAACACAAAAGAACTAAGAACCTAGGGATTGTGCAAGAGTCCCTAACTCTCCCAGATACATCCACCACAAGATGCATAATGATTCAGTTACAATCGATCAACTATATATAGTGATCTGACTCTCTAATACTTACAACTCTAACTGAATCTTTACTTTCTTCTACAGATGCCAGGTCACTCTTTATCTTCATATTCTTATGTAAGTGCCATGTCAGCAGCTCCTCACGTATCAGTTACACACTTTTGTATACGGTTGACTTACACTCTAGAAATATATTTATCTAAATACTCATAATTAATATATGGTTTCATTGTATTTACCAAACTTAAACTAATGTTCTGTAACAGTGAATTTTATATTTACTTATTGGATTGTTTTAGTGATTCCAAACAAATAAAAATAAAATAAACTATCAATAATTTCAAAAGTATGTACAAAAAAGAAACAAATCAATGTTTTGAGGATTCAACCTAACTGAAGTAATAAAAATTATATTCTATTTGTTATATATATAAAAATTATACTCTCTTTGCTATATAAATTATACTGATATATGTTGTTGTATGTATTATTTATAGTTATTGTGTGTTAGTCTTTGAGAAAGCACAAACGATTATCAGACATAACGTGTTGAAGAAGTCATAGGCTTTATCGGTTACATTTTTACTCATGGGTCTTCATGTCAAGACGTTGCAAAGAGCCTAAGCGTCGTATTAGAGTGTGATCATAATCAAGTTTTGTTTCCCTAAGAACCTTCGTGGGTGTCATCAAACAAATCCTTATTTGATAAACTGATAATCACCTTTTTGTATATATGATTAACTGATATGAACTTTTAATTCTCATGCCTATCATTAGTTAGGTATCTTCACTATTATTAAAATAGTTAAAATATGGAAAAACTTATTCGGTTATATTTACTACATAATACTAAACTAAACTAACTTTTGTAAGAAAATGTAAATGTTGATAAATTTCACGAAAATTCACATATACCAAAAACAAAATTATGGTGATGATTATTTAGTTAGTTTTTAGTTTTTGGCTTTTGGTTTTTAGTTTTTTGAATTTAGTTTTTAATTTTTGGTTTTTAATTTTACAGTAACTTTTGGTTTTTTTTTTTAAACCTGAATGGTTGTTTTAGACTTTGATTTTAGAGTTTGAAACAATTACTATTATCACTAAAATAAATAATTATATATTAAAATTTATTTTAAAATAAACAACAAAAGGAAACTTTTATAAAATAAAAACGAATAGCTACATGTATACCTACATAGATAACTAAATTAAACTTACAAAACAAACAAAATAAAAATTTAATTATATTTTATAAAATATGGTAAGAATGAATAAACTTTATTAAATTCCAGATTTAAAAAATAAATATTAATATCTGGAATTTTAAATTTTATTTAATTTTAGACAATGAATAATTAGATTTTATATTAACAGACTAAACTATTTTTTTAAATGATATAAATGCATAAAATTTATATAGTTATAACATACAAAGTAATAGCTAGATTCTAAATTTTATTTATAGTCTATCCAATTATTTATTTTAAATATTAGTTATAAGTAAATTATTTTAATAAATGTGAAATTACTGAACCAATAAATAAAAAATTAACTATTTATATATTATCAGCAAAAATATGCAGATTTGTTTATTTTGAATTTTAAAATAAATAAACACGTTAATATATTAATACATATATATATATATATATATATATATATATACAAATATTTTAAGAAGAATAAAAAAATGCAAAACCCACGTATAATGTTGAAAAAACTATATAAAATAATCAATATTTTGAGTATTAAACCTAACCACAACAATAAAAACTCAAATCTACTTCTTATATATAAGAAAATTTGAGCAAATATTTAAGAAAACGTATACCATTTCAATAATGAAAATCATATCATGCTAATACAAACTTATAATCTCTAACAAAACTAATAAAAATATAAAAAAAATAAAAAGGTTTAGTTAGACATATGTGAAGATGATGTGTGCTCATTATAAAAAAATATAACAAAAAAAAGAGGTAATAATAAAATTGTATAATGTGAGAAAATGTATTTGAAAACAAATAAAAAAACATAAAACAAGTTAGAAAAATAAACAAATATCCAACATTAAGTAAAATGAATGTAATATTTCTCATCACTTAAAATTTTCTAAAATAGAAAAATAATTATTATACACATCAATTGCAAATGCAAATCTAAAACACAAACCACAAAATCATACATAAAATAAAAATCCAGATAACAAATAAAGTATATCCCGCCCGTAGGGCGGGCCGACCCTAGTTTACAATAAAGGAAGGTTTTATTATGTTGGAGATAAACTTGAAAGTAACTTGAGTGGCAAGTTATCTAAATCCTAATTAGATTTGAGTTTATCTGAATATTATGTAAGTCCTAACGTGATAAGGACTAAGTGTGTTTTATAAAAGAATATGCAAGAGGTTGCATAATGTTTGGGAAGTTCATGAGTTTGTGAGTTTGAGGTTTTGAGTGATTTTCCCCAGAGAGATTAATAAGAAGAGTTTCTTATTGTGGTTTAATATTGTGTTCTTGAGTTTGCGACAACAATATATTATTGGGCAAATACTTTGATATGGGTGATGGTACTGTTGGAATAACTATATGGATACATAAAACTGAATGGAGAAAGAAAGGAACGTTTTGTTCGAGCTCAAGAAATACATAATCTCGATCACTGAAAAAGAGTTATCTGAATGTGCCCTCCCTACATCGACTAATAACACACAAAAAAAAGTGATTGCTGCATGTGGGAGCCTCCTCAATCTTTAAAAGCATTGTAAAATTATGAGTTTTACGATATATCAAACTGAATATTATCTTTAAGCTAAAATGATAATAGAAAAAAAAATCAAGATTACAATAATTAATATCAAATTCTTGAAGAACAAAAAAATGATTTGTGTGGTGGTGAGATGTTTTTTACTTTACTATTTAATGTTATGTAGTGTGTGATGGTTTTGATGCAATTAAAATAATAACCACACAACGATTATAAAATAAACTAATTAAACAATTAACCACTCTTCGGGACTTGAAAACTGGATTTCCTGTAATCTGTAAAAAAATTGCATAGTTTGGGATTTGAACCCTAAACCTGAATATAGAAACCTTTAAACCTTAACCAGTAGGCTACGGTGCTTTCATAACTAATTGTTTTCTAATATGGCTAACTTGTTAATCTTGTAGGAAAGCTAATACAATAGAAACTTTATAAATTAATATTTAATAAAATAAAAATATAGTAAATTATTAAATTTTTTGGTCTTAAACTAGACAGGTTCAAAATGATAATACAATACTATTTTTAGAAAATTTTATGTAAAAATATGGTTCATTAAAATTATATTTTAATCATATATATTTTTATATAAGTATAAACAAAAAATGTATTGTTTGTTTTCTATTCACAATAGAATTTATCTCTGTTATTTTAAACATGACAATATATTTTTTGATAATATTTAGTAAAATTATATGTAATACAACATTTAAACTATGAAACATATTTCATATACATCGAATAACATAATCAAAAACAATAATATATATGGTAAATTTTTAAAAAGGAAAGTTTTTTTATTAATTAGTAACATTGTATGTATTAATAATATATATGTATTATTTATTTTGGGCCAAAGCTAAATAAATTTTCAAATGTTAAAAAAAATTGGAAAAATTGCCAAAACGGAACAAAAATTTAGGATGGTTGTCCCCTTAGTATAATACCATCACTAAGTTGTTCCTATAGTATAATATTTTTCATAATGCCAAAATTAACCTTTCATTAATCAAATTAAACATATATTAAAATCATTTTTAAGAGTTTAATGAAAAAGATAAAAATAAAATGCTTTAAAAAGGCAAAAGAAATGCAAAAACAATTAGAAAAAATAGAACAAAAGACACTGAAGTATGGAACCAAATATCCCTACTTACCCTAATATTCTTCCATATCAAAATACTCCACAACATTTTTAAAAAATATTCTAATGTAGAACTTGATTCCAATAACAATAGCCTACCCACTTTGTCATCAGCCGAAAAACGCATCACGTGGTTGCACCAAATTCCCAAACACCACATATTGTATAGATATGCATCATAGAATAATAGTTTGTGAAAATCAAAAGAGAAACTATGGAGAAATCATAGATTGATAAAGAAGAAAACAAAAATCGTTTTTTTTTATATTGGCAAAGCAAATCGATCAAAACACGTTTTAGGAAGTTAGGATATTTTTAGAATATTTTCTTAACAGAAACTTCCTTAATTTTCAAAAACAGGTTTTCTTATCCGCCTTCTACAATGAGTAGAACTAGGCTTGTCCAATATGGTAAAACCGAATCGTACCGAACCGAACCGAAATAGACAATATGGTGGGTTTTGGTATATACCATATAAACCGAATGGATATGATTTTATAAAAACCGTAGGATTTGGATATGGTTTGGTTTATAACCGATTAAACCGAATAAACCGAACAAAAACGATCAAAAGTAAAAATATGTAAATATGTACATATTTTATAACGTCACATGAAAATCTATTTTTTTTATATAAGTTATTCTTTTGTTAATAATTATTATCATATTTTTTATATTAATAAAGAATCATAATTTGAAAAACACTTCAAATATAATTAAATAACAATTCATCGCAACTGAGGCTTTTTATTTTTTTTAGTCTTCTTCTTTCAATCATTTTGCTTTGTTTTAGCATTGATTAAATTAAAATGAAAGTTATAAATTTGATGGATAATAACTAAAAAAAATCTTCACAACTTTTTTCTTATTTATAAACGAACAAAGTTTCACTCGAAGAAACATAACTTTGATGAACACTAAATATGGAAGAGTAGAAAAACTTTTCTTTCATACTTCTCTTTTGTTTTTTTTTTATTTTTATTTTCAAAATTTCGAGCCTTTGATTTTAATTCTAGAATTGATTATTTCATCTGAAGGTATAAGCGTTTTTATATTTTTTCTTTTATTTGAAAATATAATATCTTTTTAATAAATGACTGCAATGACAATATGACTCTAAAATTTATATAATATGATCCCAAACTAAATAATTATGTTTTGGTATAAAACCGAATAAACCAAAAACCGACGGTATATAAACCGAACCGAACCGAACCGAAGTAAATATGGATTTAGAATGGTAGTTATATTTTACTAACCGAAATACCGAAAAACTGAAAAAACCGAACCGACACCGAACCGATATCCGGATTGAACACCCCTAAGTAGAACCATGACAAAAAACTTGAATGCAATTTCTACCTCATGTAGACGTACGTGTTGTATTTAGATTTCGCATTCCCGAAATTTTAGAATACTTCATAAAAGTAGAAACTGCATTTGAGAGAAAGGTAGATATCTTTACAATTAGTATAATTCGCATTCTCCATATTTAGAATTTTAATTAAAAGTAGATTGTTTTGTTCTAAAAAAAGTAGATAGACTTGTTTATTCTGGAATTCGTTTTCTACTAACTCATTTTCCGTAGAAGACAAATTCTACTTTTAGTAGAACAAAATTTTAAAATTTGTTTATCAAGTTTTTCAACCAAAAAAAAATATGTCCTTACAAAAAAACAGGTGTTTTGAATCATTTATTTTAAATATTTACATCAATTATAAATGATACAAGTAAATTTTACATCGCTTATATAAATGACTCTGAAAGTGGTGATGCAAATAATTTAAATCAGTTCAAACACAAATGATGATAATATTTTCTATATTTGCATCATTTATGATATTAGTATGTGTCATTTGCCAAAATTGATCCTAACTTTTGCATCATTTAATACAAATGATGTTATTATTTACTATAACTCTTGTAATTAATTATGAACTAGGAGTTTTTCCCGCACATGCGGGCATAGTTATTTAATAAAATATTTATTATAAAATATATTATTAGTTTAATGATAAAAAAAATTAAATAAAACATTAAATTTATACTATTTTATGAATCTTTCAATTTTTAATTCTTAATTTTTATTGATTTAAAACATTATTTTTGGATAACAACACTAATATCTTGTAAATATGTTGTTATCTTGAACAAAATTGTATTATATTAATTTATAAACAATGATATAATTAAATAAAAAAATATATAATTATTAATATAAAGTGATGTTATTAAACCAAATTCTAGGAATTAGTATAACCTACAAAATCTCAAAATAAATCAAAAGCACAAAATTGTTAAACCAAACTCAGCTTTACATATTATATTAGTCAAAATAAATAAGAATATTGATATATATAAATATATATATATATATTATATATATATATAGTTATATTGTGAAATAGTTCCTATAATAATTAAATAAACACTCAAGCAGACCAACTATGTGGACAAACAAAACAGTAATATGTAATGTATATTTGAGGAAATTTTAATTTAAACAAAGTTATAATTCTTTAAAACTCTTGAAAAATTAAAAGTAAATAAAGTAAATTTTAAATTTTCATAAATATAAGGTACTTGTTGTAAAAATATTTTGAAAATATTCTTTTTATAAAGTTATTCTTGCAACTAGATGATAACAATAAATATTTAGTAAAAATAAAAAACATGTTGTAAAAGTATGGAATTTATCGTAAAAGTATGAAATTTATCTGTGTATTATTAATGATCAATGGGGGTTCCTTTATATAAGGATTACAAGATAGAAATAAATGAAAAAAATATACAAATCCTAATCCATCTAGATATAGGATAACTACAAATATAAGGAAAAGAAAATAGGGTTTCCTTTTCTCCTAATCTAGTAGCAGCCTCTCTCTCTCTCCAAAGTCGGCCGCCTCTCTCTCTCCTCTCTCTAGGGTTTCGGCCATCTCTCTCTCTTCTAGGGTTTGGGCCGGTTATGGACATCCACCAATGGATTTATAACACTCCCCCTTGGATGCCATAACCATATAGGATCGTAGTACACTTCATGTTGCCTCATTAAAAACCTATCAGGAAAATTCAGTGGGACAAAACCATGATGAAGGAAATAGAGTACAACACGTACTACTCCCCCTAATGTGAACCTCAGTGTAGGTTCTTTAGTCTACGCATCTGATGCGTGATCTTTCCTGTGCAGGGAGGGAGTAATCAAATCGGCCAAGTTTATTACTGAACCGTAATTGGATCACTTTGATCTTTCCGGTCTTTTCTCATGTCTTCTGACATCATGTGTACATGGTTAAGAAGTGAACCTTTTCTGTCGACCACTCTATACTTTGGTCCGACATGTAGGACTATGGTCCTTGACCAAAACATCCTCTTGGATACTCTCTTTTGGCTATCATGATTAGTGACGATGATAAAGTGCTGATTATAGGAGCTTCTTCTTTACTACCATCGACCACACTCTAATCTGATCGATCCATGTTGAGTCATATACTTCTTTTATACATATTCATAACTTGTCTCACGAGTGTCCAAGATCATGACTTGATCAATGATCATTGTTGTAATGAGTTTTACAATCTTATCTAACTATGGCTCTTTGTCCAAATACACTCATGAATCTCATCAAACTATGGCTCTTCGGCCAAATACACTCAAGGACCTCATACATGACTATCGACTCTTCTTGCCTTTGGCAATGCTACATTCATTAGTCTTTGCAGTCCTATCTTAGTATATGATGGCGTCCTATGACCTCTGTCGCCGTGGATCATACCACGCATATTAGGTCATGGACCTCGGCCACATGTGTTTATGGACTACAATCATGATGGCTGTTCTTTCTTTTTCACTAGCCATGATTAAAGAAGAAGGGTCGGACACTTCTAGCCGGAAAACCCACACAGATTTAATAGATAATCTGTATCAACCAATTAACCTCTCTTTAGGCTGGTTTAGTATAAAGTAAACACAAGGAATTCAAATCTCTTTTATAAGTATATGGACTGAATTTGGATTGTTCTTATACAACTCCTTTACTAGTATTATATACTATATGCAGCTGCTTTATTTCAGTCTATGAACAGCTTAGGAACAATGATGTTCTTTATCCAGTGATCCATGTGCTACTTACTATATCATTATATGTCAATCTAATTTCTTTCATATGACCAGACCTTTTGTCAATTTCGAAAATCTGTAGCAGCATCCACCACATAGGAATTTATCTCCTTATAATCTATTCCTTTGGTCTCTGTGAGCATCCTTGTGCAACAAGCTATGATCTAATGCTGTTAGTAGGAAAACATGAACACCTTTAGACCACTTGATCATGTACCATATCTCACGGTTTCTTTTTTTTCAAAAGACCCATCTATTTCACTGGTTTATCCGATGGTGTTTCTGTATTTGTGTATGGCCAATACGCCTATCTCTTCTTTAGATACTATGAACCCCACGTTTATCTTTCAATCTAACCTTTAATATTTAATCTTTATGAGTACTCTTTCGTGGGTTCATGATCCTCGCTTATATCTTTAAACTTAAGTACTACTACTTTATGTATCCTTATACAAATATAACTCTCATTTGTTGACACTTATATATATATGTGTGGTTCCATTGTTGTTCCAGACATGATCTAATCGATTTGAGATTTCATTATCCAGGACCTTTGTTACCTAGTAGCTTAGCGTCCCAAGACTACATGGTTTGGTACCGTAGATGTTCAGCTGCGCAGCCTTATCTCAATGTCTGGTATGGTTTCTCTTATGACCTCGGATCTGTATTCTATGCACCTTTTCTTTCCGAGGTTCCTTTTCTTATGGAACTCATTGGTCTATCTTGTATAGACTCTGTAGCAACTTGACTATGTATCTTTCTAGGACATTAGATTACGTTTGGTGCTAAGCTGGTGGTTATGACTTAGCCATTCTTTTCTTTTCTTTTCGGGTCAGTGTCTGGCATCTAGATTAGCTAGCTTTGTATAATATTTCTTTGGACGTCTTAAATCATATTCTCTAGTCCGAGGATCTTGCCAAGACAATGATGGTTAATACCATTCTATTTCTCTTATCATTCTTTTACTCTTTTATCATTCTTTACCAGCTTATAACTTTCTCCTTTTAATGTTGGATAGTCGGATTCATTGATCATGTAATCCGTGTACCTGGCCACAATCTAATCACCCATGTTTGGCTCAAGTTTTCTTTGAATTTGTGGGAGAAAGTAATACTCCTATCCAATATATATTCCCAATCCTCTTCTGAGGTTCCATCTTAGACGGCACATATATGTATGTGGTGGTTTATTCAAAATCTCTTAAGATAGTGTATGTTTGGTTTTATGACCCGTATATAATCTGAGATGGGAATATCTATGCTCACTTATATGGCCTGATGCATTTGAACTTTATATACATGTAAATCTATAATGTCTCCAAGCTTTATAGACTCTATAGTCTTTGGCTTACATGACCGATTCTTTATGGGTAATAGCTTACTTGGCCAAACCTTTATAGGTAATGGATTGTGTGCGGCCAAGCCTGCACTATGCGGCCAAGTCACGGCCGAGTAATGTCCTCTTTGGTTTGGCCGTTTGTATCATGGCCTCTACGGTCGAGGAATGGTCCTTTATGGCCGAGTAATGGCCGAACCATATATCATGGTCTTTAGACCATAGTACATGAACTAGTAGTATTGATCATGGGTTTATCCTCTCTCCCCCTCATGACCATACTATAATTTCGTGATGCTTGGGACAATTAAGCCTAATGAGTTTCCCTTTGTGTACATGTTTCACAACGTGAAATCTTTACGGGATAACTCTGTGCCTTTTCAATATTAATCTTTGCATCAAGTTCTATACTAGGATGGCTAATCCTATCATGCCATATAGTGTAAAATTTCGTGGGATATATCAGTATAGTCACCACTTCGCTTGCCTCTTATCATACTGATCTTGTAGCATAGTTTTAAATCAGTAGAGATCATAAGGTATAGTCTTGACCATTTTCTTATAAGGTCTTAGGCGTTCAAAATCTGAAGGAACTTGTTTCCTTTTGTTTGCCCATTGTTTCTATTTAGAAACCATTTATAACTCAATGGGTCACATATCATTTGGGTGTGTATAATGCCTTATAAGGCAATGCCTTGGCCATAGTTTCTTACTAGGCTACTATACCCATTCATGATTTCTTACTTGGTATTATGCCCTTTAGGCAACTCTTTATCAAAACATTCATATGTTCAAGTAAGATCAGGCAATCAAAATAAACTCTTTTATATATATGTAAAGTCGTGAATGACAATTAGGTTAAAGCAAAACACAAGTCAAGGACTTAAAATAAAATGTCGAGATCCCTCTTAGTCAATAGACATGCCGGCCATTCCTTGAGTTATATTGGACACGGCTCCCTTGGATTCATTCTGATCCATATCAGTCTTATTTGTATCAGGGTATCTCATCTCACTACTCCTCTTTAGTACCTTGTCATTCTCAATCACCGTTAGGCAAGAGATCAGGTCATTGTAAGTGGTGAAAACTCTTTCTATGTAGATATGTTTTGATAAAAAGTTTCCTGGATGGAATGTGGAGTATGTTTTGAACAATACATCCTCATCTGTTACCATTTCACCATACAGTCTCAGTTGGTACACGATTCTGGTCAAAGCAAAATGGTACTCGGCCATAGACCTAAAGTCTTGGTATCTGAGACTCATCCAATCGTGTCTGACCTTTGGTAATAACACCATTGTGTATCTTACTTTAATTCTGTCCAAAGGTCACGAGGATTCTCAATATGTAGATACTGATTTCTCAGTTCCTCAGTGAGATGATGGCGCATAATTGTTATGGCTCTTAACTTTTTCACTTCTAGTTGTATAACCACCCTGAATAATACTTCTTCCGAGTCCTCTTGATTTTAGGATAACTGAAGTTTTCATTGCCCATTCTAGATAATTATCTCCAGAGAGAATTAGAATGGCATAATCCATGGGATCAAATCTCGGCATCTGAAATCATTTTATCAATCAATTCTTGATTTAGAATTCTTGCAACCAATTTAAATAATCAGTGCATATGATTTCATAAGTCTTTCGACCAAAGCAATTTACTACTCGACCATGGTGCGAGACAAGTCGAGAATGCAATGTCTATATATGATGCTTAGGCCACACGGCCATTGTGATACAACGATCCTAGAGATCGGTTCATGAGTTATGCAAACAAGGTCACACGACCATTCAGATATGGTGTCTCACTAGACCACACGACCAAGCTATGATGCATTAAGCCACACGGCTTTCTATCACATGCTGTAAGCAAGTTACCAATCAAGAGCACAAGGCCGCGAGTATGAGCAATGCATCGAAACGATTAGGCCACACAGCCGTTCGGTATGATTCATAACAAAGCCACACGGCCACACAATTCATATCAATTAGGGTTTACCAATTTCAAGGTTGGTAATATGTGGCTAGATTTTAGGGTTTCAGAATCAAATGATCTAGCAACCTAACTCTCATGCAATATGTAAACAATCCTAAACCTCAATCTTTCAAGTTTTAAGCAATTTTAAGGTTTCAAGGTCTTTAGGAATTTAAAACGAGATTTAGGGTTTTAAACATTCAAGTAGCCGATTTTATCAATTATGAGATTTAAGGGTTTCAAGGCCTTAGGATTTTAGTTTCGAGTTTTCCATCAATCTATTAATCCCAAAATCTCAGATCATCAATCATTTAAACAAGAAACAATTTAGAAACCTCAATGATCAATCGATCAGATAAGGACATCAAACAACAACCGGTTTAAGCTTTAGTGTTTCTAGGGTTTCGATTCCAGATTTAGGGTTTTTATAATTCAGATCAGGAACAATCAATAAAACAATCAATCATGTTCTAGGGAATCGATTTCAATCTAGTGATTATGAGATGATCAGTTTTAGGTTTATACCAATTTTAGGGTTTAATCAAGAACATAGGATTTTCATAATAATGGATTAGGGTTTTAGGGTTTGATCATTATGTTCTCAGATTAATCGGTATACCTCTGTTTGTAGGGCTGAGAACCGGACCACCAAAGAACGGATGAACCTCTAGCTGCACACAGACGGACGTGAGCTGGCTCCTATCGGGTCGCGAGCTGAGGACGGACGCGAGCTGTCTCGAACGGGTTGGCGTCTGATCGGGGATGTGAGCTGAGGACGTTGGACGTGATCTGAGCTGGAACGGGACGCGTCTTCTTCTTGTCGGGTTAGCGAGCGGCTGTTTCGGGAACGCGAGCTGGCTGTGATGCTAATCGCGAAGCTGAGGTCGTCCAGGATGCAAGCTGAGAACGTATGAGGTCGTCTAAGCTAAGATCGGATGAGGCTGAGACGGTAATGCTTGCTGGAACGGACGGTATGCGATCGGGTTAGGATTTAGGTGCGATCGTTAGCTAGGTTAGGGTTTAGGTGGTTTTTGCGATTTTTCTATCTCAGGGTTTTAGGGACTATCATGTTGATAACGTGTTGTAAAAGTATTGGATTTATCTGTGTATTATTAATGATCAATGGAGGTTCCTTTATATAAGAATTACAAGATAGAGATAAATGGAAAGTATACAAATCTTAATCCATGTAGATTTAATATAACTACAAATATAAGGAAAATGAAATAGTGTTTCCTTTTCTCCTAATCTAGTAGCCGCCTCTCTCTCTCTCTCTCCAAAGTCGGCTGCCTGTATCTCCTCTCTCTAGGGTTTCGGCCATCTCTCTCTCTCTCTCTTCTAGGGTTTGGGCCGGTTATTGGCAAGACCAGTTATGGACATCCACCAATGGATTTATAACAAAACAAAGAAATATTAAATTTTCAACTTAAATAACAAATACAAGTTATTCTTGCAACTGAATGATAAGAATAAAAATGAAAATATAACGAAAATCACATTAACAAACAAATATAAATCAAATTTATTGTTATTGTTTATATACTTCTTTTTGTATTTTAATACTAAAATAAATTTAATAATTTTTAAAAATATGCCATGACATATTATGTTTACAAACAAATATAAATCAATTTTTTTTATTTTGTATAAAACTATTTATAATATTTTAGTATAATGATAATTCTAATTATGATATGTGTATATATAATATTAATTATATAAATAAGAAATAAAGATGTAGATAAACACAAAATAAAATACATGGAATTATCTTCTTCTTTTTTCAAAAACGTTTTCCATTTATTTTTGAGATAATTTTATAATATTAGTTTGTATAAGTTAAATAATGAATTATATAATTTATTTATTAGATATTAAAACTTTAATTTGTCAAATTAAAATTAAAATTGTTTAATGATTAAGCCTAAAATCATAGAGAAAATGACAAATAAGCAATTTCACTTCTCAAATAGTAATATATATATTAGTATCAGTTACGTAATATTAAGAATGATTAATAATAAATTATTAATCCATATAGTTATTTATTCAGTAATTAATTAATTAGTTAATTAATTATTTTTTATTAATTAATCTTTGAGAAATACCCTAGGATAGCACTAAAAAGTTTCTATCGCAAATATAGACTCTAAGAATTAAAATGACCAAAATGTTTCTTTAAAGTGGTAAATATACACTTATACCCCTAGGGTTAACTAATCCAAATCTTAGGATTTAGAGTTAAGGGGTGGAAATTTGGGTTTGAGGTTTAAAATTTTATAAAATTGAAAATAAATATTAAAAAATTTAAAATAAAAATTTTAAAAATAGTTTCAAAAATTATTTTCGAATTACAAAAAGAAAATTTGAAAAGAAAAATAAAAATAAAAAAAAGTTTAAAAAAAAATCAAAAGAAAAATTTATAAAAAAATTCAAATTTGAAAACATATAATCTAAAACTATATAAAAAAAAAAATTTATATCTAGGGTATTAGTGTCCTTTAACCTATTAAATGAAATATTTTGGTCATTTTCATCTTTTTGTCTATTTTTGTGACAAAATTTAAAAATAATCTATTTATGAGAATTGTCCTTAATCTTTTATAGCATAAATCTTTTTAAATATTTATTATTAAGACTTCCATAACAGAAATAAATTTCAAAATATTTTTGAGAAAATTTGTATTATACCATCACGATAAAAAAACTAAATTGTCATTTACAAAAATGAAAACAAAATCAGAAAGAAAAATCAATCAACATAATATCAATCATCGTTCTTGTTCTTCATTCATCTAGTTATATCTCTTCCACTTGAAAAATAAGGATTGTAAAATCCAAGTAGATATCCTTTGAATATCATCACACTTGAATACATTTCCAACCTACAAAAAGTAAAAGGAAATCAAAAAGATTAATAAATCTCATATAAACTATTGACAAATTTTATTTGATCATAAGTATAAATATAATGGGATTTTGAAGTACCTTTATTTCTGTTTGTAGAAAACATAGTCTTTCGAATGATTAGTATGTGCACTTCTCTATAATCTTACGGTCACGAGATGAAAACCATTCCAAATAAAACAGAGAAGTTATGAAACAATCGAAAACAAACATGATATAATCTGAGAGAAGATTTTAGAAGAGGAGTCAGAGAGATCATCATAAGATGTCAAAACACACACTTTAAAATTGTGTGAAACGTTTTTCGAAGGGGGAGGAGTAAAAGAAGATGATTGTGGCGTGGTAAATGGATAGTGGGTGATTTAGAAAATATATTACTAGTTTCATTCAAAATCGGGAAGCAATCCCTGATTTTTTTTTTAATGGTATTTAATGGTATTTAATTGTTTTTTATATCAAAACAATAACTTTGAAATTAACTGCTAGTACCAAATTATGGCAAAAATAAGGCATATTAATTAACATATCAATTTATTCAAGCTACGTTTTAAAATGTATGTATATATATTAACTACTAAATACTCCTCCGTTTCTAAAAGATTCATATTTTAGGATTTTCACACTTATTAAAAAAATATTTCAAATATTAGTTACCAATACATTATTTTCCGCGATCAACTATTACCCGCAAATTTTCACCAATAGAATTTTTTAATAAATACAATTATGTTTTTTGAAGTTTACAATTTACATTTAATTTATGCATTAAAAGTATGAAAAATATATCTATTTGAAACAAATTTTTTTTCTAAAACATGGATATTATAAAGTAATGCAATTTTATAAGATCTCCATTGGATATCTGTTTTAGTGATGTAAGTTAAGATTTTTTTATATTGAATACTTTGAATTCAAATTTGTATTTTTTCACTCTTAACATTTGAAATGAAATAAAATTTATTTTGATGTAACCAACGCAAATTGCACATAAAAAATTTTAATTGAATTATATTAGTATCATTTTATTATTGATGTAAAATTTGTTTCATTTATTTAAATGATTTTAAGTTTTGCATCATTTCTCTAAGTGATATTAACACAAGTTTATATATATATATATCAGTTATTTAAACGATGTAAACTTATATTTTCTATCTTTTTTTTTTTTACGACCAAATATTAGTTACCAATACATTATTTTCCGCGATCAACTATTACCCGCAAATTTTCACCAATTTATATTTTCTATCAATTGTTTCAAAATGATGCTAACAAACATGTGTTTGTATCAGTTTCAATGAAACGATGCTAAATAATTAATAGAAACATCATTTACTATAACGAATGTTGAAATGAATATTTTTTTATCATTTACTAATAAACGATTTAAATTAATATCATTTACTTTTCTGATACCAATTATGTGATGCAATACATGTTTTTTCTGTAGTGTGTGTTTGTGTATATCAGTGTTTTATTAATTGTTTATATTTTTAATAATTTTTTGATTCATAAAACTATTTATTTCATTAATTTTCAGAAAGAATAAGGGTAAAAGGAAGACAAAATGGACAAAATTTGTTTTATACCAAAAGGATAATCATACTAAATTTTTGTTACGTTTTGGAAATTATTCTAAAATAATTTAATTGCGCTTAAAAATAAGATATAAAAAAGAATAAAATATCTTGGTTGATCCCGTCTATCAGCGTGTTCCTTTTACTTCTTTTTTTTAATGACGAGATATCTTTCCTTATTTTGATTGTTTCCTTTTAATGCAACTTTCCTAAACCGAAAAGGAAATCAGGAAGGTCTTTCTATATAAACACACCTTAGTGAAAATAAATCAATACGTTACGTACTTTCTTTTTTGTCTCCATCACCATTTTTTTGGTAAACCACAATGTCAACAGTAACAAACGGTGAAGAAACGATGTGGTGTGGTCACTGCGGCGTTAACACACCAACTCGCCATGAAGGAAAAGCTGGTTCCGTCAAGTAATATGCTCTCACCAAAGACTCAATTTTCTTAACTTTTGCTACCTTAAACTATTACTAGGTTAAAGACCCCGCCTTACGCGAAATGAACATTATATATATAAATTATTTTATATATTATATATTTATAACATATTATGAAATAATAAATATATATTAAATAATTAAAAAGTCATTATCTACTACTTATAAAATTAAATTGGTGCGAACATATAAATAAATTTTATAAATCGAAAAAATATTTTTTCTATTTGATATGATATATAATTAAATTTAAATGATAGTAACATATATATGGTATATTTTAATATTAATATTTATTTATTATTTTATTTTTGTTGGCATCTAATATTAATATTTATTAGATGATATTTTTTGCTCATATTTGTTTTTTATCATTTGTATCTTTTCTAGCAAAAAGTCTAAATTAGTGATAACAAAATTTTCATTGTGGGATACCTATCAAAAAAAAAAATTTTCATTGTGGGATTAATGGTTTAAGTAATTTATAATATTTTAAAAAATTAAGTTGTCAATATTTTTTCAAATTTTTTATCAAAAAAATGTTCAAAGTAAATTTCAAAATTAAGATATTTATGTATTTTTATATGACATATAATTTAATTTCATATGATACATATATTTATATATCTTTTGTTTTTGATACATATTAAATGAAACTTTCAACTTATATTATTTTTTAATTATTTGTATCATGTCATAACAAAAATTTTAAATCATAGATCACAAAATTTGAATGTGAAACTTTTAACAGTTTTAGTAATTTATACTCGTTTTTAAAACATTTAAAATATAATATATAAAGAATTTTTTTAATTTTTATTATATGGTTACTATGATTGTTTAATTTATTTTAATAGGTTAAAATTAAACAAATATAATTTTAATACACACTTAGTTTTATCAAATCTTAATTATTCAAAATCATTAATTGTCATAAATACTTTAGCCACATTAGGCAATTCCGTAATTATATTTATGAAAATAATGAAGCACATTAATAATGTATTTATTGTGATTTAATAAAAAGCTTATTATATATTTAGATGGACTAACTTATTTCTCTAAGGATTCTAAGAATCATTCTAGTGATGACACGTGGCTACAAAAAATGTTGCAATGCTTCTCAAATAATATATAGGGGATATTTATCAGATTTGTAATTTGTGTATATTGTCGAAATACTTCGCAGGTCTTGCAATTGGTGTGGGAAAGTGTTGGCAGATGAGACTGGAACCGCTGAAGAATATACTAAACTCTTCCTTAAACATCATCAGGTGTTACAAGACTCAGTTATGGTTTCTGGCAAAAGAAGTCGACGTATCAAAAAACATTAAACTGAGTTTGTTATTATTTTAAGTTAGGACAAATGTGTCTGCTTAATATAGACTAGTGGTATTCCGGCACTACGCGCCGGTTCTTATATTTTATTTTTATCAAAAAAAATATTTTTCTGAATTACAGTTTGACTGTTTAGAGTAAATTCAGAATTTACTATATGAAAATGACAAATTACCTTTTAGATTTCTCATATATAATTAACTAACTAAAATGATGATGGCTTTTTATATCAATTATTGAACATGATAATGACATATATTCATTTCTAAATTGTTGAAAAATATCTATCTATATATATATATAAAGATGTTGGTGGCTCTCCTGGGATGCCACGTGGAAGGTCGAGCTCCTACAGATTGACACGCGTCCACTTAAATGAAACTCTGTGTTTCATTAAGTCGTATCTGCTCATTTGTGATTTGGGCTTTTTGTCTATGTAAAGGTCCATAACCTGAATAAGGTAAACCTAAGCAACTCGCCATCGTTTCCTTCTTTGTTGTTGTACGGCGACTTCTCATCTTCATCATCTCTACCACTGAAACGCTCTCGATTATTTCTTCTTCGTGTTTAATCTCAATTAATTCTTCAACCACGATGTAGCCTTGAATGCTTGCTTCGCTTTTCGGAGTCGGAGTCGGTGTATCTGCAGAGTATAAATAGGTCATGTTAGGATTTAAACCTTTGCCTAGTGCTTTAAACTTAGATTGAAATCAATATCAAAAGCTCTTTTTCTTTATTCACTATTAATGAATAACCTTACAAGAACAAAATAGAAATCACAAGTTTCTCTTAAGAACCAAAACCCTAACTATTGATTCTCTTGATCTCTCTCTATTTGCCTCACTCTTGTATCTTTGTTTCGGATGCCCTAACAAGCCTAGATCACCTCTCTATTTATAACATCATCAGCCTCTTAACTTTCCTATTCCTTGTTGTCTTGGTTCGTCTTTGACCGACATAACAAAACAAGAAACTAACTTCACGTTTCCTTTTTGTTTATGCAGGATTCTTGCTGGGCTGGAGTGGGCCAAGACAGAATTGGGCTTTTCTCTCTACAGGTCAGTATTCTTCCTCTTACAATCATCTTATCAGTATGTTTAAACAGCATAACTTTAGAATTTCCAATAGGATTCGATATGTATTTCTTTCTAAGTATAATAGCTAACCAGTTTGTTCTACTTACTGATTTGAAGTCCCGACGTTGTTCTTCCACTTCCTTGCGGCTGCTCAGATCGGTGAAGCCAGAAACGGGAGTTGAAATGATCATCCTTGATGCTGAGGTATTCCGTTCTTGAACCTCATGAACTCCTAAATTTTAAACAATTTCTTGCTTTTAAACTCATAAAAATCCAAAACTCAGTATTAAGATCCTTATTCAAACTCTTTTGAATGATAAATCTTGGACCCATTTAATGATTATGTTTTCTTTATACATGTGTTGCGGTCAATACTCATGCCAGTCAATCGTGAATGTCAATTGTCTTGCTCCACCGGCATGAAGAAGGACAAATGGTGTTGTTACGTCTCTTGCTCCAGGTGGACCAAGGAGCTTCAAGGACTGGCTCAGCCTTTACTTTCGTGACCTGCAACAACGCTAATGTTGTTGGTGTCCTCCGGTACGTAGGACCCTAAACACTTTGTTTTCTTAGCTTTAGATACCTTTTAAATGAGTTAATTTGGTTAATTATATTATGTTTTTGATGTAATGAATGGTTTAATGTTTTAAAAATTATAGATTGTGAAAGTTACTCACATTAATGTGTATAAGGTGAAGATTTATTGACTAAGAAATGGTAGCTTCAGAGAAAGTTAGATGTGATTATTTGGAAACATAAAGTGTTAAGTTCATGGCGAGAGAGAATCTTATGCTGCATGGGCTAAATCATCATAAAGTTATTAAGTCTCTACATCGTTTTTAGTCTATGGAGCATCATCTCCCTGGCCTTCCTGCAACTGAAGGTATTAAATTTAATCTTTTTCAAGTTTGTATTGTGTTTTGCGTTTCAATTCTTGCTGGTGAGCGATGTATATATTGTTTTATATAAGATCATGAGATAATTAATTACATAAAATTTTAATGTTCAAGTCTTCATCTGCAGTGTAATTATGCTTCCACATATAAGTGGTAATTGTGATTTCCAACGATGTGATTTTTATTTTCTGATTTTTCCCTTTGGTCTTTCTTTTTATTGATTCCCTTTGATCTGGCAATGATGACGATGATATGCCTGGAATGAACTCATTCTCTGCCAAGGTGGACGTTGGCGGTAGTACTCTTGAGGGAGCACCGACTACATGAGCAGATCCAAGTGATCTCGACACTAAGAAGCCTCCGGCTTGAAGATAGCAGAGAAAGCATGCATGGTACAATGGCACAAGTGAAGATAACGAGGGCTCTGAACGCCGTATTTCCTGTTTGAATAATGCTAGCATATCAATGTTGCTTAACGATTTTTTTTCCTTTCGTTTCATCCCTTTGGATTTGCTATGTTTGGTTCAGACGATGTTTAAAAATATTTCTAAGTTTAAATAAATTGATGTATTTGTGACATGTTTAATCATTACGGTTCCATTAAAAATAAAAACATGAGCTTCATACTTCGCCAAATATAGTCAGGGATAATTTGTTGCATTAATGTATAATTATATTTATAACATTCAAACAATATCAACAATATTTTACAAGCAAGAATCTGGGCAGCACAAACATAACAAGAATCAACAGAACTATAACTCTGAATATTTGGCACTTCAAATCTTTTCCTCACTAGGAAGGTTACTTTGCAACTTAAAAAGAGAATTCTTCCCTTCACTAATTCAGAATCATTATAATTTTACCTTCACTACCTCTAATATCCCATTTTATAAATCTGTATATATAAAGTTGGGTTTGATACTCTCCTAGGCTGTCCACGTAGGCGGACACGTCACTAATTCGAGTCTTGAGAAGCCGACACATGTCTGCGCCCAAAACGCGGCGTTTCATTAATTTGGAGTTGGAGATCGTGTGAGCTTTTGGTGTAACTCATAAACATGCGGGAATATTATCGTGTGGACTTTAGATCAAAATAAAAATAATACTTTTAACAGCATACTTTTATATTTTAGTAAACAAATAATGTCGTGTTCTTCGTCTTATGAACATGTCATAAAAACAGCTATTATGATATCGTTGATATTCAATCCGATCATACAGGTATGACAAGTTAATGTAAATCAACATAACCGAGTACGATGATTTTAATTGGATTTACATGTGTCAAAAAATACAATAAAATATTTTTATTTATTTTAATGTGTAAAATAGCCCGTAAAAACCAAAAAAACTAGGTGAACCAATAGGTTTATAGTATATTAGTGAACGTACATATAAAATGTATAATATTATATAGAGAATGAAAAATTGAATTTACTAATTTGATATACATATACTGAGCATTTAACATAGGAATAATGTTTTAGCAATAAAAAAAATAGGAATAATTATTTGCTTTACCCATTTACATCAATTTATTTTCTAAGGTCCATGATTTCACGATAAATAGTACTCCTATAATTATTTGCTTTACCCATTTACATCAATTTATTTTTTAAGGTCCAGATTTTTCACGACAAATAGTGCTCCTAACTTCTTCTTCTTTTTTCAAACAGTAGCTAAAACATATTATTATATATTACTCCTACTTAGCTATTTAAATAAACAAACATTCTCTGATATTTGAAAATTTTGAACGATTCCCTTTGTACGGTAAACGGTTTTATTTCAAAGTATTAATAAACCAATGCAAAAATATATTTTGCAAAATAATTACGCGGATCTTCAGCATAAGCTCTTTATTACATACGAGCATGAATTATGTAAAAAACTTTCATGCAATATTATCATTTAATTTAAATAAATTGTTATTGATAACGCAAGTTTCCACAGTATTAATAACTTATAAATTAATAGTAAAACCTATCTAATAAATTCTAAACTTATTTAATAACGATAGACCATATTCAATTTAAAGAGTGGCAGAAAGTTGAAGTATGACTTTTATTAGAAGAAAACTATCACATTTTAATTAAAACATACACAGACTATGCTACTCAGAGTAACAAAATGTTTTTTTGGCTTAGATAATTAAGTTTTTCCTTAACATATTTCTCTGGCATGATCTTTGCATAATTATATGCGGACATCACTAATTTTATTATATTAGATTGTTCTTCATAGATAATGAAAGTTACTATCATTTTAATTCAGTCCAAAAATATTAATTAAAAATAACAGCATGATCTCTGAATTCTATTTATTTATTTTTGTTTATAATATCGTTTTCAGTCTAAAATTTTTTTAAAAATGCTTTATAAAATTAATGTAAATTCATATAAATAGTTTTTTTTCCTAACTTCCTGCCCATAGGGCGGGCCGATCCTAGTATATATTTATATATATGGCATTCATATTTTTATGGTGCAATCATATTTATATGGATATCTAGATTTCATTAGTTAAACATTAGATGATATCAAATATATGTAGTTTATATATTATTATTTTAAAATAGTTGAAAATATAAATGTTATCTCATATTTATTTTAAATATATTTATAATTATTTTCATTTCTAAATTAAAATATTAAATGATATAGTGTATATGTAGATGATGCACTATCACTAAAAGAGAAAAAAATGTAACAAAAGAAACCTATTAAGAATCTTTACGCTATTATTATATTAAATATTGTATTAATATATTTGAGCTAAATAATTAAAAGAAGAGAAATATGAGACAATTCATAAATATTAATATATCTTCTCAGTTTCTAAAAATTGTTTTTATTTAACTTAATGGTATAAAAATATGATATTTATTTGACATATTTTATAGGTGGTGTTAAATCTTTATAAATATATCGTAAAAACTTTTAATTTTGTAAATGAATCCCTTATATATATTAGAGAGATCTTTTTTGTAAAAGTGTGAGTACTTTTGATTATTGTTATTTTATGTTTGACATATATTTAGACTTTTCGTGTTTTAAGAGTTATATATATATATATATATATATATTTAGTTTAATTTATATCATTTTTAAAGAGTTAATTTGTATACCAAAAGCAAATTTGAAAAAACAGAGACAAACTACATAAACGAATACGTTTTTGTGATGTTTAATTCTTTTTCGAACACGTTTTCGAATTCTTTTTATTTGAAGGGTTTACCTTTTCGAATATAATAGTGACGTTCTTTCCAAAATTCTCAAATGTCTAAGTACAATGCAGAAATCTACATACTCCCCATTTATAAAATGAAAAGTTGAAATTAGTGAATGTAATGTGATTTGTCCAAAATATAAAGAAGTTTGTAAGCAGTCAACTGATGTTATTGGTTTTTGATCCTGGATAGTTAGTTGGGCATAGAAATACACCTTTTTATTTATAATCCGAAAAACCCATAAGAATCTTGCGGAAGAGATGGTAGATTTCTTTATGAAAGCTGGCAACATAGAGACGGTAGATTTGAAACCCTAGATTTTACTTAATCATTGGAGCTTTCTTTAAATCGACGTCAAATGAATCGATAAGAAGAATTGAGAAGGCATAAGGTACCTGTTGACTTCGCAGCAGGAGCCAGGAAGAAGCAATGCTCACATCACATGGGGAACTATGTGAGGAGAACATTTTACCTTATTATATTAGATGGTTAAGTAATGTGGTTATTTCATCTTTAAATATTTTTAGATTAATGCTTGTGACAACATTTTTTTGGTTCTTGTGAGAAATGTGTTTTTTCATTTTTTGACATTCAATATTTTATGAAAGTAGCTGTTTTTAACCACAAAAATGTGCTTTGAACAAAAAAAAAAAAAAACCACAAAAATGTGGATCTGTTACTTTTTCTCATATTTTTTTTGCTATTGTTGCTCAAGTGTAATGTTATGTCAATGTCAACCTTGTATTAATTTTCTGCTGTGATAACGACAAAGGTCCCATAACAGCCTATGTATCCAGTAAAACCTTTAATTACATCCAAAACCACATAACTAACCGAGACAGGAATCATTAACTTATTTTACAGTAAAGCTTAGGAGAGTCAAATCAAGACATAAATTGAAGAGTCGACGAATGTCCAAAACATCAAAATCCAAAACGACTACGAAAGCAGCTGAAAAAAAAAATAACAGGCTAAAGACAGCCTAAAGTGTTTGAGTTTGTGTATCAGAGTATAAATTTTGGAAGCAAAATCTACGGTGAAAGTTTAACACCTCGTTTCTCAACCTCCATCCCGCTCTTTGGAACTCAACCCCATCCCGCTCTGTGGAACTCAACCCCATCTTGTTTATTTTCTTTGGTCCTTCCTTCTTATCTTCTAAGTCTCGCTATATTTTCTTTCATAATTCTATTTATTATCATCTTTTTCCTCCTCCATACTTTCTTCTGCAACTTCACCCTCCAAAGTCCAAATCACTGGTTCTTTTCAAATACTCAACTCAGTTGTGTATTTTGCATCACAACTGATCCAAGCATCTCTTAAGCAGAACTCATAAGCAAGTCAAATTATAAGTATTTTCTGCAGGTTTAAAGCGTTTCCTCATAACTAATCTTGACAGGCTTCCAACCTTCTCTAACTTCCTTGTTCTTTGCCTGACGCTTGCTCCTAGACTTTCTATTGTCCAAAAAATAGCACTCGAAGAAGTGTTTATAGCTTCGGATTCATCCATGAAACTAACCTTCTGAAAGTAACAGATATTGTTTGAATTTCCTAGAAGAACCCATAAGCCTTCTTCTCTGTTCGTAAGGCGTGTGAGGAATAATAGCACATAAGAATCCATTGGAAAGTTTAAGAGTGATCCAAGCTTGAACTACGGCCTTCTGTTTTGCAAGTGACTCTTACTTTTAGAGAAGGGAACAGTTTAGGACGTTCTTTCAAGTGAAGCCTCTTGAAATTTTTAGAATGACTAACGTGCACTAGGAACAACAGTAGAAACTTAAGGAAACCAAATCATATTGATCTGACCAATCCAAAAACAATTAATATGTGAAAGAACATATCCTACAACAGTTTTAAAGGAAAATTCTTGCCACCATTAAAACCTAGTTACCCAGTAATCGATAACCTATATAGCACCTATAAGCATTCCATCATCGTCATATCCTACAAATCAGTTCTGATCTGAATCTATAAGCATTTATATTGTAAATAATGCTAACTTTCTCTCTATTTGACGCTTTATTTTTCCTGCGATTGGGTTGCCGTGGATATTAAGTTGGGAAGAAGGTAATTTCGAGGCCAAAGTGGATTGTTCTGCCTTGGAATGTTTGAACTTGTTCACCTTCTGTAAGTCAATTTCTTACTAAGACTTGCTGTTAATTTCCCCATCCCTTATCCCCACAACATTATAAGTTATAACATCAGATTTTCACAAAAATTGTCAAAGAAAAAGGTTAAGAACAAAACGTCCAAAGTGAATCGTTCGAAGAATTGACGTTTTTTTTTTCTTTTTGAAGAGCCTGCATCAGATTTCATAAAATAATCAGAATAGGATAAGAGCAAAAGGGATCAAACTGGGGCCGACAAAATCATTATGCGGAGCCTTCTTAGATCTGAAGCAAAACAAATACTCACTGCATATCAAATCAAAAAAATTTTGCAGATGAGGATGAAAGACTTACTGGTGTTTTTATGCAGCATGAATACCCGATTTAAAGCTTGAGCGGATGGCATATCATAAATGCATAGAAGCTTGATGGCCTACAGTTTCTGAGAAGAGAAAGTCATCGTCGAGAAAAGTGAATAGAAAAACCCAATTAATCTCTTCAATGGATAGCTGTCTGACATGTAAAAATATAATCTTTTTTATTGGATGATTTTTAGTGCGGACATGGAGGTCTCACCATTGAGTATACCATGCTTTTAGTATTGTGACTAGATCTTTTCTCTGCGCTACGCACGGGTAATATATTTAAATTTGTTACCTTTATCATTTTTAACTTAACTTAACTAATTTTTAAATTTTTTTTTATGTTTTTAGTTTGAAGTAAGTATTTCTATTATATGTAACACAATTAACTAATAAAATATGAAGTATCAAATCTGAAATTTTAGAGTTATATAAAAAATATAATTATGTATAGAACATAAACTATCTTAGTTTAAAAGATCAGAATCTCATCATGAATAAATTCACGAAAAAGTACTCCAATAACCTAATTAAAATATAAAACCTCTTTTTTAAAAAAACGTACTTAATAATATTTTTTATGTGTAATAGTTGAAAACTGACAATTGAATATCAATCTAAAATATTATTTTAATATATCTAAAGGTAAAATATTAATTGTAATAAAAAAAATTTGAATTTTGTAATATTACATGAATTAAAGGTCTTTAAAATCAAAAATCTATTTTATTAACATAATATATTTTTTATTAATTTATTATTTTGACGTTACAAAATATTGATTTAGTTGTATTTGTATATTAATTTTTTAATAATTTAGTTTCCTTTTAAGTAATTTTAAAATTATCAAGAATATAATATATTTAAAATTATTTATTTAAATATATTCAAATATGACGTCTCATTTTTATGTGTGTTTGCGTTGAGCATATTTAATTTGTAGTTTGTATATTTAATAACACCTTGTTGTGTGTCGTTTTATGATTTTAATAAATGTGTTGTTATTTCATTTTTATTACTACTAACATGATTGTTTAGTGATCAATGATAATTTATTTTTAACGTTATGTATTATATTTTATCGTATATTTTCTAACTCTTCATGATGACACTTTTTTTTAGAATCATTTTAATTAGATAATATGTTTAAGGATGTAAATAAAATTGTGTATGTTGTAAATTTAGACTTTTTAGTGTAACTGAGCACTACTGAAAAAATCCTTGATACTGACATTAGAAAGAAAAAAATTTGAACCCTTAAAGTTAAGAAGTGAGACGTTGTCTTTGACACTTGGATTAAGAAGAAGAAGAACACCGGCAGACTCAACACCGGCGATGGCAAGCTCTGAGAAGCCAATGATTTGAAATCGACTAGTTCTCTATCGCCAAAAAAGAGCCGAAATTAGGGTTCTTAGTCTCCCCGATTTGGGAAATTATCAGTTAACCTCTTTTTTTAACCACATCCACTTTTGTTTATTTACTTTATTTTTTTGTTTTTTTAATTAGAACTTTTTTTAAACAATTAAATTTATAAAAAACGTATTAAGATTAGATTAAGGGTTTAATTGGGTTTTCAGAAAATATTATACTAAGTGGACAACTTATAGTTCATATTATGGTATAGGGACAATCTATTAGTTTTTTTTGTTCCATATTTACAATTTTCCCTTTAAATTATGGTGTGTATCCAAAATATCATTATTGCCAAATATCTTTTGCACTTTCAACCCAAATTATTTTTCCAAAATTATTATTCATTAAATTTTATATAATTGGATTTTTGAAATGTATAATTATTGTTTTATCAATAAATAATAAATAAAATATTTTTTTTATAGTTTTCAGATTAATTTTTTGATTTTTTTAGAAAAACTTATATGTTTTAAATTTTATATAGCTTTCAAATTATATGTTATAAAAATTTGAAATTCTTTTTCAAATTTAAAATAAAAATAGTTTCAATTTGAAAAATATAAAGAAACAAATTCAAAATAATTCGAAAAAATATTCATGAAGTAGCAATTTACAAAAGTTTGATCAAATTTTGTAAGTTAGTGTATATATATTTTCTTATCCAAGTAACTTTTAAAATTCACTAACTCTACACAATTTTTTCTCCCAATAATCTTCATCTTTATAGTAGACTTCTTACTCACTCTAATCATGCTTTCTTGCTCACTTACACCTAATCCATACCTCTAGTCTCTAGACCAATCTTTACACCCACAACTTAACTATTCCAACAACTCCTTAACAAACAACAACTCTTACTAACGACTTCTTACGATCTGGTTCACGTTCATCATCTTTAGCTTTGACTTTGTATTGATCTGAAACTTCTTCTTCCTCTTTATAATCACCACGGTTCTTCTTCTTCTTGCCTTTTAGTTTTTCTTCTTCTCACTGACTTCCATTCTTTCATTTGCAGGTTTTACTCAATGAATCACTTCTCAACACAAAGTAGTATGTGAAGCAAAGTGTGATCACTACCTCGTTCATTGCAACCATAGGTGTCTCATAAGAAGAGGTTTCGTCCGCCGCGGAGTATCTTTTTGCGAAGATTATGAATCACAACTTGTTTTCAACAGAAACTAAGCAGGACCATTGTTGAACGGCTTAAGATATGCTCAGTTAAATATACTTCGTTTCAGATGCATCGAAACACATCTTTGACTAATGTAGCTTTTAACGTAGAGAAGATGTCATGTACTGATGTAAATTGTTTAGATCGTGTGATAGTTATCAGGATCAAATCGTATTGGTATGAATCGCATTGGCATCTTTAGAATAATTTTTGTAAAGAGAAGAGAGCAATATGTTTGATCTATTACTTGCACACGTATTCGTATAGTATTTAAACGAACCTTAGTAATTTTTGTAAAGAGAAGAGAGCAATATGTTAGATCCTTTTTCTTTGAATCTGCATATATAAACGAACCTTAGTGATTAAATTACATGATATAAATATCAATTAATCTAAACTTAGACAAATTCTTTAAGATACGTTTGGACGTGTATTTGTATACTCCCTGTTCGAAAACTCGCTAGGCGCAATGCGTGCGGTTGGATAGGGCCTAGCGCCGAATCAATAAATCGGATATTGTACGTGGATTAATCGGCGAGGAGTTTTAGGTTAAATATATTCTTTATGTAATGTTTCAGCAGGAATGACCCATAGTCTAGTGGTTACTGGCGTCATATATTCTTCTCAGCACACGGGTTCGAGATGCTTATGATGCATTTTTGTCATTTTTTCGGATTTTAGGTTAATTAATAGGAAAATGACAAAAACAACCTTGTCTTCAACGTAGACCTGCACTTTCTCTCCCAAAGTTACAGCCGCCATTATTTTTTTTTTTGATTCAACTGTTTCTTTCTGCTATTCTTGTAGGTTTAAACTATAATTTAACAAGTATAACAGATACGTATGTGATTTCGAACACAAAACGTTCGAAAACGATGATTTAAAAAAATGTCCGATTAATTGACCGTATTGCACCAAATCGGGACGGTGCTATAGCGCAACGCGAGTTTCCGGCGAGTTTCCGGCCGCGGACACCGCGTTTTCGAACAGGGCTATTATGTTATTCTATAGTTAACCATTATTCTTTAGCGAGTGCTAAAAAAAGAAGTAAGCACTACAAATATGAAACAGTACATTCCATGAAAAAAAGAAAATCGTAAAGATGCTCTCTGAGTCTCAAACTTAGTCACATGAAAATGCAAGAAGATGATCCAAGCAACAAATACTCTTTTTCACAAAATAAATTTAAACTAAAAAATAGAAAAACAACGCCAATCAATACTTTTAGTTCCCCAAGATGCTTGCTTTGTCTAGCTGAATCTTTGATCTTATCAGCTTCTGGAAACCATTCCTGCAAACAAATAATGGTGATTATCATTGGTTTCAGGGAATGGAGTGATACATATATATATATATATATGTCTTATACTCTTGTGATCCAAATGTTTTTTAATAATCTCTCAAAATTGAACCATATACTCTGGATATGCCTTTAAACTGTATCATGTCACAAAATAACAGCTTGGAAGATTAAGAGTATATAAAGATTTAAAATTTGCAGCAAGAGAGATGAGATGTCGGTAGACGCAAATCTAACGATTCAAAAAGTATAGTTGCATCTAGAATTGTTCATGAAATAAAGAACTAAAGCGTATTTCCTACTACGGTCATATATCAAGAGAGACTTGAGAAATTCGAAAATCTCTGAAACTTTCAGTAGAACCACATCACCAATACTTCTTTCTTTATAAAAAAAAAACTTCTACATGTCCTAAGCTCAATCTCTTCAAGATTGTATACACACAAACAGAAGAACTTTGTTTCTATAATGGTTCCACATGATTTCAGACTCAATTTCATTAGCTTTCTTAGAACCAGTTAAAGAAGATGAAGTGTTTCTTGAGTAGACATCAGAATGATAAGCCCTTGAGAGGATGGAGACAAAGCAACCCAAAAAACGGATCCAAACCGGTAAATAATTGAGACATGGCTAATCGAGTCCTCTTCCTTCTGATGGCCTCTCCTCTGAAGTCTCCAGCCAAACACATCAAGGCTTCCTTGAACAAAAGGGAGTGAAGCATAAGGAAGGTTTGATCCGTGAGGACGGAGGAGCCGAGACTTGAGCAGTCGAACCTCCACGGGCCATCGGCTTTCGGATCAGAAAATAGAACATCATTATAATGAGAGAAAAAAAATTCTATTGCTATTATAATTGTGAGGATGATTTTCAGGGATGAGGGTTTACCTTTTTATAGAGATACACGGTCTGGAAGAGTGTAGGAATCATTGAATGAGTGTTCGCTAACTGCGTTGAATCAATGAAGGTTGTAACGCATGTGAGGAGATGAATCGATATCGAAACACATACGAAGAGATGAATCGATATTAAAGCACACAGATCGATATAGACGCGACGATTAGGAGACTCGTGTTTCATGCCCATGGATGTTCGATTAGTTAGAGACGACAAAGAAACACAAAAGGGGAAGAGACATTCATTTAGCTTAGGGTTTTCAGGAAACAGGCCTGATGGGCCAACAAAATAAAACAGAACGGATAAAAAAGCAGAAGCCTACTTTGCCCAATGACGTGGCAAAAACCAAGTTTTTTATTGGCTGATTTTTTATGGTGACGTGGACAGGTTCAATGGAGCTCATATATCCCTTTTAGTATATAGTATAGATATCAAAATTATTTTCTCCGAAAGTTCCAATATATTATAAGAAAACATTTGTAATAAATGTGTTAACATTAATTGACACGTAGTAGACTTGCAATCATTTAAAAAGTAAAATGTTGATGTGGTACCTTCACATGCAATCGTTTAAAATTTATGTGTTCACACACTATCTTTTTTAATCAGCTCAGTTTTAGTTCATACATTTTTAACCTTTGTATTATTGAATTTGAAATTATCTCCGTGTAACTACTAAATAATATCATTGTTGAAAAAAATAAATTACAAAATCATTAAGATTCGAATCTAGGACTCGAAAAAATATCCGTAAATTTTGATTCAATTGGTTTTGTTTCGATTTAAACTGAAAAAATCCGGATATCCGTAATTCTACGAAACAAAGCAAATACTAATATGCAATATCCATAAAAACACAAAGCAAATCAGATATACTAATTTTTTAAGAATGAATATCCTATCCGTTATAGGCATATATATACATACATTTAAAGAATTTTATATATAACTTATACCAAATTATATTTTATATAAATTTAACAATATTTTTATTTGTTAAATTTTATTATATAAAGTAGACATTCACTCAGAAATCTACTTAGTTTAGTTTTGTTTTTTTGTTGGAAAAAAAAAATATAGACATTCACTCTCTTCTCATCATGCCATGTCACTAAATAGAGAGAGGAGAGAGTGCCACCTGTCCCCATTATTGAAAATATCTGATCTTTCACAACGTTGTCTTCTCGCTACTCTGCAAACCCCCATCGAAACGTTTCCTTTCAACTTTCACACCAAGAAATTACTTTTCTCAATTATGGCCTTTACCCCCTTCTCAAGAATCTAATTACGTGTAATTAATTTTGATTCCTCACGTTCTATGTCATTCAGATTTTCTGATCTATAAAAAGGGATGTAAATGATAACAAATCACATTGCTTAATCCACTTCCTTTTTTTTTCTTACCTTTCAAATAATATGCTACGACAATTAGCGAATTCTCATCTCCTGCAGACGATAGAAACGATGTGGGTGTTCTCCGATTCGAGAATAGCAGAAAGCCACCGGAGATTCAGAGAAATTCCATAATTTTCATTATTGTGAAAAAAAATGTTTAGCGGGAAACTAAAATAGAAGACTTTCCAGGCGATTTACATGTAAGTCGTATATTTTAATTTCTTCACCAGACGACTGAAATGTAAAAAATTAACTAACTAAACACTTCATAAAATCAAATTAAACTTCAAAAGTGTTTACTATACACAAAAATAGACACATATAGGTAAAAATTTAATTTTTCAAAAAAAAAACATTCAAGCTTTCCAAAATCTAACCCTAAGAATACATACAATACTACAACATATGTTGTCAAACCCTAGACCAAAGAATACCATGATTCAGTACCTACACTTATCTATGTTGAAAAAAATTCATTTTTATTATATTTTAATTTATATCACTTAAAACTGTTTATATTTACATGATTTTAATTTTTCGCTTATCAAAATATTTTTTTAAAAATTTAAAAAATTATTTTGAAGATCAGCTACACCAGAAGACTTATTTTGAAGTCGTCCAGACATACAACATCTCAGACGACTCAGACGACTTACTAGAATTATATTCATAAAAATGGCTCTGTTTTTTTGTTTGGTCACAAGGGACTGGGCTATAATTTCACAAGGCTTTTAGTTTAGTTTTGCATTTGATTCAAGTTTGGGTATATGTTTAAAGTTAAAATCAAGTTGTGGATTAGTTTTGGGAAATTCCTCAATTACTTATTGGTTTACCAATTACACCCTTAATCTTGATAAGTCTAAATCTTTTTATTCATCATTATCTTTAAAGTTTACAATCATTATCTATTGCCAAATCGTAATTAATATCTCTAACCAATAAAATGACGCCACGTCATAACACTTTATACTCATTTTTTTGCAGATTCCAGGTTCAGTTTTTCTTGTTTCTTGGTTTCATATTAAACCTTTTTCTTATGGACACGGAAGTTGGTCGAATAAACCCATCACTGATCTGATGATCTACTTAAAGTTTTTATATATAACACGATAATTTTTTTTTTTTGTAAATGGATATAACACGATAATTAAAACACGCAAAGTAGGAAGATGGAGATGTGATTAATTAGAAGGTGGATCATCCTCGGGAGATGAGGGAGCCTACAACTCCGGCGATAAGGGCCGTTGGATCACCAAGCACGGCAGAGATAACGAACTGCACGGCCATTCCAGCGATCTCACAGCACTTCTGGACTTTGCCTTTGCTGCTGCTACGGTGGTGATGCTCAAGGGTGTTCTTCAACGCCAGGCTCTTGCCCTCTATGCGTTTACCACTTTGTCCTTTGTACAGCTCCCGCCAATTCTCCACCAACATCTCCCTCACGCACGCTACGTGGAGATTGTACTTTTTGCAAGACGACCTGTATTTAGTTCATATGTTTTCTACACTGTTACATCCTTATCATTCACAGAAATTATAATTTATATGAACCCCATTTTATAATCTGTTATACACTGTTACATCCTTATCAGTCACAGCAATCAATACTATTAAAAGAAAAGGAGTCTAAAAAATCTACTTATAAAAGTTGTTTGGACTCTTTCATTTAACTCATTATTTTTTGGTCTTACCATAAATTTATACTAACAATGTTACCATATATTTCTCTAACAATAATTTAGTCAATTCTTTTATTTATTTAAATCTCACTTCTAAATTCTAATCATTACTATTACTATATTTATCATTTTGATTTTTAATCGTAAAAACATTGAAACTAATGTTTTATATTATCACTTTGATCATATAATATATGATTTAAAGCAAGATAAATTACAGGACATATATGTGTACATTCTAACTTCCTCTTTCGTTTATAATAAAGTAATCATATCATATATAAACTTTCTCACTAAAATCTCATATCATATACTAAACTTTCAACCGTCTATAGTTTGATAATATTTTCATATTTAAAAATGATTTTTCTGAATATTCATGTTACCTTCACAAAAATGAAGAAATTCATTGGTTCTATTAAAGTTAACCCGACTTCACGATATCAGTATTGATTATTCAAGATTTGAAAATTATTTGTTTAGATATTATACTTTTATATACTTTTCACTTAAAACGAATCAATACAATTAAAAGGAAAAGAGTTTAAAAAAATTTAATATAAAAAAGTTGTTGGAGTTATGTATAACTATTTATTATTTTTCTGATAATACATTAATCATTCTAAACATACAATATTTTAAATATTTTTAACAGATCTTAATATTATTTCTTATGATACCTTTACTCATAAAAACATTTCATCAACCATGTTTTTGTACAATAACGTTAAAAATCTATATCAAAAAGTTGTTGGACCTGATATGGACGTAATGGGTCCACATCTGTTCGGGTATTTAAGATCCTAAAAGAATTCGAAATATAAAAAAAATCTGAAAAAAATCTGAAACACGAAAAGTATTTGAAACTCCAAACAAATACCAAAAAAATTTAAATACCTAAAAAATTTTAAAATCTTATTCAAAATCTAACACGATGAACTGGAAAATACCCAAAATTTTATCCAAATACCCAATTTTTTTTAATTTGAAAAATTTATCTGAAATCAAAACTCTAATCGTAAACCAAAACCTTAAAAACAATATCCATAATACTGGAAACATATTCGAAATATCCAAATATACCTAATAAACACATATTTATGATCGGATCTAGGGTAGGACCCGAACTCAAACAAAGACATGCAGGTCAAAAAAAACACAATATGTTATCTTCTCTGGACCTGAACTAACCTATAATTTTGGGTCGGTTTAGTTTTGTTTTTTGATCCGGATATAATTCTCACGTCGAAAAGAAACTTACGTAAAAGTGTACATATAAAATCTCAAATAAACTAATTTGTAGATTATATAGCTATTAAAAATTATGTTTTTCGATATAATAAAATTTTGTATTATAATATAATCCAACAATCCTGCGGGTCAAAATCTAGTTATACTTTATGTAATCAACCACATCTTATAAACTGTTAAATTCAGAAATATATTTTTTTGTAACAATACTATAGTTTTGCGACAAATAATAAGCTACCGTAGAGTACACGTTATGTAACTTGTATACCAATTACCACACAAGTTCATTTCCTTAAAGTAAAGGAGAAAGTATTGTGTTTAAACTTTAAATGACATTTGCTTTAAATCCTTGTTTGAAGGCCGTCGCTTTAATCTTTCTTTTCCTCTAATCATATATTCGGTATAAAAACGAAGTTCATGTTCAAGAATCAAACTATCGACTAAATCCAAATTTTAACTCAAGTTGCTTTATTAAAAATATTCTTCAGAGATGTTGATTTAGAATATATGCTAATGTTGACTAAAACACCAATGAAAACTTTCACGACAAATACAATTAGGCATGGTATTTTTTCTTTATAATCATAATTTGATTTGTTTCGTTATCTCAAATTAAATATAAAAAAACAAATCAGAATATTTTAAATTGATATTATAATAACAATACAAGAAAAAGAAAAGAATAAAGAAGAGAAACCTGTAACTCCAGCTACGGCCTTTTTTTCCACATCGATGACAGGACGAGCTAACTTTGCGGTAAAGGAAGAGCTTGGTCTCTCCATCGTCCAAAACCATAGGAAGCATAGCGCAACACGGGTGAAGATCAAACCCACATGCCCTGCAATGGTACACGAATCCCGACACGTCCTTCTGGCACGCGTTGCAGTATCGTCTTTCATTCCCTGGCGGCTTAGCCAAAAACTGAAACTTACATTTTTTGTAGAACGGATGTGTTATGGTGGCGGAAGGTAACGCGCAGTGTGCATGAAGATCGAAATCGCAGCTTTGATGATCACTGGAGCAGCGATAGCGAGAGCCGATCCCTACTTCATTGCAGCCATCACACTTGAAGGGCTTCTCGGTGTAGTCGTATTTGAGGTTATGTTTTGGGTGGCTAAAATGAGATATCTCTGCGTATTTCATATTTAGTTAGTTTTCTTTTAGAATAGTTTTATGTACAATAAGTTTGGAAAAAAAAATCATAATTTATAGAGGGGATTTTTGAGAAGCTTTAATCTGACTTGAAGCATCAAAAAAGAGAAGAGAGTTATCAAGTGGAATCTCTAAGTTGCTGCAAATGTAAGAAAGTCCCTAAAGAGAGAATAAGAATGTAGAATATGATGGTATAAAACTTTTTGCCCATAATTGATTAGACTATGTATTCCAAAATAATTTTCTAATTTTTTATTTGAAGCCTTCATTTTTCTACCACTTAAATTATACTGTTCTGAAACGAAGAAAAGTATTTCATTGGGGTCTTGCCGGAGATATAAATAACAACTACTCTAACTTGTAAAATTATGTTAAAATTATCTAATATATTAAAACAGAAGTACATTTTATAAATAACTCTGAGTTTTTACTATATTTACCAACCCCTGCCACTGAGTTAATTTTTTCTTTTTAAAATAAACTAAATCAGAATAAAATCAAGCCGTTGAACCACTATGTTTTGATCTATTAAATACAAACTTATATTGTACACATAAATTTCGTGGAAGCTAATAACTACTTTCCATATATTCACTTTTCAAAATTACTCCTAAATATGCTTACACTTTTCTAACGTGAATCAATATAAGGAATATGCTCAGTAAAATTTTCAACATTGCAATATTTTAACCTCAAATTACGGTACAAATAAAATATTGCCATATCATTAGTTAAATTTCAAAATATCTAAACAAGATTTTAGGAATGTTGCAAAAAATATCGCAGATATACCCTACCTATAATCTCTCCATATCTAACTATTAAATTCAAAAATAAGAGTTAACCGTTTTTTCAAAAAAAAAAAAGAGTTAACCTACATCGTTTCACCATGTCAATATATACGTTATAACCTCTTTAAATTAATAATCTATAAATTAATATGCACTAAAAATCTCTATAAAATAATATAATTTTATAGTCACAAATTGAGTTTTTGGTTCAATTAGTATATCGATAAATTAATAAAAAAAATTATAGTTTTGGTATAGTCCCAACGTTATTAATTTATAGAAGTTTTACTGTATAGCAATTCCAGTTACATACTTCCCATTCATATTCTGAAATCGCAAAATAGTGTCGCTTACTAAAAATTTTACACCTCTTAAGGATGTTAAACCCTACAAGACTTGATGGGAGTACACATGAAGTTACTTCATTCGTGAAATTAGAACACCGGTTATGGGGGAGACTTTCTTGAGTGCATTCTTGAAATCAGAACACCGGTTATGGGGAGAGTCTCTTTTGAAAGAAATATCCTAATATTCGTCAATATAATTTTTAAAAAATTCTTAAAATATATAGATAGTTATATAAGTCTCTCTATTAAGTGGGTTTACATATTATTTAAGCCTAAAATATTTAATATGTTTTCGATCATTTATCATTCTCAAATTACAAGCCAAAATAGGTAATCCTCTTAAAACCTAATTATTAGTGTAGATGATTATTTTAAATATTAAACAAAATAAAATAAAATTTCTACATACTAATTATGTAGTGCTAATAATTTAAAATTTAACTATACATGAAAGTCCCAAATTTATTAATATAGAAATTATTGATACAAATAATATTCAAAATGTAATATATTCTATGATCCAGAACTCCATCTTAAAACTAATATAATATTATATATTATAAGAAAGATGTGATACAAATGACAATTTGAAAAAAATAATTTAAGTTATCATATTCACACTATATTTTTCAAATATAAAAATATTATACGATTAATTATATGCGAAATGTTAGAAATATATATCATTAATTTATAGAAACAATATTCACTTATAAAAAAGTAAAAACAAACATCCGCGCTCGGCCGAGCGGGTCAAGCTCTAGTATGTCCTTAAAAGATAGGTACGATTTGCTACATGAAATACATGACTCTATATATGTGAACATGACAACATGTCATGAGACTGGTTTGGATTTGCCTATTTCTAGACGCTGATAGGTAGTTATAGTATTTGACACACCCATCGGGCCACCCTTTCTATATATGTCACATGATCATTCGCTGATTTTTTTTAAAATGTTTAATTATCCACATTAGTTTGTCCTTCAACTTTACCATCGATGTAGGGGGAATGTATCTATTTCAACCTGAATTTTACCCATCGTCCTTATTTCTATCCGAACTTTGTAATAATGCGTAATCCATATCAAACTACATAAAAACTCAAAAAATATTACATGAAATTTAAGCGTTGTGTTTTTTCCTTCACCAATTCTAGTGCATATTTCATACTGAACTAAACAAAAATTCAAAAATAATACATGAACTAAAATCGTGCTTATATATAATTGACCATCAAAAGTGTTATTCAACCATTAATTTATCGAACGACGTTGTTTTTGATAAATTCCGTAAATTTTTAGTTTAAAATACTACATTTTTAACGACTTAAAAATACTACATTTTTAACGACTTAAAAATACTACATAAACTCTAAAATTCGTGTTTACATATTAATTTTAAATTTTACAAAATTTATCTAAAATGATGTCATTTTGATAAATCAACAGATGACTAACATCTTTGATTGTCAATTTATATATAACCACGATTTTGAAAGTTTATGTAGAGTTTTCAAATTTTAAATTTTACAAAATTTATCAAAAACTACTTCTTTTGCATCTGATCTAAAGGCAACCAACACAAAATTCAAAATTTTTACAATCTATTTCAATTTTTAGTAATACTATAAAGTAAATATTTAAATTAATAATAATTGGTCTAAATTTATAAAATAATAATTTTTAAAGTTAAATTAAGACATAAATGATTATATAATTTTTTTATAAAACTGAAAAACCAAAATTTGATAATATTTATTTGATTAAACTAAAACTTAAATATCAGTTACTGTTTACAAATTTATACAAAAAAATTACTTTGGTCTAGTAATTAATCTGATCTGACTTGTCCACCAGTATGAGAGTTTAAACCTTCCAAAAATTAATTTCAAATTTTACAGAATTTATCTAAAATGACGTCATTTGATAAATTAACGGATGACTAATATTTTTGAGATTAATATATATATATATATACACAATTTTGAGAGTTTATGTAGTATTTTAAAATTTTACATTTTACAGAATTTATCAAAAATGACGTTTTTTGATAGATTAATGGTTGAATAACACCTTTGATGATTAATATATATTATTTTTAGCACAATTTTAAGAATTTGTGTAGTATTTTTGAATTATTTTTTAGTTCACTATAAAATATGCACTACTATAAAGTAAGGAAAGGAAAAGGCACAACATTTAGGGTATGACTGGTTTTCCCGCTACCACCCGCAAACGCAGCTTTTGCGGTTAGTAGCGGTTGCTGGCGTTTTGCAACAATCGCTCAAACCGCTCTAAACCGCTCCAAATCGCTCCAAATCGCTTTGAACCTCATAAATTCAAAAGCTGGTTCCAGCTAGCGTTTGCGGTTGCGGGCGTTTGCGGGAAGATAAAATTTTTTTTTTTTTCCAAAACAATATAAATACAAAAATAAAAAAATTCAATAAAAAAATTAAAGTGAAATTATAAAAATGCTAAAATATATCAATTAAATTTTAATTAATATTATAAAACTTTAAAATAAAAATATTTTCTATATTTTTAAAAAATTTAAACTATAACTTTCTAAATATAAATTTTATATTTATTATAATATTATTATTTTTGATATTTTTATAATTGTATAAAATGTAAATATTAATAATTTATTATTTAACAGCTGCTGCATTTGGTAGTTAACCAGTCATAAGTATCCCGCAAACGCACAAATTTCTAACCGCAGAACCAGTCGTACAAATCTCTTAAAACCGCTAGAAACCGCAACCACCCGCATCCGCAAACTCCCGCAACCGCAACCGCAACCGCTGCGGTTAAACCAGTCAGGCCCTTAAAGTTTATGTAGTATTTTGGAGTTTTTATGTAATTGGGTATGGAATACACACCACCGAGAGGAAATAGGCATGACGGCAAAGCTCAGGTTAAAATAGGTGATTTTACCTCGGTATAGGTATAGTGATATCAAACGCACACAATTTTAGGTTAAACATTCAACAAAAGCTAGCTTAATAATTTAGATTCTTTAGGTCTTAGATAAAACATTAATTTATTCCGGTCATATCGAAAACATGCCTTCACTTTGATTGGGTTCCAAACTGAAAATATACTGCCTATTAACCAGTAATTTTTTCAAAAGTCATAACTAATGGGTTTGAATTATGCCCCGACAAACCAACTAGCAGAGCCCCAAACCGAAGTTTGGCCAATTCGGTTTGCATTCGGCTCATAATCTATTAATTTAACAAAATTTATAACTAACGTTGCTTTTAACTGGCATTTGGTTTGGTTTGGTATTAACCGGTTTCAGCCCCTTATAAATATGAACCAAAATAACTATAATTTATCAAACTGAACTATTCTTTTTAAATTACACTGAAATTAGTCAAAAATTACTACAAATAATATTTTCTATTGATGTCAAAAAAAACAAAAATTTCTATTTTAACAAACCCTGCCATACCCTTAATTGACAAAACACTTCAGAAAAAACGCTATAATTTTATTTGCTGCTTAATTTTTAATAGTGACTAAGCTAAGATGACATAAAATGTCTAGTCATATGTTACTAGGATTAGACTTGCCAAACTTGATGATTAGATAAAAAAAATTGATTCAAATTAAATAAAAACATTACTATATAATTCATTTCGTAGACAATCCAATAAATTAGTCAAATATTATAGTTAAATAATATTATGTCAATATATGACTATATACAAGGGTATTAATATACATACAAGTCTAATCAATACTATTACAAAATAATTAACAAATAATATTATGTCAATATATCATTCTATACAACTTTATCCTATTATAAAATATATATTATAAATTTCACATTTAATCAACTGTATAGTTTTATGTGAAACTATAGAGAATACTATTACTATTTTATATATTTATCATATAAATATTTTTATTCTAAATTTTATATACGATAATTATATATACAATATTTTATATATTTTATTTATAAGTTATAGTTTTAGAATTTTAGAATATATAAAATATGATATTTGTAACATTTTTTATGATTTATATATTAGAAATTTAGAAAAAGATATTTATAGCATGGTTGATATGATTATTTTGTTCGTTCAAAAGTTGATACAATATATTCTCTAATCTTTTTTCATTATTATTATATTTAATATTTAAATAGCCATAGTGAGATTTATCAATCAAAAATCAGTTGCAATCAAATCACGATATATCTTTTTTCTTAATATCATGCATTCAATATTTAAATATTTATAGTAAAAAATTCAATCAAAATTCTGGTGAAAGTTAGTCTCGAGGTATTCTCTTTTTTCCTTTAAAAACATAATATTTTTAAAAAATTTATTTATAGAATATTATATTTTATAGATTATCATGAAAGCCAACTTCCACCAAATTTACTATATAAACAAGACACTCTCAATAAAAAAGCGTAGCCATTGAACTTTCTTATGGTTTGAATTTTTTTGTTGCTTTTGATTTAGTATATTTATATTATTTTGAATGATAAGATTATATATACACCTATATTTTCAGTTTGCTGATTTGATTTTGTTTTATAGGTAGATGAACTATTATAAGTTCCTTTTCAGAGAGGAGATTTGAGGTATTGTGAGAAGTGTTCACATATCAAACCTCCCAAATTTCACCATACCGAGTTTGCAAAAAGATGTGTGCTTAAGGTATTTTCTCTACTGAACACTCATGTCTCTTGCATCATGCCAAACACATCAAAATCGCCCAAACCCATTTTATATTAGGGAAATTTTCCAAATATGACTCAAAGTTTGATTTGAAATGCAAACCTATACTTAAACTTGAATCAAATGCAAAACTAACCTAAAAGCTTTGTGAAAATACATCCAACCCCTTGTGACCAAACAAAAAAATAAAATTCATTTTTATGTAAACGTCTGAGTTTTCTAAGATACTAGAAGTCGTCTGGACGACTTCCAGATAAATCGTTTGGACGACTTCCAGATAAGTCTAAGTCCTCTGGAAGACTTCCAGATAAGTCGTCAAGTGTTGTTGATATTAAAAATAATTAATAAATTGTTTAAAAAATATTTTGACAAGTGAAAGATTAAAATCATGTAATTATAAACAGTTTTAAGTGATGTAAATTAATGTATAATAAAATTGAATAGTTTTCAACATAGATGAGTGAAAGTAGTTAATCATGATATTCTTTGGTTTAGGGTTTGGCAACATATGTATTCTTAGGGTTAGATTTTGGAAAGTTTAAATGTTTTTTTGAAAAATTAAATTTTTACCTATAAGTGTTTGTTTATATGTATAGTAAACACTTTTTAAGTTTAGTTTGATTTTATGAAGTGTTTAGTTAGTTAATTTAGTTTAGAGGTTATGTTTAGGGTCTAGACGACTAACATTTAAGTCGTCTAGGAAGTCTTCAATTTTAGTTTTTCGCTAAAAATATTTTAATTTTCCGCTAAAAATATTTTAGTTTCCCGCTAAAAATATTTTAGTTTTCCGCTAAAAATATTGAGGTCATCTAGGCGACTTACAAGTAAGTCGTCCAGGAAGTCTTTTGAATCAAAAATATTTAAACTAATTAGATTTTTTGTCTCCCTATATAAAGAAAATTTTACACATTCTCTCTCTTCCTCTCAAATGGCTGCAACAAAAATGTAATGTTCCTCATTATAAAACTCTTCAACCTCTCTCTAATCTCTTTGAACTTATAAACATCAAACTTTATATCAATTTATTGTTTTTGTCTCATGTCTTTCTCACTAATTTATCCTGTTTTTGAAGGTTTTTCATCACATGGTTCTCAACATCCACTCATTTAAAAGTAGATCTATTAATTTTATATATGTGTTTTTGTGTGTTTATAAAGGTAGATCTATCTAATTTTCAACTCATTTTCTTTGTTTTTAAGCCATTTGAAAGTTTTTGGATATGCAGGTTTTTCATATTTGGATTTGGATATGAAGGTTTTTCAGATCTGGAAGACTTCTGGGCTAGAAGACTTTCAGACGACTTCCAGGAAGTCTTTTAACGGAGTCTTCTCCCATGTCTCCCTTTCATAACAGATCTGAGCGTCTTGGTAAGTTTTTTTTTTTTTTTTTGACGTCAAACGGCCATTCTATTACTCAAACTTGAGGTGGACTGGGTAACCAGACCGGAACAGAACAACCAAGAAAATGTAACTTCCTATGGAAGGATCTAGCAGTCTTAGCTAAAAAATCTGAAAACTGATTGCGCGCTCGTGGAACATGAATGATGTCGAAGTCCGGAAAGCAAATCAGCAGCGTCTCTATCCTTTCCAATTCTGTCGCAAAGCTAGGCCAGGCATGAGGATCCTTTATCATTGCTATCAGCTCCTTGCAATCTGTCCCAAAATTCTGGCAAGTTGAGTGTTGAAGCATGTTCTCCATTGCCCACCGCAGTGCTTCAACTTCCGAATGCAGAGCTGATTCCCGTCGATCGAAATTTCTTGTCCCCAACAATTGAATGTTTCCTCCACTGTCGAACCAGACCCATCCACATCCACTATACTGAGTAGAGGCTGTCCAAGATCCATCTATCAAGCAAATATTACCCAAGCTTATGACTTGGGGCTCCTCAGGAAGGCCTTCTTGTACCACGGTTCGTGCCACTTCATTCGCATTAAACCAGGCTTGACATTCACTCTCTGCATGTCGAACCAGCTCCAAAGGATCTCTGTCTATTCCCCTGAAAAGTTTATCGTTCCTAGCCTTCTAAATGTACCAAATTATCCAGGGATAAGGATCCCTGTCCTGCTCCGGCTCGATAATGCTGTTTTTTCTCCAAAATAGGTAATCCATATTTGCGTAAATACTTGGTACTGGAAATAGACCTGGGCTAGACGGAGTTGATGATAAGGACCAGACTTGTAGAGCTGGCGGACACTCGAAAATAGCATGTGTTACAGATTCTTCTAGCATGCGTCTTGGTAAGTTTTTATGTCTGATATTTCTTCATTTGATAACCTCATGTTACATAAAGTTCATAACTTTTTTCCAAACTAAAACTCTCCAAACCCACTCTAATCTCTTTGACTTGAAAACATTAAACTTTATATGAATTTTTCACTTTTGTCTCATGTCTTTCTCACTAATCTATCTTTTTGTTGCAGGTTTTTTAATCAGATGGTTCTCATCTTCCACTTTGATATGTACTTTGTGTGTTCTATAAAAGTATATATATCTAATTTTCCACTCATTTTCTCTGTTTTAAAGTCATTTGAACGTTTTTTGATATGATATGCATGTTTTACAGATCTGGGTTTGATATACATGTTTTTCAGATCTGGATCAGACTTTGGAAGACTTATGGGAAGTTTTCTCGGAAGTCTTCTAAAATATAATGCGCTAGAAGACTTCTAGAAGACTTCTTCAAAGTCTTCCAGAAGACTTCCTCGAAATTTTTTGACGGAGTCTTCTTCCATATTAAATGGAGTCTAAGGTTATCTTTGTAGAAGAATGATCTATAATAGTTTTGTTTGTGGTTCGTTTTGTGATTTGCATGTGTACTTCTTTAGTTGTGACTTTTTTTGTAAATTTGAAGAGATATTAATGAAAAAATTTGGTAAATATGTTCATTTTCCACAATATTATCTTGCCAAAATTACTTAACATAGTTGAAGTTATTGATACAACTTCAATAGCAAAACACAATAAAACAAAAAATTAATCAAATTTATTACAATTAAGGGAGAAGAATTCTCAAGAAAACTTAGTCAAATTCAAAAAAGATAAAACATTACATAAGTTCAAAGATAAAACACTTTCATTAGATACATAAGTAAAAAGTATATATTATGATCTAAGAAGACACATTAAACCATGTTGCTTGATATTCTTGAAGTTATTTAACACTTTTAAAAATTAAATAAACATACTTTAAGGCTACTTAACATTTCAAAAACTAACGTAGAAGACTTCCTCGAAAGTCTTCTCAACTAGCTAGAAACTTTACTAAGAACGAATGTTGGTAACCTCATAAATATCACCAATTAAGTTATAAATTTTATTCAGAAGCTCCAATATTGACTAATATATATGAACTAACAAAAAAAAATTAAAAAATCTTTATAGTTTTAGAGAAAATGAAAGTTTATTATACATTGACGCATACGACTTCAACAGAGATCGTCTGGTAGACTTCTAGGAAGTCGTCCATTTAGGTTAGTTTTGCAATTTATTTTTAACCTAGACGACTTACATGGAATTTGTCCATCTTTGTTTGTTAAAAAAAAATTCGAGAAGACTTCCATGTAAGTCGTCTAGGGAAAACGGGTTAGTTTTGCATTTGACCAGATTGTGTCAGAAATTTGACTTTTCCTAGACAACTTACACATAAGTCGTCTAGTAGAAAATGAAAAAATCAGTATTTTGTTACACCTAGACGATTTCCATGTAAGTCTTCTCAGGTTAGTTTTGCAACTGAAAAATAAAACAAAAAAAAATATTATTTTTTTCTAGACGACTTACACGGAAGTCGTCCGTCCGACGACTTACATGGAAGTCGTCCAAGATAAGTAAGGTTTGATAAGAATCTCGGAATAAAATCATGGGCGACTTTCATGTAAGTTGTCTGATGGACGACTCCCGTTTAAGTCGTCTAGACAAAAATAAATTTTTTGTTTTATTTTTCAATTGCAAAACTAACCTGAGATGACTTATATGGAAGTCGTCTAGGTATAATAAAATATTGATCTTTTAATTTTCTACTGGACGACTTACATGCAATTTTCTGACACAATCCGGTCAAATACAAAACTAACATGTTTACCTTATACGACTTACATGGATTTCGTCTCGAATTGTTTTTTAACAAACAAAGATGGACGGCTTCCATGTCAGTCGTCTAAAAAAGCACATTTAAAAGTCAATTGCATAACTAACCTCTGCGTTGACCAGAAGACTTCCATGTAAGTCGTCTACATGCATTGACCTGTAGACGACTTACCCGGAAGTCGTCTGGACGAACAGATTTGAAAGAAAAAAAAAACTAATTTCATAGTTTCAACCAGTGAGATAACTTGTTTAGCACACAAAAGTCTTTTCTAAGCACCCAGAATCTTGAACAAAAGTGACCCACCAAGAATCGTAAGCTTCAATGGCTCTATGAACCATAAAAATTTTAGAATCAAAATCTTGGGTTTTTTGGATGAATATGGAGAGAAAGTGAAACAGATGTTGTTTTTAGTTCATAAGAATTGAGAAATAAGGAGTGTAAATCGACTTGAGGTGCATTAAGAGCTTCAAATTGGTTGTTCATGGTGGTTGGTGTATTGATTGGGTTAACTTTTGACCAGCGGGTTAACTTTTATGTAAACATTGACCAGGTCCATTTTAAACCGTTCGAAGGGCGTTCTGACTCGAATTTTCCCCATGGTTTCAGATTTAGAGTCTAATTGAGCAGCTGGAGTTCATAGATACCACTCCTTCTTCCAGCTAAGGTGAGGGCTTCTCTGTTTAAATCCCGAACTAGTTTAGTACTACCGTTATGGAATGTCAAGTTTCGAAACATGATACGTCTCTGTGAATCGAGTCTGTTTAAGAGTCTTGCTTGTTTATTATTGTTATTGATTGTGAAACTGGAAATATGATAATAGAGGGTTTAACAGTTGATTGAAATACTTGATATTAAGAACTGTTATATCTTTATATATAAAATACACTTTCAATCTCTCCTGGGGGTGACAGCTCGGATTCCACGTCAGAAATAGGAAGTCTACAGCGTTGACACGTCGGATCCGCACCGTTTCACTAAAGCGTTGCTCTGTCCGAACGGGCTTCACGTGGGCTTCGTCATGGGCTTATCAAATTATTTTCGTAGCGAGGCCCGTCCGCATATGTCTTCTACGGGGAACCCTAAACAGAAGCTCCCTTTCTGTTATTCGTTCGTCGCCTATTGCCGCAGCGGCTGTCTGAAACCTGTAACGGTTTTGCTTTCAATCACCTTAAATTGTCTTTAATTCATATCCCACTACGAATCAACCTCTTGTGCCGTTCGTCTGCTAGATCGAGTATAAATATGCTGAGATTTCACAGGTGCACTCTCCACGCTCTCTTAATCTCACGCTTTGCTCATTCTCAGATCTTACTCATCATCTTACTCGATGGCTATGACGAAGGTTTTCTTTTCCGATCTCAAGTCTGGGCGTTGTTCATCCGTTGTTGAGCACGCTTTGTTTTTAATTTGTTATCAAGCTTTTCTGATTATTTTTTTGTTTGCCATATGAACAGGCGACCATGATGCCGGTGACGGTGAATGTAAACCGGTTTGCAACTCACATGCCTAATACATCTCCAGCTTTAACCTATGCAGCCTGCTACAACACGTCATGGATCCTCAGGTTACATGTATGGCAACGAGTAGATAGGGATTAACGAATGATCATAATATGTGACAACCCAGGTCATGTTTTTCTTTTTCAGGTCTCTCTGTTTGTTCTATTACTGTGAATCTGATATAAATTTTGCAATAATCACTCTTTGTTTGGATCTTCTGTTCATAGGTACATCCCTGTTCTACGGAAAACTGAATAAAGCCACAAATTACAAAAGAGGAATAAGAAAGTGATCCAAATCTCCAGAGAGGTGATTCTGGCCATGTAGATGTAACACCTCGAAACCCCCTCTTTTGTAAAGATTATGCGTCAATTTTGCTCAAGTTCATGTTTTCAGATGTTTGGTTTGTGAATCATACTACACCTATAAAATAGGTAAGCCTCATCTCTGAGAATCATCCTCACTAGAAAGTATGTTTTGGGACTTTACTCTTCTGTTTTCATTTATTAGAGATCTGATGGTGATTACTCTCACTCAGTTATGTGCACAAAAGAAATTTGATTTCAAAATTGTTATCTATTTTTAAGTCGCTCGCTTTTCTGAGAATGGATCTATTGATACCTAATTGTTTGTGTTCAAAGTGTAGGCCAAGCACCAAAAAAGTTGGAGACAAGCCACTTCTATCTGTTCCAATATTTGTCCAGGTACTTCTTCTTTGCATTAAAAAGAGTCAGATTAATTAAAGAGTTTGTACTAGAGTTTTCCTAGGGCATAATCTCAAATTTAAATTTAGATTCTTCACCTTTTGTTATCTGATCTCTTGGCGTATGTCATAACATTTTCTCATCTATGTGTCATCTTTTTACAGTTTATTGGGTTTTGTTAGATTTTGGAATGTTGATGTTACTAACCAGTAGGTATAATTTGAAACTTCTAAGTTCAATTGGTTGAGTTTTTTTAATGCAATGAGTCTATTTTGCAGGCAGCCTGGAACAATGTGCTTCTTGCTGTTCCAGCCCTGTTATATGCAATCGAAAACTATATCAGGTTCACGGTGCTATTACTGTAGCCAGTGTAGCTGCATCTGTTGCTGCTATTGCAGCCACCACCACCACGTCTTCTATCTCTAAAAGGGATGAGCAGATGGCTAAAAATTGCCATGGACGTTGCTTCCGCTGCGATCCTTGCGGTTGCTCAGTGTATGGAGGCTGCTGAAGTGAGTAGAGCTGAGAGAGCATTTGGTCTATGTTGTCAGCGCTGCCATCAATGTTCGTTCTGCCGGAGATATCTGACACTCACTGCCGGTGAGCCACAAGTTTAGTAGCTTCAAAAATCTGTATTTTGGTAGTCTTAGGTTTTTTAAAAGAATTATTTTGATCAAGAAATTCAATTCTTTTGATTTTATGTGAGACATGCTTAGTACTGGCAATTTAAATCATCTAACTTCAAACAAAGTTTTAAATCATAATGAATGATAACACTTTTATAGATCTTTAATTATTTTTACATTGGCTTCCCCGCCCGTAGGGCGGGCTTCCCCTAGTATATTATATAAACGAGTCCATGTGAGGAGATTTGCAGGGTGCAGAGATGTTTGTACTAGCAGTCATGTTTGAGGAGATTAGCGGGGTGCAGAGACGTTTGTACTGGCTACCATGTTTGTGGAGATTTACGGAGTGTAGTGTGGACTATTGTACTAGCGACGCATGTAGAGTTATATACGTATATCCTTATGAGGAGAATGCGGGGTGCAGAGAGCATCTATGTACTATCATCGCATTGGTTGTAGCATGTCTAGTGCACTAGACATTTTGATTGTTCTTTGTTGTGTAATAGACACCGTGATTGTCTCATGCTAGAACTAGGCCTACATAGTTGTAGTGGTATAAACTGATTCAGTGGTTTGCGGTTTAGCATCTCATACCTTGCTGGGCAACTCCTATATTGCTCACCCCTCCTTCTTTTCCCCCTTTAAATTGTTGGGCTTTCGGACCTTTGGAATTCAGATGTTTCCGTTTAGTTATACATTTCGGATTTTTTGACTTTGTGTTGTTATTAATATTTCAGAAGTTTATTTTATTTACTAAATTTTCAACGTGTAGGTTGACTTTCAAATATTTATAATTAAAGATTTCAGATATTATTATTTATCGTATTATTTTTGTTATTATCTTAAAGTGACGGATGTCACTTTTTTTATACAATCACTATAGAAAGCAAGAAAAACTAGCAGAATTGTAAACTATCACTCGAGCCCCACGCACTGTGACGATGCGTCAATGAACGAGATTGTGCACGTTAACTTTCGTTTCTATAAAAACGTTACTATTTGTTGAATTTTTAAGAGAAATTTCCTTTTTTCTTAGTTTCTTTTTATTTATATTTGAGCATAACTCCTAAGAATGGCGAATAACACAACCAATGACGACCAGCACATAATTCACCTTATACTAGAAGATAATCTGCGCACATACATGTGCGGAGTAAATTTTTATAATAATACTTGTTCATTAAATGGTATTAACATTTTACAACCCAACAATATTTATCGATTTTAAAATGACGAATACAAATGTTGGTCTCTTAAATGTATCATCGTTGTAAAAGAGTTAACGTATTACAACTCATTTTAGTTATTTTTAAGATTTCATATGAACAAAAAGAAATTAAGTTTTGCGGCTGACACAAATCATTAAAACCAAATAGGCAACATCGATTGTATAATGACAAAAATAGATTAGGTTTTCTTCTCTCGATTTGTTTACTATTGACTCTCAATAAGTGATTTCATTTTCTACCTCTACAAAATTGTACTTTCATTCTCGTCTATGTTTCATTGATATGAGTTTAGTTTCTTTTTTTTTTAACTTTTTCTATGAATTCGGTAAATTACATAAGTGTCAATTTAAAAAGATAAACATTTGTAAAATTTAGTTCTACTCTGGATACATATCTAAGAATAAAAGTTTTGAAGAAAATCACTGGCAAACTCTGTTAATAGATTAGTGTTCAAATCTAATATATCAAGTTGTTATATAATATAAGTGCAGACTCGAAATATAAATGTCTATCTAGTATATATTCACCAGTTCGGTCTATAAATCATCTAATTCTATAACAACAAAACAAATTACTTATTTTATTAGCTTACACTTTCGAGGTTTAGTTACTTAAGAGTACACAGATAAAATATATATATATATATATATACTTTACCATTCTAGTATATGGAAACTCTGTATAAACTAATAAATGTTTGATTTATTAAATGATAAACCAAAAAAGACTTATAATAAATAGTTCAAATATCTTATTTTTACAATTATAATAGCTAGATAAGGTATTAGGGTGAAATAAATATTAGACGAATAATCAAATCTCTCATTATTCGAACAAACTCAAAAAGAGGTTATATGAATCTTGTCATAATATTTTATTAAAAGCTTTTTAAGAATAAAAATTAAGACTAAATTAGTTAATCTGAATGAAATAATATATATAGTGCTTCCAACATTAAAAATCAAATTTGAAGAATTGTGTTTCTAGGATTGTCAGGATCAAATAAGATATTAGAAACCACATATTTAAAAAATAATTTGTATACATACAAGTATATACATTAAAGTAAGCACATAAATCAAAACTAAAACATTTTGTTAATTTGCAATCACGTTTTTGGTAAATATATCAAAACAATCATTTTATGTTACTTTATATGGTATACATTAAAATTAGTGATATTGACATAGATATATACTATATTTTAATATAAGTATTTATTTTGACATTTCCTATTCATATGATTTTTTAAACATTTGTATATTTGCTGTAACAAATATTTAAACTGTTAATCACAATTTTTTTAATATGAGATATTTCAATACAAATTTCAAAATTAAAATATTAAGATCTCGATAATATTTCACTGAAAATTTTGAAATTAACATATTTATATATTTTTATATAGTATATAATTTATTTCAAATGATATTAATATATATATATATATATATATGAATATCTATTAATGAGACTTCATATTCATATGATTTATTAGGACTTGACATTTTATTGGATACCCAAACCTATATCTGAATCCAATCTAAAAATCCGAACCGAAGTAGCAAAATACCCGAACAGTTATTGAACTTGGAGAGATTGAATATCTGAACCCAAATCGATAATATCCGAACCCGAACAGGTAAAATCCAAACCACAACGGATAATATCCAATTAAACCGAATGGATATCTAAAGATAACCAAACATAAGTATACTTAACCCATAATTCTAGTTTACTTCTCTTATTTTATTCAAAATATTTATATTAATGATGCACATTGCTACAAATTAGATAATATACATATAATTAAAGACAAAATTATTTGCTACTCACTTAAAATACATATCAAGCTCTTGTTTCTTTCATTAACAAAAGTTCATCTAAATTTTCAAAACAACAACTAAATTAGTGTCTTTATATTTTTAAAGTTTTATCTCTAAACATATTAATAGTTTAATCTTTTAAAAATAAGAAAACCAGATAAGTTAAAAATATAATTTAAATACAAAAAAAACTTACACAATGAATAATTAATTTTTTCAAACTTTAAATATCTGAACCCGACCCAAAATATCTGAACCCGAATATAAAATACCCGAACCCTGTCCGAAGTGTAGAGGGTCTATACCTTTATACTGAAATACCCAAAATTCCTAAATACCCAATACAAACCCGAACGGGTATCTGAACGTCCACCCCTCTCTTATATGATTATTTGTATCTTATTTGAACAAAACAAATTCAACCATTAATCACAAAATTTTCAATGTGGGTGTTTTACCATTTTTAATAATTTCTAGTCATTTTTTTAATTCAAAATATTACATATAAGAAAAAAATCTAATTTCTTATTATATATTTTAATTTTGTTTTTTAATTTCTTTTAATAATGTAAAATTAAACAAAAAAGAGAGAGGATACAAAAATTGTAATCAAATATGTATCATTCATAATCATTAATTATCATATATACATTAATCATATTATGTAACTCCGTAGCTTTTATTTAATGAAAGAAAAATATTATTTTGTACACTACTAATTAATTTGATAGTTAGTTTTAATAAAAAAACACAGATATGTTTATCTGAACCAATTTATTTGTCAAACATATCTAATAATCATATTCGTGATGACATGTGGCTAAGAAAACATGTTGTAATGCTCCAGGATTAATATATAGGGGATAACTTAAATGTTACATGTGTCATGTGCAAACTTGTTTTAGCTATTTATGTTTTTAATGATAATAATGTGTTAAAAATAATATATTCTGGTTTAATTATAAAATGTAGAAATTTTGATTGTGTTAGGATATGGTCAAGAGGAACAAAAACACTATAAACATAACTAGAACTTGATATGCGTCCCGCGCAGGTGTTTGATTTAATTTGTGTTCAACATAAACTCATAAACCGCTTGTTTTATAAACAAATTCCATGTAATTTGTTTATGTTTTGTAATTTACATATAGAGTAGAATATATTATCTTATAATATAGATGTTTGATAATAATTTTCTTTTTATTTGTATATAATATTATATTAAAAAAATTATAACTTGATGCAATTTGATGCAATATAATAAAATGTTATCTCCTTTTAATACAGGCGATTTAGTTAATATTCGTACAATATTAATAATGGTCAATTTGATGACAAAAAAAAATTAATAATGGTCCATATATGAATATGGATTTGATTAGATAAGTTTTAGAGTTGTAACTTATTTACGTAAATTGATTCCTAATGCAGTGGCATAATCTGTAAATAAAAAAGTATTAAATTTATTGTAGATGCAATGGTTAAATGTGTAAATATTGGTTCATACATTTTAGATGTTTCATAATATAATTAATTGTATTCAAAAGATATGGACCGAATCAGATAATATGGTTATTTTTGGTACAAACATCTGAACCCGTTTCAGATACATTTGTTACTTAGATATTTTTAGGTTCTTATACATCAGAAAACTCATCCAGACCCAGAAAGACCCAACTCAAAATCTATACATAAATTTATATTATTCAAGCGGAGCCTAATTTTAAAACAAAAAAATGATACCCAAAAAGAATAACACGTACCTAAATGAATAGCCAATGTTCATGCCTAACTGATTTTATAAACTAATAAAAGAACTCTCTTTATTTGTTTGGCTAAATTAAGTGAAATATATTTTGTAAAATAATTATATGGAGTGAAAGTTTAGTGACAATTAATGTAATACATTTTTATTATTTTGATTAAGTTATTATTTTATTCACAAAAACATGTCTTTGAATTATGTTTTTGGCTACGTAATTTCCATCGATTGAAACTAAAATTAAAAAAGTTTTAATAAAACAAACTAAACCAAACGTTCAACCATATGCAAAACCCAGTTATTTTACATTTTGATTTTATAATTGGCACAAAATTAATGTTGATTAACTAATAAATAAAATTTTGCATTATTATTATTATGATAATATAGTTAATGATGTGATGTATTGTTAAGGTAATATAATTAATAAAATTATTAAACTAAGTAAAATATAGAAAGGTAATTAATGTAATTAAATGTTATTCATGTTTCCAAATAGTTTTTATTTATATTGTTATCCATGTTTCCAAACAGTATCAATATGTACTTCAGGTTTAATAATATAGATACAATAATAACAAACAAAATAATCTATATTGTATGCCAAGAGTTTTACATATAACAAATTAGATGTTGAAAAATAAGCCGACGAGAAGTAAGCTTTACCGAGATCTACTACTACCGAACATCGACACGTACCCACCATAAATCAACGACGAAACACCAACCCTTGACCACCTGTAGGGACAAACAAGCACAGACAAATTGTTGGAACTATTTTTACAAGCCTATTGGCCTGAGTAAAAATTAAGTATATATGAATAGAATTTTACAAGCCTATTGAGTTAAGTAAAAACAATCTAATCTAATGTGAAGTAATGTTGTACTTTATATGGAGAAAGTCCATCACATTTGCAAGCCCATGGGTTGAGTAAAATGATGGAAAAGCCTTTTACTAAGTTAATGACTAAGCTAAGTATATTTGTGATAAATGGCTTAAGCTAAGTAAACTTGGTGACTAATCTAACTTAATGACCAAGCTATGCAACTTAGTGACAAATGGAAAATGCTAAAGCTAACTTGGTGTCTAACCTTGATGACTTAGTAACAAATGTCAAAAGTTTAGGCAAATTTAATGACACATGTCAAGTTGCTTTATGACTAAACTTTGTGAATTTCTCCTATAAATAGACATCTTGCCTCTCCTTTAAAGACATACTCTCGTACACTTGAGAACACACAAATTCATACATAAGCTTCTACATACAAAAATTCCAGCAATATCTATAGTCTTTCAAAGTAAGTCTCGAGAGTATTGTGTGGTAGTTGGTTCGCAAATTCTGTTTTGGATGAAGCAAAACAGTCTCACGTGGTTTTATCCTGGTACTCAAAATCGTACAGTTACGGGTGATTTATTGAGTTAAGGAAAGTTATCAAATCACGACACCACGCATTCGTCTTTTTTCATATCGATTTCAAATGTTTTTTACCGCTTTATATTATCGTTATCATCACACTTTGTTTCGTAATTTTCAATCTGGATTCTCGTGTCCTAACACAGATCGCATCAGCTAAACCGTACTTTCTATTTGAATTAGATAAATTTATTTACATGTATTTTATTACGATGAAATTTTGATTTTTTCAAATAAGATGATATAAGCTGTATACACAGTAATACTACTAGATTTACAAAATATAAAATAATCAAATAATCCCAAACTACCTTCCTCATATTGTTTTGGTTTCACTTAATGCAAACCTATTTCATAATAAGATGAACTCCATGATGTAGTGGGGAAAAAAATCAAAACTCCATTTATACTAACAAATTGAGCACATTAATAATTAAAACATCAATTGAAACCGGTAAAAATGATTTCTTCCTAATTCAAAATCAAGTTAAATACAATGTTAATACAAAAATTAGATACAAATTAAAATATGATAAGTTTAGCAAATTTAAAATAAACAGTTTCTTCAAAGTATATCACATCAAAAAATACCAATATTTCCCCTCATAGCATGCACACGATATGCTAGTATTTCTGGACGAAATGTGGCGTCGTTCAAATCTTGGATTTCAATGCTTGGTAGTTGGTTTCCACTGTCCAATCAGCAAGGAAAGAACACTAACAACATGAGCCATATCTGGTCTCTGTTTAGGCTTACTGGCACATCATTGATTTGGTAGTTCATACACTTCATAGATGCTCTGTTGTATGGTTGACTTCAATAGTTTTGCAATAGCTTTTAATAAAGAGTCTTCTACACTAGGCATTTTCTTCGTCCAATATATAACGTGGATGTCATTTTTGGATCACATGTAGTCTATAACTTAATGGCCGGTTATGAGCTCCATGAGGGTGACATTGAAGCTGTAAACATCCACTTTTCTTGTATCCATTCTGTTCACTGCACTTATAGATATTTCAATTATTAGCTACAGCATCAATTATGTTCTTATATTCAATAGTAATTTACATATTTGTAATACTATTGTTATATATTCTTCTTTTAAATATTTTTTTGCATATTGATGTGATCTGGAAAATATTAATAAATATAAAAATATTCTTAGTAATAGCATTTATATATGATATTTTTAATTCATCCAAGATTTTAATGTAATAGACCATTATTAGAATTAAAGTAGGAGCGAGACACCTAAAAATCAACTTATCAAATAACATTATATATAAATATATATAATATGTATTGATTTAACATTCAAAACTTGGATGTAATTTATTTATTTACATACATTTTCTTTTTTTCTTATATTTTTCCTGTGCTTATTTTTATTATTTTATTATATAAAGGATTTTAACAAAACAAAAAAAAAATTATGTTCACAAGTTTCTTTCACGACAGAGGTTATATGCTATCGAGAGTGTACAAAAGAATTTAAAACACCAAAATATGCAAGATCAGCATTGAAGTTTAATATTAATTTTAAATCAAAATTTAAAGATCAATTTAAAAAAATAAAATAAAAATAAAAATATAAAATAATGTAAGAAAACATAGGAAAACTCATTAAAATTAAATTGATATATTCTAACTGTTTTGAAAAACATCTCTCAAAAGTATGTTAAAACATACAAATATCGTATATCAAAAAAATATGTAATTATGAAAAAAAATCTAACCTAATGGAAATGGAAAGAAAATTAACACAAAATATGATGACAAAAAAGTTAACATAAAATATATTATAAATTTGTTTTTTATATCTAAAAGTATTAGTATTGACTATAAAAACCATTTAAATTTACAATAGTTTACAAAAAAAAATTGAAGATAAACTAAAAAGAACCAAGTAACCTGTGAGAGACACATACTGTTAAAAGGGATTATTTATGAATTTCAAACTGTTTTTATCAATCAAAATAAAATATTTACTCATCAAAATTTGAATGTTTAATCAATAGTATTATATTATGGTTTTGCAGAAAAGTATTTTAGTTTATTACAATCAAAACTTTCATAGAAATTAATCAAATATGTTATTACGAAGCAAGTATAATATTGGTGTCGTGTAGTCTACAAGACTTATTAATATTTTGAAATTTTGAAATTTATATTTCTATAAATAATAGAAGTACTTTTATCGAGACAGTTGTATTTATAAATACAAAAAATTATATATATATATATATATATATAGATATTTATATATACAAAGTAAATGTTTTAATGCGTACAATTTTATAAAAAGATATAAGTACGATAAACAAAAAATCATATTTCAAATACATTTATACGAAAATAAATTGTATATTAACAATTATAATTTTATTTAAAAATTATTATAAAACTAAATTAAATTATTAATACAGATTTGGCTATTAAAACGAGTATAAAATATTAGTTATATAAACCTAGACTTGGGCATAAACCTGCAATTCGAGATCCAGACAAAAAATGTTCTTTCTTAAAGGAAGATGTAAAATATCTGAATAGATCTATTAGTATTGAAAAATATATTCAAACCCGAAGTGTTATTTATCGAATTCGGATGTATAACTAGAAAACACCAAATTTCAAGTTGTTTATTTTCTCTTTGTTTCATGATTTGATCATTGAAATAACAAGTCCACTTTATGTTGTTATCTATATTGTTATCTATAAAATAATGCATAGTGTCTACAAATGTTATTTGTTTTAATGCTTGATTTAACACTTTTGTTGTTACTATTTTAACGGAAGTAAGTTAAGTGGTCAAGATTTTTCCACATGCTAGTGTTGCACTTACAATGAACCAATTGACCAAATATCTATCTTTAAAGCTATTTTTTTTTGTATTTAAGTGTTTTAGATTTGAAATGTTGTTAATTTGTCAAATAATGTGTGTGATTAATCCCTAATTTCTTTTGAGTTTTGAGTATATATATTTGATTATTTTTGTTTTAATTTTTGGTATATTCAGTCAAACCAATACCTGATATAGCCCAAAGCTATTCATTTATAGATTTTATGATGTTTTAAAGTTATATCTGAACCTGAATTGTCATTACCTGATCATGACGCATACTTATAAAATAATTTGTAGTACTGGTTAATTATGAAAACATTGCATAAACGATATTGCAACCGAAAATTTTATATATTTTACAAGGATTCACGTCTGACAATAATGATACCCAGATTTCACAATATTAAAACATTAATGCCCATGTAAATCATATCTGATCGGATCAAATGACTCTTCGGAAAGACTCAACCCCGACCAACACTTGATTACATCCTTTGGCCATTGACAAAAAAAAAAACATTTATGAACATTTGGTCAAACTAATGGAATAAAACAGATTTTACACATCAATAAAATTTTAAAATAGAATCTAGAACGAAAAATATTAAAGCTCAAAAATCTGAAATACATGAACCAAACCTGAATGAATACCCCCAAGCCATTCCTTACAAAGTTGAAACATAACTCAACTGACTTAAGAATGTCAAGTGCAACACTAAAACGGATCCTCCAACGGACCCTAAACCCCAAACCCGACTTGACCCATTTCTCTTCAGTCTCTCTCTTCACCACCGTCTCTTCTCCACTGTCCGATCCCTCAAACCCTACTTCATTTCTCAAAACACTCACTGTCTGGTTCATTCTTAACCTTTAAGCTTGCAGACAACATCATCTCCGAATCTGTGAATCAGCACAGGTGACCATTACTTTGTCCCAGTCACTGGGAAAATATTTAAGACCAGTGATCCTTTTACTTGGAACTTTCTTCTTCCCATGTGACAAGTTAATCTCTCTGTCCATTTGCAGCTGGTTATCTAAAAAAGCACAAAAACGAACAATCAGCTCCTAAATTATCCACATTACATATAACGTTGAATCTCAAATAAACTTTGCAAGGGAGTAAACGTGCCAAGTAGATGGTAAAAGGAACAGTTCCCTGTTATGGAACCTATTACAGCAGCCTGAAAACAATCACTAGTAAGAATTTTCAATCATACCTCGATATAAAACCAATGAAATATTTTTAAAGTACCTTTGCATCTGGACGATAGCACACAGCAGTCACAATGTCTCTTACATCAGTGTAGTCAACAACCCGACAATGGGACACATCCCATATTCGAACTTTCCCATCAATAGATCCGCTTATGAAGTAATTATCATCAACAGGGTTAAATGCCACACAAGTCACTGCGTAAGAAGGTGTAAGTGAGTACACATCATACAAAGAATGAAAATCATCATTGACAAAATAAATAACTCACCAAAATTGGTATGAGAGAAAGTTGCGAGACATTCATCATAATATACTCTCCATAAACGTACACTCTCGTCCATAGAAGATGACAGGAGATACTACAATAAAGTGGTAAAATGTTAAAGATCACAACAAAACAAAAAGCTATGAAGCATATGTAAGGTGTAGATAGCTGGCCTAATCCTCAGATGCCCAGCGCGTGGGGAGACATCAGCTGCTCCGACGTCTTCGTCCATGAAGCCGTCCTCCTCTGGCTCAAAATCAACCGCTTCAACTTCTAAGTTCGACATTACTTCCACCGATGCGATGCCGATCGAATGTAGGGAGATGGAGAGATAAGGGGACATTAACGGTCGACGAAGAATCATGAAGATGAATTAGGAAACCCTAAATCATTAAAGCCAAATGCGAAGCCCAACGAAACATAAATTGTTTACTTTAAAGCCCACTCATTTAAAAAAAATGTGGAGTTCACAATCTACCCACGTGGACAGATTCAAGAGTGAGCAAAGTAGTTTATTATAATATCTAATCTATTAAAAGGAGAGTACAAAATTAGATCATCTCTTAGAGTTTACCATTTATTTACAATGACATGTCATTGAGATACTTATTGAACCTATATTTAAATATGTTTGTCCTTTTCTAATTTAAATTATAGATTTCCTTAATTGAATTTTAACCAAATTGATTTTTCAACAGGTTTTTCTAATATAATTTGTATTCACATATTAAATGTGTTTCGATATCTATTATTAATAAATAATAAAGTAAAAATCACATATCATAATAAATTTATATAATATATAAATAAAATATAAAATGACCTATTCATAAATTATTGGTATAATGTTTATATATATATATATATATATATATATATGTTCAATTAACTAATATATATGAATTGGACTTATGTATATGAAAACATTATACCAATAATTTATGAAACACTGTGATATAATAAATGATTAAAATAACAAAAATATAATTATTCAAAGTAATAAATAAAATTTTATGTTTTAAAATGTTATACTAACAAATAGTTAATACATTTTAATTTACAAATATATATTATACCATTTAGTACAAAAAAAAATTAAAGTGAAAACAAATATTCAGATGGTCAAAGGTCAAACTCTATGAATAAATAATAACAGTGTGGGATAATATTTTTTAACAAAATTATTTTAATAGAAATTATAATTCCAAATTTTTAAATTTATTTTACTTATTTTAAGGGGTACTAAAATTTTAGAATTAAAAAGATTTATGACCCAACTCTATACTGTTTTATATGAATAACTGAAATTTATATCATATTTTTTATTAAAATTAAAATTTTACTTTTTGTTATAACTGGATAGTTTACTCTTCAATCTAAATTTATGAACATACTGTGCAACTTTATTTAGTGATATGCATTTTTGTTTATGAAAAAATAATTGAAAATATATATTGCAAAGCTTTATGGAGTAAGAACAAACAAATATATAAAAAAGTTTATGAAATTATCTGCAAAAATGATAAAAAAAAATAAAAGAAGAAAAAGACCATAAATATTGACTATAACATTATTATTTTCAAAAAACTATAAACGTTTAAGAATATGGTTAATGTTAAAAATACTTACTATTAACAATGTAAAAAAATTTAAGTATATAAAAACAAAAACAAAAACTCGATTATATGCAAGAGATGTTGGCTAGAGGAGGAAACAGAAGAACACATTTTCTTTACGTGTCCTTATGCAAAGAAAGTTTGTAGGGCTTCAGGTATAAATAATTTGGTTATAGACAGTACAATGTCTACATATGAAGAAAAATTAGAAGCTTGCTTACAAGTCTCAACGGCAATATCTCTGAGTCATTATCAAGATCTGCCTATTTGGATTCTTTGGAGGCTTTGGAAAAGCAGAAACGTGTTAGTATTTCAACAGCGAGATTTTCATTGGAAGAATATTCTGTCTGTTGCTAGGAGTGATGCAAGGGAATGGAGAAATATTGAAACACAAGATAATAATGCTTCAGATGGACATAGAATTTCTCCTACAATCAGAAGTTCACAAAGATGGAAAGCTCCACCAAACCAGTGGTTAAAATGCAATGTGGATGCATCATTTATCGATACAAGAGAACCAAGTTCAGCAGGATGGATTATTAGAGATGAGCACGGAATCTACAAAGGAGCTGTTCAAGTACAGGGCAATATGATATGTTCTCCATTGGAGAGTGAGCTTCAGGCTATTCTAATGGCTGTTCAGTTTTGTTGGACAAAAGGCTACAACAAGATTATCATAGAATCGGATTGCAGGAAAGCTATTGATATTTTAAATGATCTGGTACTTTACTTTGATTCTTTCAACTGGAAAAGAGAAATACGGTGGTGGGCAGAGAAGATTCAGAACATCTCATTTCAGTGGGTCAAAAGGGAAGCTAACAAAGTAGCAGATTCTTTGGCTAGAACTCCGTTACATGATATGTCTTCATATTGTTTTCATAATTATGTTCCTGTATTCTTAACAAATCTTCTACACGAAGATTATGTACAATCAAGGTTTAATTAATAAAATGAAGAAGTTAGAAAAAAAAAAAAACTCGATTGCACGGATGAAGGTCCGGTAGATTTTAAAGTGGAATCTAGAACAAAAAATCTGAAATACTTGAACCAAACTGTACCCCAAAGCCATTCCTTAAAAAGTTAGAAACATAACTCCAGTCACTTGAGAATGTCAAGCTCAACACTAAAACGGATCCTCCACCGGACCCTAAACCCCAAACCCGACTCGACCCATTCCTCTTCAATCTCTCTCTTCACCACCGTCTCTTCTCCACCGTCCGATCCCTCAAACCCTACTTCTCCATCAGATCCACTCGTCACCGACGCCGTCTCAATCCTCACTCACCACCGCTCCAAATCCCGATGGTCCACTCTCCGATCACTGACCCCTTCCGGCTTCACTCCTTCTCAATTCTCCGACGTCGCTCTCCGCCTCCGCAACAACGCTCACCTCTCTCTCCGCTTCTTCCTCTTCACCCGCCGCAACTCTCTCTGCTCTCACGACGTCGATTCCTGCTCAACTCTAATCCACATCCTCTCCCGATCTCGCCTCAAAAGCCACGCTCGCGACGTGCTCCGCCTCGCTCTCCGTATCCCCTCCTCCGAAGATCGCGTCCCGAAAGTGTTCCGCTCGTTGATCAAGAGTTACAATCGATGTGGCTCTGCGCCCTTCGTCTTCGATTTGCTGGTGAAATCGTGTCTCGACTCGAAAGAGATCGATGGTGCTGTGATGGTGATGAGGAAGTTGAAGTCTAGAGGAATCAATTTACAGATTACTACTTGCAATGCTTTGATCTCAGAGGTCTCGAGGCGTAGAGATGCTTCCACTGGGTATAAGCTATATAGAGAAGTGTTTGGATTAGATGAAGCTAACAAGGTTAAGCCAAATGTTAACACTTTTAACTTGATGATGGTGAGTTTCTACAGAGAAGGTGAAACAGAGATGGTGGAGAGGATTTGGAGAGAAATGGAGGAAGAGGTTGGATGCTTTCCTAATGTTTATAGCTTTAGTGTTTTGATGGAAACGTATTGTTTTCGAGGTATGATGGTTGAAGCAGAGAGGGTGTGGGAAGAGATGAGGTTAAAAGGAGTGGTTTATGATGTTGTGGCTTACAACACTATGATTGGTGGGCTTTGTAGTAACTTAGAGGTTACTAAAGCCAAGAAGCTTTTTGAGGATATGGGGTCCAAGGGAGTAGAGTGTACTTCTTTAACTTATGATCATCTCGTTAGAGGGTATTGTAAAGTTAAGGATGTTGATTCGGCTATGGCTGTTTATAGGGAGATGAAAAGTAAGAGTTTTGAGGCAGAGGGTTTAACCATTGAAGCGTTGGTGGAAGGATTGTGTGATGGTAACAAAGAAAGAGTTGTTGAAGCCGCGGAGATCGTGAAGGAAGCGGTGAGGGAATCAGAGTTTTGTCCTAGTCGGAAATGTTATGAGTTGCTGATAAAGAGGTTGTGTGAAGAAGGGAAGATGGATAGAGCGTTGAGCATTCAGGCAGAGATGGTTGGAAGAGGACTTAAACCTAGCCAAGAGACGTATAAAGCTTTTATCGACGGGTATGGAAGAGCAGGTGATGAAGAAACATCTTCATTGTTGGCTATAGAAATGGCTGAATCACTCAAGCTAAGAGATGAGGAAGAAGAAAGCTAGAATTTTGAGCTTTCTATGTATGTTGCAAGTGACAAATCTCAACTCAATTCATACTGAACAAACACATCATTGACCATTCTTATTTCTGAAAGTCTCGACTTGTGAATAGGTCAAGAGGGTAAAACTAAAACAAGATTGGTTGACAAGTTATGAGGAGAGACAGAATCATAAAAATCACTCTTACATAAACACAAATGGGGAAAATAAACAGAGAAGTTGTGAAATGATGTTTTGCTTAAAAGATGATAGCCCAAACGGGGAAGACGACGAGAGCAATAATCCCAAGGGTGTTGGAGATGCCATTAGCTTTAGTGAATGCGTTTTTGAATCCACCAGAAGCTCTAATGTGTTCTTGAAGCAAGTAACCTCCAATTCCTAAGCATATAATCAAGCCAACCAGGTTGCCTCGGAATGTGTAGGCTATTAGATTCGGAGCCACCACAATGAGTAGGATCGCAGCAGCCGGTAACTCAAACCATTCTTATAAACAACAATAACAGAGATAGTCAATCAGCAATGAGCTTGTGAAGAAGAATCAATTTTATTTAGAATGGTAACAAACCTCGGAAGTGTTTAGGAAAGAAGAGTTGTAGAACAACAGCTACAATCGCAATCCATTTACCAATTTCACCTCTATGAAATTTAAGACATTATAAAGTTAAAGACACATCTCAGAATAAATCGAAGTGTTGCATCTGGTTTACCTGAAAAGGCTAAAGATGACAGAAGGAAGGCTGAAGAAGATGTAAGGAATCAAAAGTGATGTGAGCATATTGGTCTTCCAGTTAGTTCGGTCCAAGACCAACAAGTATCTGCATTTCATTACATAACAAGATCAGCATAAAGAAACCAAGCAAGAGAGAGGATAAGTGAGTAAAAGACAGAGAGAGAGAGAGAGAGGGAGAGGTTACATGGCGGCGACTGAAGCAATCCATTCGAGGATGGAAGTACCAAAGCCTAAACCAGTGAGCATGAAGGTGTGATTAGCAAGGTTCTTCGCAGCGGTAGCGAGCTCGTTGAGATCTGTTCCAAGCATGTTTTGAAGGGTTCCATGGTCACTCCTCATCGGCGTGAAAGTCATTTACTTGGCCGAAGAATACAGAGGAAGAGAAAAAGTTGGCAACTTTGAAAATTATAGAGCAGAGAGGAGAGAAGATGGTTGTGAAGGACTCGTGATTGGTGTAACAACATAATATAGAAGTGAATAGCTGGATACTTCCTCGCCACGTGGCACGTGAGATCTTTTTAGGAAATATTTTTAACTTATATAAATGTAGTATCGATCTTTTATATTTTTTTGTTCACAGTATTTTATACGTTTATAGTATACTTTACTAACCCAATCGATGACTGAGGAAGACAGTTGACACGTGTCGAGTTGTGAATTCTCCCACGTTGCGATGGACCTTCTACGAGTGTGTAATTGGTGGACGTAAGCAACGCTGGTTCGAGCCAGCTGTAATTTAATTATAGTGGAATATGATATTTAATCTAATTTAATTGTAAAATTATATGTTTCGACCAGTTTTAAATGTAGTCAATAGTGAAACAAGAAAAGCGTATTTGCACTTGTGTGGTTTCGATTTCTATTATAATTTCGATTCATAAAAACTGTAACCATAAAAATTAAAAACATACTTAAATATACATTAATAAATATATAAATAAGATACTAAGAGCATCTTCAAAGAGTCTTTATTTTTTCTTCTATAATTTACATTAAAATAGAGTAACTTTATTATAGAGTTGAATTTGCTCCAAAAGTTCACTCTATAATAGAGTTACTCTATAATAGAGTGAAATATAGAGTAATCTTATTTTTTTACTCTAAATATAGAGTAAAAAAACAAGAATACTATATATTTCACTATATTATAGAGTAACTCTATTATAAAGTGAACCATTGAAGCAAATCCAACTCTATAATAGAATTATTTGTAGCATTGGAGATGGTCTAATTAGTAGCCCCGGAAAAAAACCGAACCTCAATTATGAACGGTTGCGCGAAATTCGAAACATAGCGTAGTATAGACTTTCCAGTTGGATTAAATTATTTATTTTTATATTTATTTATTTAGTATTTGATGTCGGCAGAAGATATTTTTGGTTTTGAACATTATTATTGCCTTGTGCACTCACCAACTAAAATATGAATCGTTTCTTAGTATTGTGTGTTTGTTCGGATGTATTTAATCCACACATTTTTAGGCCATTCAGAAATTGTCGAATAAAATTTATTTTTGCTTTAGTCACAAAGTCAAACTGTACACGTATCATATCTGACATATGTATGCTACTTACGGAAGCTCTTTTTTTTTTTCCTCACAACACAAGGTACAATTAAGTCCATGCCTTGCTTTTAAATAAAAGAAGGAATGTTCATGTGGATGTTATGGAACATTTGGACGAACATAATTAAGTTCATCTTTAAAAGAATTTCAATCCGCGCAAATGATATCGGACATGAGCTTCATGAAGTTACATCGTTGGTTCCTAGCTCAATGAGTGGAAAGTGAGGGAAATAAACGGAAACCTCCAATAGAAGCTTGGGTTAAATGCAATATTGGATGGGGTCTGGTTATAAAGTAAAAAAAAAAATTTGAATTGAAAGAGACTATTTAGGTAGTAAGAGACAAAGACTGAGTGGTTGTTCTCCACTGTCGATATTTTTTTCTCAGTATAGAGAAATGCTTTTGAAGCTCACTTAAAATCATTGTTCAGAAATATGGAGCGGCGGTTAAAGCTCCATGTAAACCGAACGGGGCGATTATGTGGAACAGTTCAAAAACTTGGATTTTATTTTTATATTTCGAGGTTCAAAATCAATTAATATAGGATAGATATGAAGATGTAAGATGTTTGCCCTGAAGTAGTCGCTGACGTAGTTGCTGAAACAGACGTCGTAGTGAGTAGTGAAGACCATGTGGAGTCAAGATGCTGAGCTGGAGTCGTGTAGACTTGGAGAGCAAGGGAGTATCTTGGAGATATGGAAAGGGGAATAAACTTGAGTAGCAAGTTTATGACTTAAAGAAAGAGGAATAAGTGCATTCCAAGAAAAGGAAAGTTGCACTTATTGTTATGGAAGATGTCCATACATGTTGTCTTGGAGACTAGGGTTTCGGAAACAAGGAGAATAACTATAAGATAGCTATGAGGTCGTCTGTATAGAGACAGAGACACGGAGGCTGATCTTATAGAGAGAGAGAAGCTCTTGGAGGTGTTCTGGGGTCGTGCTGAAGCAGTGGCTGAAGTACTTGACGGAAGAGAGACACAAGTGGGTAACTTAGGATCTTTCAGTAGCGTGTGTTATGGTGTTAACACTGACGTGTAAAAGCTGAATAAGCAAGTCTTGTAAAGATTGTTTAAAGGAGATTCTAATAAAGCTTAAGGGTTGCTTGTAGTTGTTTGTCTCTTGCTTTACTTTCTGCATTACCTTATTGTTGTGTCATCTTGCACTATCAAGTGGTATCAGAGCGGGGCACCTAAGTTATCGGTGTAATCCTGAAGATGAAGATGGACACGATTATTTCTGTGCAGAAGGCGATCGTGTTGAATGCGGACCAGTATGGTCATTGGAAGGCTCGCATGAAGCAGATGATTCGAGGAATCAATGAAGATGCTTGGAAAGCTGTGGAGATTGGTTGGGAAGAGCCTACCATAATCACAGGAGATGAGAAGAAGCCTAAACCAAAAGAGGATTGGTCAGAGGCAGAACGCAATGCATCAAAATTTAATGCAAAGGCGTTGTCGGTGATTTTTGGAGCTGTTGAAGCAGAGCAGTTTCAACTGATTCAGGAGAGTACTTCAGCTAAAAAGGCGTGGGAGATCCTGCTGAATTCGTTTGAAGGAGATGAGAGTGTCAAGAGGACACGTCTAGATCATCTTGGGTCGCAGTTTGAGAATCTCAGGTGGTCTGATAATGATTCTGTGGCGAGCTTCAGTGCCAAACTCAGTACTATGGCGCATGAAGCATTTGTACTTGGGAAGAAGTACAAGGAGAAGAAGCTGATAAAGAAGTTACTACGTTGTCTTCCAACAAAGTTTGGAGCTCACATGGCAGTCTTGCAGAGGACTACAAACACGGATGAGCTCAAGTTTGACAAGCTTGTGGGTATGCTGAAGGCACAAGAGATGGAGACAGACAGTAGTTCAGTCTCTACATCAAGCAGTGCGCCAAGGAGTGTGGCGCTTGTAGCTGACAAAGATACTGATAGGTTTCAAAAGATTGAAGATGACATTGGTATGCTGGTCATGAATTTTGGTAAGATGAATTCTTCTGGTGGGAGGAATCAGTATGGTCGCCAGGGAGGTGATCATGATAATGGCAGAAGGAGAGAGAGTCTCAAGTGCTATAAGTGTGGAGGCGTTGGTCATATAAGGGCTGACTGTCCTGTAGCACAGCAAAGAGAACTTAAGTGTTCTGAATGCAGAGGTGTTGGACACACACGGCGTGAATGTCCAAACTCAAGGAGACGACACATGAAGGAAGCCTGGTCCTCAACAGAAGCTGGTCGAAGGGTAGTTCGACAGGTGCGTCAGATCGTGATGCAGTACTTGTTATTCCGCTGCAGCAGGGGCTGTGTCATGATTATACATGAAGAAACAGACGGTGGGTCTGTAAGGCTTGACATCTAAGCATTTGTTTTAGCTTAGTATGCAATCAAGCAGGGGGAAAATGGTGATATTCTGGTCCTTAGTATGCATATCTCATGGGGGAGAAAAGCATGGTGTGGTGCACATCTCGTGGGGGAGAAAAGCACATTTGGTATGAAAGTTTCCTGATGAGGAACGTGGTTGCAACGTGGTTGCTGAACCAGAAGAGTGTTGTGCTTGATCGGCACACAAAGCTAAAAGGGGGAGATTGAAGATGTAAGATGTCTGCCCTGAAGTAGTCGCTGACGTAGTTGCTGAAGCAGACGTCGTAGTGAGTGGTGAAGACCATGTGGAGTCAAGATGCTGAGCTGGAGTCGTGTAGACTTGGAGAGCAAAGGAGTATCTTGGAGATATGGAAAGAGGAATAAACTTGAGGAGCAAGTTTATGACTTAAAGAAAGAGGAATAAGTGCATTCCAAAAAAAGGAAAGTTGCACTTATTGTTATGGAAGATGTCCATACATGTTGCCTTGGAGACTAGGGTTTCGGGAACATGGAGAATAACTATAAGATAGCTATGGGGTCGTCTGTATAGAGACAGAGACACGGAGGCTGATCTTATAGAGAGAGAGAAGCTCTTGGAGGTGTTCTGGGGTCGTGCTGAAGCAGTGGCTGAAGTACTTGACGGAAGAGAGACACAAGCGGGTAGCTTAGGATCTTTCAGTAGCGTGTGTTAGGGTGTTAACACTGACGTGTAAAAGCTGAATAAGCAAGTCTTGTAAAGATTGTTTAAAGGAGATTCTAATAAAGCTTAAGGGTTGCTTGTAGTTGTTTATCTCTTGCTTTACTTTCTGCATTACCTTATTGTTGTGTCATCTTGCACTATCAAGATATATAAGTTTAAGGTGTAAACAATAATTAAAAAGCAATATAGTTTGAAGGATTCTATGAAAATTTTAATGGTGGCTGCAAAAAAATTGCAAAAACAGTAAACCCCTTAAATTGTTCCGAGGAAGACGAAGAGAATATTACCTTGTTGCAACTCGTAAATAAAAGGAAGCAAAATGAAATCCCTTTTAGTTTCGAAATTCGAACACAGGATGTGTTGTTGTTTGACCATGTCAGCTTCTACCATACCGCACGCATTCTTTTAAAAAAATTATATAAATAATTAAAATTTTAAAAATGTAACCCAAAAATAGGAATAATAGTTTCCATTACAAGACTGGCTCGAACAAAATAGTCCATTTCAGAAATTTCTTATCTAGTTCGAACCTTCAACAAGAACCGTGAGGAGGAGAGGTGCACTTCGTTTACTCAGATCCCACATCGTCTCTAAATGTATCTAGTTCCGATGGATTTACTAGTCTTACTATCTAAACTATCACTAAAGCACAAGTGAACACAGAGACAGAACAGCGCTTACCAAGAAAACCTCAATTGCCTCTTTGTAAAATTTCCGCTACATCGGTAAGGCCACACACAAAGAAAGATCACGAGGGCACCTCTGCCAATGACGTAATGCATAAACACGGGCACAAGATGGCAGCCACTTTTGATCCAGAGATAGCTCCATACCCGCATAAAAAGGATAGCTATCTACACTACCATGAGATTCAAGGTGAATCCACGGAACTGGGATGTCATGCTTTGCCTTGAGGTGTCACAAAGGAGACATAGAGAAAAATGACAAACTAAAACAACCGCAATCCTCGCCACATGCCGACTCCGAGGACCAAAATCATATATCAATATGACGTTTAAAAGTTGAAACTGGTGACATCGATAACCAAGAAAATCAAGAGCTAAAAACACATTGGAAAGAGAGAACAATGACCTCGCCAGTGAAAGCTGAAACAAAAAGCCGAGAAGTGAAAAATGCAAATGAGAGGAGGAGTCGACAACACCTCAGAGGAGCCATAGACAACTCCAACCGACACTGTATTGTCCCTTCACTCCATGTGTCACCACCATTGACACCAACACACGCCAGCGTTGCAAACTAAGCACGATCACGAGCTAAACTGAGCCTCCGAAGCTCCCATGGAAAAAGATGAAAGGGCTTGACTCTCCAAGTCACAAAGGAGAGGTGAGGAGACCCACAACCACCGCCACTCATATACATACTGGGAGAAGCAGAGACAACAACTGAGAACCAGATCTGGAGATGAAGTCGAACAAACACCTCCACACAACACCAACCCTCCAACCGGCTTAAGGGACCGATTTCAAAACCCTGAAAAGACGACTTCGCCACGAGAAACCTTACCACACACCGCCTTCGAACTCCATGACCCAGTAGAACTACATCGGCACCGCACCTCTATGCGTAGAAATGAATACTGGCGAGATCTCCAAGCACACAATCACGTTGAAAACGGACAGCTTCAGGTGCCGTCTACGACGAAGCAAAGAGAAAACGAGAGACGGAGACAGCCTCCGGTGCCGAAATGCGCGCTCATGCGCTGTCCAAACGTTGGAGCTACACTAAACCGATTTGAAAGCGAGGAGAGAGGTTAGAAGATAGAGAGAAAGTCGGATGACTATTTCAACGTATATAAATTACTTATTATAATGCGCGCTCACGCGCTGTCTGAAGATGTAGATATTGATTTTTAGTGAATTTAGAGCTTAATCATCCTCATCTTCCTCTTATGTGGAAGTCGTATAAGTCAATGATTAATAAACTTTCGTTTTTTTTCTAAAATTATTAAGACTTTTCAATATTTTCTTGTTAATTCATGTATATTGTCAATATTAGGACTATTGAATGAAATTGATAATTTAACTGGGGATAATTATGATGTTGCCAACATTCATATTTATTATGTTTCTAGATAATAAGATAAGACTTATAGGGAAGTCTACTATGTTAGTTTCTGTAAAACTTTTATTTTTAACTTCAAGATATGATTTTTACTTTTAATATCAAGTCATATGGTTTAATGTATATTCTTAGATCATAAGACATACTTGTTTAACTTTCATGAGATTAAAATTTTAATTTTCATTTAAAATTTAAGTTTTCCACTTATATTTTAATTTCCCTCTTAAAATTTAAGTCTTCCAAGAAATCTTCTGAGAAGTGTTCCGAGAAGTATTCCATATACTTTCCGGAAGACTTCTAGTGAAAGTGTTATATGTTTGAACTTCTATAATGTATGATTTTTTTTTTTGAATTTTACTAAGTTTTCTCGAGAATCTTGTCACTTAGGTTTATTAGATTTGACTAAAATTTTGTTTTATTGTGATTTTTATTGAAGTTGTATCAATAACTTCAATAAAGTCAAATACTTTTGGCAATATATTATTTTACACATGAATATATTTACCAAATTCTTTTCATTAACATTTATTCAAATTTAGAAAATAATTCACAACTAAAAGAGTACACATACAATTCACAAGATATACCATAAAGAAAACTATTACATATGGAGTTATAGATCATTCATCTACAAATGTAAGCTTGGACTCCACTTGATATAGGAGAAGACTCCGTCAGACGTTTTCTAAAGTCTGACTCATATCTAAAAAGAATGCAGATTCAAAAACGTTCAAAATGAATGGAAGATGAGATAGATTCACCTTTTTAGAACACATAAAAAATACATATCCAAAATTTATAAATCTTTAAAAGAGTAGAAGATAAAAACCTGCAAAAACAATATAAATTAGTGAGAGACACATGAGACAAAAAATGAGAAATTGATATAAATTTTGGTGTTTTTTAGTTAAACGAGATTGGAGACCGGTTGAAGAGTTTTAATTTGGGAAAAATGTAAGAGTTTTAAACAACAAAAGATTACCAAATGAAGAAAACTCATACATGGAGACTTACCAACTTTTGTGATATTTTTTATAAACAAAGAATTTTCTTTTATTTTATTTTCATAGAGTGCTACATTTTAATAAATTAATAATTAAATAAATAATATTTTTATAAATATAAAATCTCCATACAAGTTTCTGTGAGTAAAATAAAATTTAACAATAATGTAAAATAATTAACTTTTGTTTCTTATTCGTAAAATAAATTTAGATATTATATATTTTATTAATTGATTATAAACTATTGGTTATTAATTTCTACAAATAAATTTATTTAATAATTTTAATAATTCGTATAGCATCTTCAATGTATTACTCTATTTTCTACTCTAAAATAGTGCAACACCAAAATGAGGTTAGGTTTTTTTACTCCTATGTATTACTCAACTTTGTTAGTCCAAACATAATATTTGAAAATGATTTTATTTTTATTTTATTAATAATTGTTAATAATATTTTATACTTATCAAAATTTACCAATTAACTCCAACTATTTTATTTATACGAAAATTCCTTCAACTATTATTTTTTTAAATTAAACATTTATTGTTAAAAAGTACAATAAATCATAAAAGAGAATATATATTTTGGTTCAATAACGAGCATTAGAATAGTTTCCCCACAAATGATCAACAAATGAATTTCATAATGAAAAATGAGCTTTTTTATCTTTGATATTCTTAATGTCCTTGTGTATATTTAAGCTCAACAAGTACAAATAATATTAGAGTGAAATGCTGAATCACAAGATCAACAAGCTCCTTCTCATTTTTTCTCCGTTTGGACAATACTTCACCGATCTTAACGGATCCAGAAGCGATTTGCGGGATTATTAAATCATTTATTTTATGTTATCTTTATTTTATATTATTTATGATTGTTTTGTTTTTTCTTTAATTATTTTATGCATCTTTATGTAAAATTATTAAATAATCCTTTCTGGAATATTCTATTTCCTTTCATGTTATTGTATCATCTTTAAATATTATTTAAGTAAAAACATTAAATATTTAAAAGACTATTTCATAAATAAAAAAACGTTCAGCTCCAAAATAGAGTAACGAGTAAGATTACTCCACAAATGGAGTAAACCTAGTAGCCCTTACCCCATTTTGGAGTTAAAAATAGAGTGAGGCTGAAGAAGATTTTACTCGAAAATGATGTTTGGAATAGAAAATAGAGTAGGTTTGAGATGCCCTTAGACACATAAAAATACATAAAATTATAGAAAAATAATTTTATTACCACATTTTATATTAATTTTGAAAAAGAAAAAAAAATTCCAATTCGAATTTTTTAAATTAAAATAATTTATAATAAGAAAATTTTACAAACTGTTTCAAAATTATTTATAGAAATTTTATGATTTATATTTAGTATAATATACTTTAAAATATAATAAGTAAACATATGTTAATGTATTTTCTATTTTGATATGACTAGAATATTTTTATAAATTAAGTGATAGCTTCTAAATATTTTATTGCTATTTTTTGTTGTATTCTTTTAAAATAAGTTATTAGTTACTTTTTGAAAAACTAAAAAAATACAGCCAAACCAAAAATCTAAATCTAAAAACTGTAAAACCAAAACTAATAAAACAATCAATTGCATGAACTATAAAATGTTATGTGTGATAACTCATATGGAATATTTTAAGATAGCATACTCCAATTCAAATTGAAAAAAAAACAATGTAGCATACTCCAATTCAAATTGAAAAGCAAACAATGTACTTTTTGTTATTATTCTTTCTATTTGGTAATACTTTATTATTATATGTTAAAAGTAGTAAATGAAGTAGAGCGCTGGCCTACAAACGTTTTTAATCATAAATGTATTATAAAAATGTAATGTATGTTTAAATAAGACCCATTTGGGTGAATAACCAAAACAAGAATGTTAATTAGGTAAGTGGACATTGTTTTTATTAATTGGCGAACCGTGTGATCGACATGGTTGAAATTTCAGTAGTAGCCTCACGTACGTATTGGAAACTATTTCCTTTTCCCCGTAGCCGGTTTTCTTGTCTCTTTCTGATAATAAGCACGCTGTTCGACACTGACTGATAAAAAAATAGATCAATTTACGTATTGTAAAACATGAGGCTCATAAAACATCTTATTATTTGTCCACACTACTATCAACCGTTGGATCGAAAATGAGCACATATTTCGAAACGGGCCTCCTCCATTATTCTCCTTCTTCGTCAATCTTCGGCATGCTCGAAGTCGGAGCTCTCCTCCACGCAATCCACCGCGGAAGCTCTGAAATCGCCCTGTTCAGCTAATAAACCAAAACATAATTAACCTAAACCTAATTAACCAAAACCTAATCTCTTTGCTGCCACCTCCTCCTTCCTCCTTTGCCTCTCTTCTCGATGTCTTCCTCTGTTCTGTCTCCATCCCCAGCACCAGATACCGATGACGACGGGGACGAGTTTGAGACCGGTGGTGACAGGGGCAAGCTTGAGACCGGTGGTGACGTGGGCAAGCTCGAGACCGGTGACAATGGGTCGAGACGGATGCGAGCTCAAGACGTCTCCTCTTGCTCACGACAACCACTGTTACCAAGAACAAATCAGAGTAAAAAAAGAGAGAGGGAGAGAGAGAGAGAGAGAGAGAGAGAGAGAGAGAGAGAGAGAGAGAGAGAGAGAGAGAGAGAGAGAGAGAGAGAGATGACCATTACATATGTCTCCCATCTCCATGGACGCACGCTTTGCCTCCTCCAATCCCAAAACAAACAAAATCAGTGAGATAAAGAGAGAGAGAGGCATTTTTAACAAAGAAAATTCACATCACTCATCTTTAGCGAGACCAATTAAGAGATCGGAAGATTTGTAATTTCTTCGTGATGTACCCAGATTGTGAAGGTTGGCGAGAGAATATGAAGCATCGTAGAAGAGAAGAGGGAAGAGAGAAGTATTGCGACTGAAGAGAGAAGGAAGGAAAAGATATTGTGGACGACAAAACCGAACTCTAACCAACCAAGAACACAAATCGACAACCACTAGAAAGAACACAGCAAGGAATCAGAAGAGAATTACAAATGTACGGCAAAGAAGAAAATAATTGTAAAAAAAAAGTGAATTGAGAAAAAAAACAGATGAGAGAATAGCATATGTAAGATCTTATAGTTTCATATACAGGTAACCGATTATACAAACAGGGGCATAGTTGGATTATTAAAAAATATACAGTGCTTTGTCCATTTACCAAATTAAAAAATGTATCATGTATATATAGTGCAAAAACCCTTTAAATAAAATAATATTATCAAGTAAAATTATAAAACTATTAAAATACAAATTTCATATACAATTTTGCAAAATTACAACCAAACAAATTAATTTAAAAATACAACCTTTTTGATACTTAAAATTATTGACATGTGCGAGGATATCAAGAGTGACTCCATCAATATCACATCAACTTTTTCTGCATATAATAGTTTGTTTTAAAGTCTCAACATAGGAGTGTCAAGTTATTCTAACAATTCTTCGGAACAATGAAGCGGTATTCGGATAACAAATAAATTTTGCTAAATCATCACATTAATATCCCAACATAGAGTGAATGAGCGAGTAAAGAGAATTTAAAAGAACTCTTAGAGATTGACATCACAGGTGGAATGATATTAAATTTGGGAATTCTTGAGAGCTTAAGAACCAAAAACATAAAATTTTGGTTTCTCAAGGATATAATGCACAATTTGGTAAAGGGATGGTCATCGAAATATTTATCGAAAAGTGGAAAGGAATAAAATCGGTGGCAATGACAATGCCAAACCATGTAATGTCTTTTTAGATTGTCGAGGACATTTACAAGGAAACTTACAAGTGTGAGTTCCCAATTCTAATGAAGCTCGAAAAAAAAAAAACAGGGGGTGAATTGGATGTCGTGGAACAAACTATGTTGCGATAAACATATGGGAGTACATGATTTAGGGATATAGACAAATTTAAACAGCCTTCTTGGCTAAAACATTTGGCGGATAATCGAAAAACCAACCTTTCTCTTTGCTATGGTTTTCAAAAGTAGATATTCTCAGAACACAATTCCTTTAGACCCATTCAGATCATATTCCTCATTTTATAGATGGCAGTATATTGTATTAGATAGATCTTTGATTAATACATGACTGTTGTGGAATCGAATCAACCAGAGATTAAGATCAATGCTAAGCAATCACAGCTATGAAACGATTTCGTGAGATCAATCTAATCGATACGCGAGAATCAAGAACTAGAAAGCACAATAAAGACACAGCGAGATGTTATCCAGTTCGAGCGCAAACCGCGACTCTACGTCTGGCCGAGGATCACCTCGGAATCCACTAAGCTCAGTGTATTCAACACCGCCGTATCAACGCCGTAACTCTCACCAGAAAAGCCCCAAGAGAAATCACTCACCCCCGTAGAATCTAACTTCTCTCTATCGCTTTTCTCTCTCCCCGTGTTTCCCAGAATGATCTACACACTCTACAACTCGTCACACAAGCTAGATAACAACCGCAGTCAACGGCCTCTAGCTGTGGACCCCACTCTGTAACAAACTTTCGAAAAAGAAAGACGATGACGTGATACGACGGCGTATTACAATGATATTAAACCGACTCCTAAACCGGAATACAATTAACAATCATTAATCGAACCAAAACCGGTTCTGATTTCTTCGAGTCTTCACAACCAACTTCCTACAAACTCCACCTTGGTTGCAAGACTTCACGCTGAGCTTAGATGAACTCTATCCTCGAGTTTCCTTCTGTTCTCAATGTACAGAGGCGCCCAGTAAGCTCAAAAGATGTTTGAACTTACTTACCGGCAATACTTTCGTGAAGGTATCTGCAAGGTTCTTATCAGTATGCACCTTTGACACCTGCACTTCACCTTCCTCCACCAATTTCCTGACAAAACTTAACTTCCTCGCCATATGTTTCGTCCTTTCATGATGAACATTATTCTTCGCAAGAGCCCTAGCACTTTGAAAATCACAGAAGATTTCAATGTTTGCTTGTTTATACCCAAACTCTTCACAAAGACCCATTAGCCAAATAGCTTCCTTTGATGCTTCAGTTAGCGAGATGTACTCGGACTCAGTTGTTGATAGAGCTACAACCTTCTGTAAGCTTGATCTCCAACTTATAGCACACCCACCAGACAAGAAAGTATAGCCTGATATGGATCTTCTCCTACCAAGATCACCTCCAAAATCAGAGTCACAGAACCCCACAATCTTGAACTCCTCTGCCCTTTCAAACTTCAAACTCATGCGACGAGTCCCATTGACATATCTCAATATCCACTTGACTGCATCCCAGTGTTCTCTGACCGGATCACTCATGAACCTACTCACTAGTCCGACAGGGTAAGCTAGATCAGGTCTAGTACCTATCATACCATACATGAGACTTCCAACAGCATTGCAGTATGGTACTGATCTCATGTATTCTTCATCCACTCTTACTCGCTTCGGATCTGCTGACATCAGTTTGAAATGAGCTCCAATAGGCGTGTTAACACTCTTAGCATTCTCCATTGAATACGTTTTTAACACTTTCTCCATGTAACTTTCTTGTGACAAGATCAAAGTCCCCTTAGCTCTGTCTCTTATGATTTCAATTCCAAGAATCTTCCTTGCAGCTCCTAAGTCCTTCATCTCGAACCTTGAACTTAGCTGATCTTTAATGTTGTTTATGATTGTCATGTCTTTGCTTGCGAGTAACATGTCGTCAACATATAGTAGCAAGTACACAAACACTCCACCTACCCGCTTGATATAGACACACTGATCATGACAACTCCTTTTGAAATCAATCTCCTTCATGAACTCATCAAATTTCTTATTCCACTGTCTCGGACTCTGCTTGAGACCATACAAGGACTTTCTCAGTCTACATACCCAATCCTCTTTACCTTTTTCTTCATATCCTTCAGGTTGAGTCATGTATATTTCTTCTTCAAGATCACCATGAAGAAATGCGGTTTTCACATCTAGCTGCTCCAGCTCCATGTCTTCTTGAACCACAATCGACATCAAGTATCTTATGGATACATGTTTAACCACAGGAGAGAAAATCTCGTTGTAATCTACCCCTTCCTTCTGAGCATAGCCCTTTGCTACAAGCCTGCCCTTGTACCTTGGATCCTCTACTCCTAAGATTCCAGGTTTTCTTTTGTAAATCCATTTGCATCCTATTACAGCTCTCCCTTTTGGTTTCTTTACAAGATCCCAAGTGTGATTTCTCTGCAACGAATCAATCTCGTCATCAGATGCAAGAATCCATTTCTTCCTGTGAGGATCTCTCATTGCAGACTTGTAATCACTTGGTTCAACCATATCTCCATCTTCAGCAACCATACATGCTAGATAGACGTAATCATCAAGCTTCTTAGGAGGCTTTGGTTCTCTTCTACTTCTGTCTCGAGCTAACTGATAGCTCCCCGTTACAGTCTCCCCTCCAGAGCCTTCTTGATCTGAAAGATCTTCTTCAGAATCACTACTTTCAACTGCGATCACATCAGTGTTAACCACACTATCTTGATTTGCCTCCTGACTCTCTCCACCTGAACTCATATCCTTCTCTTTGGATATACCGAGTTCTACATCAAGAAAAGTTGTGTTACTCTCTTTGTGTTCAGATGACTTTCTTTGTAACACTCATCTTCTTTGAAAGTAACATTTCTGCTTATGATACTTCTTTTATCTTCCAAAGACCAGACCTTGTAACCCTTTACTCCAGTAGGGTAACCAATGAATATACCCTTCTTAGCTCTAGGCTGTAGTTTTCCTTCATCAGAATGATGATAGCACACACAGCCGAACTTCTTCAAATGGCCAAACTGCGGAACTGTTTTTGACCAAATTTCTTCAGGTATCTCATTCTGAAGAGCAGCAGATGGGGTTCGGTTTATCAGATACACAGCAGTGTTAGCAGCCTCTGCCCAGAAAACTTTAGGTAAACCAGACTCATCCAACATACTCCTAACTCTTTCCAGAACTGTTCTGTTCATTCTTTCCACAACACCATTCTGTTGTGGTGTATAAGGGATAGTCTTGTGCCTTGCTATACCTTGATCTGAACAGAGATCATCAAACCTTTGATTGCAAAACTCAAGTCCATTATCAGTTCTCAGCGTCTTGACCTTGAGACCAGACTGCTTTTCAACAAGATTTTTCCAATCTGCAAACCTGTCAAATGCTTGGTCTTTTGTCTTTAAGAAATAAATCCAAACCTTCCGTGAGTGATCATCAATTATACTCAAAAAATAGTGACAGTTTCCGAGTGACTGAGGAACTGTGGGTGAGCCCCAGAGATCAGCGTGAATATACTCAAGACACGCCTTGCTTGTGTGTTGACCGGAGCCAAAACTGACACGGTGAGCCTTCCCAACTATACAGCTCTCACAGAACTGTAAAGTTGATATCTTCTTCTTATCAAGCAGCCCCTTCATGACTAGAACGTCTATCCCTTTCTGACTTACATGTCCGAGTCTACTATGCCATAAGCTTGTCTCATCTTCCACAGAAACCAGGTTCACTTCATCAACGTGACTACTTCCCTGAAGAAAACACAAGTTACTCTCTCTCTCTTGGCCTTTAGAACTGTTCTGCATCCTTTTGTCAACTTCAAGTAACCTTGTTCAGATGAAAATGAACAGCCTTCACTTTCAAACACTCCAAGTGACAACAGATTTCTAGAAAACTGTGGAATGTACCTCACATTCTTGATGAGTACGAAGCTACCATCAGATGTCTTAATACGAACCGTGCCAATTCCCTTGACAGACGATGTAGACTCATTAGCCATTCTTACTATCCTACATCCCGTTCTTCAAAATCTATGAACCAGTCTCTTCTTGGAGTCATATGAAAAGAACAGCCAGTATCCATTATCCAAATCTCTCTGTAGTCGTATGCTTCAGCAACGTTTACTTCTGACACAGTGAGAGATTCAATGTACTTGATACCAGTTACTGCAGACGACTCACCAGTCTCCTTTGTCGCTTCCTTTCCTCTGTCATGGCTTCGTTTAGGACAGTTTCTTTTGAAATGTCCCTCAGCACCACAGGTCCAACAGGTAGGTTGATTCCCTTTTCCTCGAGACTTCGATCTACCCTTCCCTTTGAACTTGCTCTGATTTGAGTCTCTTGTACCTGATCTTCCTCGGTTATTAGAGCTTGAGTATAACACTTCACCTTGAGATTTGCTCCCCTTGCCATTCCCATTCACTCCCAACTCTAGTTGTTTTGAATGGATGGAGCTAATAACTTCATCAAGTGTCACAGTAGTCTTACTATATCTCAATGTATCCCTCAGCTGATCAAACTGTTTTGGGAGTGACATCAAGAGTAAGATAGCTTGATCTTCTTCAGAGATCTCCACCATGACATTACTCAGATCTGTTATGATTCTCAGGAATTCATCAATGTTATTCTCAATTGTAACTCATTCATACGATAACCATATAAGCATTGCTTCAAATGCATCCTGTTCGGGAGCGACGTAGACATGTACTGAGCATCCAGTATCTTTAACATACCAACTGCAGTCTTCTCCTTTATGATCTTCCTCAAGATCTGATCCGTCACATACATGATGATGGTGCTTCGTACTTTTCTCTGCTTCTCAGCCAAAGATGCATCGACTTGTTGCTTCGAATCAGATTCATCTGCATCTCCCTTAAGCTTCGTATCTTCCAGCTTATCCTCAGACTTCTTCAGATCTTCTTCTTGACTTATAAGAGCATCCCTAAGTCCAAGAAGATCCAGGTTCGCCAGTAACCTTTCCTTCCACATGTTGTAATCGATCGAGCCATTGAACTTTTCCATCTCAACCTTCGCTTTCGCCATCTTGACGATATACTTTCGTCGATGCCGATCAGCCGCCTTCGATTCCTTCCCTAGATAGCGAAACCTAGGCTCTGATACCACTTGTTGTGGAATCGAATCAACCAGAGATTAAGATCAATGCTAAGCAATCACAGCTATGAAACGATTTCGTTAGATCAATCTAATCGATACGCGAGAATCAAGAACTAGAAAGCACAATAAAGACACAGCGAGATGTTATCCAGTTCGAGCGCAAACCGCGACTCTACGTCTGGCCGAGGATCACCTCGGAATCCACTAAGCTCAGTGTATTCAACACCGCCGTATCAACGCCGTAACTCTCACCAGAAAAGCCCCAAGAGAAATCACTCACCCCGTCGAATCTAACTTCTCTCTATCGCTTTTCTCTCTCCCCGTGTTTCCCAGAATGATCTACACACTCTACAACTCGTCACACAAGCTAGATAACAACCGCAGTCAACGGCCTCTAGCTGTGGACCCCACTCTGTAACAAACTTTCGAAGAAGAAAGACGATGACGTGATACGACGGCGTATTACAATGATATTAAACCGACTCCTAAACCGGAATACAATTAACAATCATTAATCGAACCAAAACCGGTTCTGATTTCTTCGAGTCTTCACAACCAACTTCCTACAATGACTAATCAAAAGGGTTGGAATAAAATCGTATATCTCAATTTGGGATGACCCTCGATCTTAACCCCTTGTCTGAAACCAAGCCAATTATTAATTTACAGTAGTTAATAGCTACACTGACAAAAATGTGAGATATGCACTCAATACAACACATGTTGGATCCTGAGGATATACCCATCATTGCAAGCATTCATGTTAGTCGGTTATTTCATCGGATTCTATGGCATGGTCTTTCACGAATACAAGAAAATATACTGTGAAATCAGACTATTATATTGAATGTCAATATCCAGATAAAATCACAAATGTGACTAGCATGGGGCCAGATATTAATGGATTATATACAAATATAATTCCTTATATAGGACATATATTCCATTAGTTTTATTAAAAACATTAAAATTATTTTATATAGTTTATGAATACCTAATTTTCATTGAAAAATAATTGATAAATCATAATATATGTTTTCTATAATTTCGACAACTAGTTACAATAAATCAGTATGTGCAATATTGTTTAGATTATTTAGTAATTATTAGTTAGGATTTAGTGTTCAGGATTTAGAGTTTAGTATTTTAATGACAGCTTTAACAAAGTTAAATTTTGTTTTTTGGAGCTATTAGTATTTTATTTATTTATTTTACAAACTATTTTGAAAGTGAACCCAAGAAAAACCTTTTATTATATTACCTTGATCTCGAACTCTGCTAATTCATCTCGTAATATGTAGAGATGGGCTGCCTGAAGTAACGGGCTTCATTAAGATGGGCCTTGGAGGTGATTTCTCTTCGACGTTTAATGAACAAATGATCACTTTAGTCTTTAGACTTCTAGTTTGTTTAGGTATTCATATGGTCTTTTTTTTTTTAAATTGGAAATATCGTTTGAATCTGATTGATAATTATGTAATTTGTATATGTTCGACAACAAAATGATCAAATATGATAGGCAAATAATTATGTAGTGTTTTGTGTAAAAAGAACTCTATAATTGTCATTATTTCTTGTTATTAGAATGGTGTGTGTCCTATGACTGTTCATATTTTCAGAGTGAATGGAAAGTTCCATCTTCAGATGATTCCCGGTCTAATAATTGAACATTCTTGATTGAACAGATATACAGAATAGATGATTGCTCTTAAACACACATCGCTATCATAAATTTACAAGGAAATGTAAGAACATGACAACTTCTATAGACAAAGATATACATGTAAATCTAGATATGTATACACATCATCACCATCTCAAAATAATTGTATCACCATGGAACAAAACGGTCCATGAGAAGACACACAGTGATCTCAGACATGGTTGCAGCTTCATCTTTCTCTCTTACCTTTTGTGTAAGCCTTCTTTCTTCTTCTCCTTGCTGTTGTTCAGACACAACAGAAGATGTACTCTTCTTCTTTTGCATCAATGGGTTTCTACGGTTTATCTTCTCACCCATCTTTTTCATCTCTCCCACCCAGACCTCCATAGCTTTTGCCATTCTTTTTTTTTTTTTGTTGATACTAATTTGAAAATATGAATGAGAGAGAGAGAGACCCATGTGAGCTTTATGTAGAGAATGAAAGGAGAGGGTTGTTTAGTCATTTTGAGTTAGAAAACCATGGTAAGTTCGATGGGTTTTGATATACTTTGTGTCATTGATGGAGAAAGGAGAAAAGTGGGTACCTTGGTGGTGTGGGGTTTACACTTGGGGACCATCCAATAATACAAGTCAAGAAGAAATGTCTTATTGAGATATGTACAAAGTTTTTCATCTAATAGCCGGTCAAATCATTAAAAAAAATCTTTCCCGTTGCGCCTTCTTGAATTTTACAAGTTATACAAATATATGGGCACGCTTGAAGATCAGAAAAGAAAAACAAAACAAAACAAAACCAACGGCTGGTTTCAACAAGGATTTAATACAAATTAGTTATGTGCTTGGAATATCCAACAACCGACCTTAGCTCAGTTGGTAGAGCGGAAGACTGTAGTCTGTGACAGCAAATCTTTAGGTCGCTGGTTCGATTCCGGCAGGTTGGATTTTTACTACTTTTTTCTTTCTTAATAAGAGTGAGTCGTGACATGTCATATAGTCTGTGCCGATTCCACACTTTTTCTTATCTTATTCAATTGTTAATTATTTTCAAACCCCACTTGGCACTATTTTGCTGAATAGCTTCATCTTTGAATGATTGTAATCCGAGTTGGATTGATATTATCCATTTCTTAGCCATTCCTTCCGTGTTTTAGTTGTTCAAGTTAAGCGTTTGTTTCATTCAAAAGTAGTTTTGAAACAGAAAATGCAAAATAATAGTTTCTGGTCTAACCATCACTGAGAGTGCTCATACGTTATTTTCTCATATGGATTGTGAAAACATACACAAACTTATTTGAATAGTGTACACACACCAGAGGAGATTGGAGTTTAACATCGTGCTGCTGCATCTGGAAGGTTAGGAGCAACAGTACATCTGAGCTCTGTTCAAACAAGCTCCAAAAGTTTAACACGCAGTCTCCTATGAGATGTCTTTCACACTGTTCTGCTGATGATTCCAAGACCTTTACGCCGCATTTAGTGCGCTGAAAGTGGTAGCAACAGATGAAGATGAGTGAGAAATTCACACCCCAAAATGGAACTGAAGTAAGTTACAAAATGGAATGGATCTGTCTCTTGAGTTTTCAAATAGCTTACCTCGATAACACAGCCACAACGTTCAAGCATAACATCCGTTTGTAGACATGCCTGTTCCAATCACAAAGATAGATCCGCTTTCTAATACCAATGACCGGTTGAGTGCAACATCATGAGATACTAAATGCGTCAGCAATAACATGATGTGGCATCTCTCCGAGACTTGAGGCGACATGTTGGTCAAACTTCGGTCTGATTCAAAACACTTGTCTAAATCCACGGAGTCCAACCTTCATACATGTTGCAGAGGTTATCAACACTTGTGGCTTGCTTGATTAGATAATCCACTTGCTCTGGAACACTAACCTCCCTATACAAATCGTTAACAACACTTGCTGATGCGAGTTTTATTTACAGTCTTAATAATAAAGAGTTTATTGGCAAGTTGGATACTTGAAACGTACCTGTTATCAGCAATAATATTTCGACCATCTATCTTAATCTCCATGGACTTGAGAACTGAGAGTGCATAAGCATTTTTACCTGTATTTATCATTGCAAGAAGCCGCCTTAGGTTCTCAATTTTCTTGGGGGAATTTCGGCACATAATTAATTGGAAGCACTTTTGGATTGATAGACTAACCTCTTGTGGTTCGAGTATGTGTCCGTGTTGGAGGAGAAGCAATAACATCACTTTGAACCTCAGACTGTTCACTTGCAATTTGTGCGAGCCTAGCTAACATTGGATATAGACCCTTCACCGAAGATGCAACAGATGGTACCAAAGGTCTAAGGTTCTGATAGATCTCTCCAATTTTTTCACCGTAAGATTGATATATAGCTTGTCCATGAATGGACGAAACTTCAATGTCTGTCTCGCTTTCCCTGGCCAGTACTTCAGCAATAAGAGCATTATCCTTTGACAAAGTTGAGTCTAGCGGAACAAGGATTGCATTTGCCTGTTTATTTATTTAAGAATTATAAGGCATTACGTTTTTTTGAATAGCAAGAAAAATCAAAACATGTCTAAAACCATAAGCAGAGACGTGCAAGATGTAAACCACCTTTGAAAGATCATCCACGAGAGAACGGTGTAAAGTGGCTGCCTCCTTTCCCAAACTATGAACATCATGCAGATCCCCTGTTGTTGCGAGAACCTACAATTTATCACACAATATATCATATACCTAGCATGTATATCAGCGAATACAAAATCGTTGTCACTAAATCCTCTAGTTCTAGAGGCTCACATTAAAGATCTGATACCACATTTAGCTCAAAAACAAAAGAATTGCAGACTATATATAATCAGTCGTATCTGAGTTTTCCAGAGATAGAATGTAAAAAGTTCACCGCATAAGTAAGAGAGCTTGGACAGATGGTTCTAATCTCCGACAAGTAGAGTTAAGATTCGAATTTTCAAGTAAAAACTATAATATCCTAGCAACACTTCAGTATGATAAATTTGGAAGTCAGAAAAGCTAACGCTAATAAAAATACCTCTTTGAGCAGTGCACCAGTTTCAGTGGTCAAAGCAGTGTGGCCTCTTGATGCCCGGAGAAAAGAAGCTAATGCAACACTAACTTCATGTGTGCAATCCCTCACTGACAGAATAGTACTTTGCAGATCACCTGTAAAGTTAAATATATAGATATGGAATCATATTTGTTATATGCAGCAACATTGCCTAATCAACAAAACAACGACTAGGGCATGAGATTGTAGTAAACGAAATGCACTTTCTAGAAAGTGGGAATTCTAGGCTAAGAGGATAAAAGAATCTAACCTGACGCAGACTTAGCTTTCACAGAAGCAATAGAAAGCTCATTTGTGGCAGAATATAGACCAGTCGAAGCAGCTTCCAAGGTGCTTTGTGCAAGTTTCCATTCTTGTTCAACATCTAAAATAGTAATTTAGAAACAATGTTACATCTGCAATATGTACGAGCAATTTTTTTTTCCTATCAAAACGATTCAATCACTTACGTGTGAAGGATTGATAAGTAACCTCCAGTCGCGCAACTAAGTTCATATAAGTTTTCTGCCATGCCCTGGAGTCCCCCCTGATTCTCGGATCACCCTCAAGAGCCTCACACGGATTTCTGAAAATTCCATCTCTGGATGCTTCAAACTCCAGAAGAGACATGCAGATTTTGGCAACGTTTGATGCTCTCTCTCTAGCATCCCAAAGCAACTGCCTGCGTCTTGACAAATGGTCATGAAACTCGGTAGGAATACCAGACATCTTGGCCGAAGAATTTCCAGCTGCAACAGAACTAGATCCACCGCAAGCCCACCCAATCGCTCTCTCTAGTTGTCCTTCGGCTGCGATTGAGTTTTTCTCGCAAGCTTGTAGTCTTTCTATCGACCTAGTTATTTGGGGAATAGCAGAACGTATAGTTTCCAGCAACTTAGCTCTGTTGAGGTCTAAGAAACTAGAATAAAATTTATCATCACTGACAAATACTTGTTGCAATGAAGTCCTAATGTTCTGTGAAGGGGTCAATGTAGCGTCGTTCATCCATTCCATTTGAACAATATCAAGGCTTGTCCGACGAAGAGCATCAGTTATGTCCTTAACTTGTTTTTTCATACGAGACGCTGCTGATTTTGCAGCGATAGTAGTTTCATGAGCATTGCAATATTCCTCGAGCATTGTATGGACTTGTTTCAGATGACTATATTCTGGCTTCACTTGATCCTCTCTAGTACTTCTTTCCTCTGAGAAGTGTTTCAAACGCTCGTTTTCTTTATCCATCTGAGATAAAAACGCAGGAGCAACGCTTCCTGCTAGGTAGCAATCTACCCGTTCTTGAAGTTGGAACTCAAACTTCTTCTTTATAAAGAGAATTAGCTGCTCAAATCCTAATGTCTGATCCACTGACAGGGTAGCATCATGTATGCATGAATCAAGGAATGAATATATGATGCCTACTTTCCAGATGAAGAAGGAATGATCATTAAGTACATTTCTGAAACGCCATATGCTCTCAGCTGGTGACAGCTCACAGCTGAGGAGATTCCCTAGAGCAGGGAGCAAATCTGACATAGAAACAGCTGAGCTGCTTAAGGAGGATAACTTTTTGTCTAGCTGTTCCAATTCCCTGAAAGGCTTAACCAATTCAACCAATATCCCTGAAATTCTGAGATTGTTAAGCTTCTTGCATTCATCTGCATTAGTGAGCAGCCGAAACTGTTTCTCAGCTGAGACAAGAGCATTTTTAACCTGCTCTTCTTTCTTTACGAGCAATGATAGTCTCTGGCCCCATGATTGTTTAAGTTGGTCAAGCTGTGTCCGGCAAGCCTCTCCTTGAGAAGCAAATTCCTCAACCTCTTCCCAGGATAGATGTTCCCTGCTTTTCAAAGCTGCTTTTTCAAGAGCTAGCTGCCCCTCAGTGATATGGCCAATCTTTTTCAAGTAGTCTTGCTCAAGTTCAACCAAGGAATCTCTTTCCACCTTTATCTCTACGAGTTGCTCCAGTGCAGTATCTATGGATCCACGGACCTGAGAGATCAATCCAAAGGCATCCATGAGATCTGAATTACTTAACAAGTACGTTTTAAGAACATCAGGTACAACAACGTCTGTCATTTGTGCAATTAAAGTCTTCGATGAAAGCAAGGTTCTGTGGAAGATCAAAGCCCAGTTCTCTTCAACACGGTGAGCAGACCCAGCCAAACTTTCTCCCACACTAGAAATCTCCTGACCAGCATAATGTTTTACCTCGTTAAGAAAGTCCACTACTATCATGCACATCTCTATCTGCGCCTCTAAATTAGTGCTCAGACTCCTAGATTCGGATACAAGGCTTTCATTTAAATCATTTCTTTCCGTCGAAGCATTCAAAATATAGTGTACTTTTTCCTTTGACCGATCATAGAGTGAACTGATGGATGTGTGTAACAAATCCAATGCCTTCAACGTTCTTTCTCCAGAATCTTTAAGCGTTCTTTTTCCAGAGTCCTGAAGATTGACTCTTTTGGCTGCCTCATATTTATCAGATAAACCAGCATTGGTGCTTTCCACAAATCCTGGAGACTGCACATAATTAATCAAACCATAGAAGAGACGATTCTTGGCCTTCGATTCGGGTCCCGTTCCACTTGAGGCTTCCAGTTCTGCATACTCTTCCTCCAACTTCTTTACATCATCTGCATACTTTTCAACTTTACGCCACAGATCATCGTAGCAGTTCCTGACAGATTGAGAGTCATCCCCGTGTACTTTTGCATATTGTTCACCAGCCTGTCTTTTGGCAAGGGACAAGATATCCGTAGACAGAGCACGCGCAGCTAACTGCAAGACTTGCGCCCAATCATATACCTGACTTGTTGTATGGTAGTTCAGAGGTAAAATTCTTTGCAAAGCCAAAGAATATGTTTGAAGTGCAGCCAAAGCAGAGGAGAGGCCGTCACTGAGATCGTTGACTAGAAGAGAAATTTCTTTGTCAATATTGTTGCATTGTGCTTGTGTTGGCTCCGGAACTACAGTCAGTCGAACTCCAGCAACCAGAACAGCAGATGTCAAGGACAAAGAACCCAATATGTCCGTCAACACTGTGGGGGCAGTAATTTCAGGAATCATATCTCTTCGTAAGGCACCAAGGATCTTTCCACGCTGCTCCATCCAAACAGCTGTCTCTTGAGCTTTTTCAGAGACCAAGGCTTTTGCTCGAGAAAATTCTTGAGCTTGAATCTCAAAAGAAGCACGGATGTTTTCTAAATTGCAAGTTGCTTCTGCAACTGTAGTCTTCGCAGACGTCTCGCGAAGACTGAGTTTTGACCTTTCTTGATCAGCTTGAAGAAAAACAGATGATGCGATCTCATATTGATTCAGCACCTTGGAAAACCGCTGGAACAAAAAATTTCACCATCATTAAGCTAGCAAACGGGACCAATATCAATTCATAGACACTGAAAGAAACCATCTTTACCTCCAGAGACAATTCAACAGCAGGCAACGCAGCCAGTAAAAGATCATGATGCTCCTGAAAGGAACAACGTAAAACCAGTATAGTTAAGAGTATGCAAGTAAATCAAGCTAACTATGTCATAGTAAGTGGCACGTAATGCTAATTCTACAGAATTTTAAATTTCACGGAGAAGACACGTACTGTAAAATAAGTGACAAATGAACATAAACGAGAACGGAACAATTATGATGTATTATATCTACTTTGGTGCAATGAATGCTTACCTGCAACCGAACACGAATTTCTTGCACTCTTGATGAAAACAAACTCAAGCTAACGGCAACCTCCATATCTTTTCTTTCCTCACCACCAATGGCAGCATCATCATGGGAATTTCCTCGGGTCCACTCAACAAGTGGGTCCCAAACAAAAACCTCCATCAACATCAAAAGTGTATCCTTGTTTTGCCTCAGAACACCAAGAACAGCTTCACAATTTGCTCTAAATGTGCCTTCAACACCTGTCAACCCTAACGCAGCTTCCATTGTCTGGGTTAACCGAAATGGTACTATCTCAGGAACTTCAAGCCGTTGCCCTTTATCAAAACAGACATTGTAATCTATATGTACCACATCCCCGCTACAAAAGTCCATGAGGATGTTATCCAAATGTCTGTCCCCAAGGCCGAGCATGTGACCAACTATACTCATAGCTGCGACACTACCAGAGTACCTGTAAATCAGGAATTTCTCAACTTTATTTTCACGCTAACAAAATAACCGAAGTAAATGTGTGATGATGTCTAATATCACAGCAGCATAAGAGATCATGGGACTAAAACAGCAGGTCTGATCTATATAGCCACTTCTAAGGCAATCAGACAACGTTCCCAAACCCAATTAACAATCGCCTTATAGAAAATAGTGATCACTTCGTAATCTTTTAAATGAAGAGAAACTTTTTTGTTAGGGCATGCTGTTTTGTTCGCTAGGGCTTCCTAGAGGTATTAAAGCAGTTGAGTGTTAAAATTATATTTGCTAAGTACCTTTTAAACTTTGTTGCGAAGGCTTTGAACCCTTCACTAGCACACCAAAGTTCCCGGTGCAGTAGTTGTTTTGGCACCTCCTTCATAAGATCCAATTGTACTTGACGCTTAACATCATGAGGCCAGTCTCTTCGTGAAATCACTCTTCTTATACCTTTATCCTTTAGGGCCGGAATCATTTTCCCATAAAACATATCACTTGGTCGAGGAACAGGTGGTAGATCTGGACTTTTTGCACTACCAGGAGCTGATGGTGGCATTTGGGAAAGCTTGGCACGTGTCTGCCAAGACCTGAAAATGCTATATATGCTTATAACATTGTCTACCCACTGGATTAGACCAGCTCTACCACTAATAGGAGTGACAGAATAATAGCGAATGCCAATAGTACCACCATCTGTAGCTCGAGAGGAGCAGAAGAAAGTGTTAATTGCCTGAAGCAATTGCATAATTCTAGCGTCAAGGCGCAAGTCTTCCCTGCCTTTTAAGAGATAAATATATTTCTTTCCATCTGAGCCAATCATAATAAGCTTTTTAGGTCGTGTCTTGGTTGGAAGGATCGTCACATGATCTGAAAGAGAAGAAACAGTGACTATTCCCTGGAGTGAAGTGTCAGATTCAGACAACGTGGGTTGCTTCTCCAGGCCAGGCATTGGAATGTTACAGGATGATAACAAAGACAAACTAGGAGCAACTTCCTTTAGAGATATTGATGACTTCTTTTGATGAGAAGCCAGAGACGTGGCAATACTATCAAAAGGACGCCAGACTTCCCCCAGAGCAGCAGGCGAGGGAGGAGTTTTAAATGTCAATATTGCTGAATTTAGACGTTCTATGTACTCCTCATAGAACCAAACCTCATGAGGTGTTACAGGCTTCCTAGAGGTTGAAGCCAAGCGACGTTCCAGTGCAACAACAATAGGGGCCATCATTGCAGAATATCTTGCAGCATTTATATCATTCTTCTCACTCTGGCTTAGAGTAACATTTTCTGAAACACGAGCAGCCTCTTCTTTCAGCAGGTTTATCCGCCTGATTACATCTGGAAAAAGAAGTGAAAGTTAAATTTACTTACCTCGCTGTCCGAAAAAAGTGATTTCGAAACAACATAGGAAACTGAATGAAAAACAACATCGGACGTTCAAATAATCCAAGAGAAACTCTCTAGAAATATAACATCTTCAGAACTCTATATATTGATGTTCACCAAAAATTCTACACATTATGTTGCGTCCCTATTGCAACCCTGAAACTCTAACCGACTTACAGTAAGTTGATAAGCTGGTACTACAGTTATGATCAAGTATATTCGGCCTATTCTAGATATGATTGGCATATGTTGCACGTGAAGAAGTCAACTATTTGGTTGAATATCGAAGGTCACTTAAATACGAGCTAGGGTTCCATATCAACTGATAAAGAAATGTACAGTAATCAACAGTGAGTTAACTTCCATTGCCCTAATTAAGAATCATAAGCTAGAAATTTAAGGTTACCCATATGGAGATCTTGCAGTGTGCTGAGCCACAGTTCCTCCCAAAGGACAGTCACATTCCCCAGCTCATTAAGCATAAGCTGCACATCTTGGATTAATCTTGGATATAGTTCAGCCTGCATAGGAATATCACAAAGCACATATCAGTTGGTGCAGCCCTACGAAACAAGTCTAAGAAAGAACGAAAAGTTAGACAGAGTTTATGATAGTCAGCTTAGCGAAAATACAAGCAAACATGTAGCTATTAAAAAATTTCCATGACATCAGCAAAGAGCTAAGGATTTGGGAGGTTGAGATTCCTTTTTAGGGGAAGACATTCACCAGGTTTGATATGTGGGTCGCTTTAGCTTGCAATATATGCAGCGTTCTGACATAAAAGTAAGACCAATTTATAATCAGATTGAAGTTTAAGGTATAAATAATACCAGACAGGCCTTTACGTGCAACAGCTCTTCAGATGGCTTCTCGTCACAAGCATTCACGTCGACAAGTGTTGGATACACTATGGACCAAGGGCACAACTTCGCCAGCATTATCAGTAAGCCTTCTATTTCTTTTCGCACCACCTCCTCGGGGTGAGAGCTCAACCGAGCAAAAAGCTGAGGTGTTACTTCCTGTGAATATTGTTACCGGAGAGATTAGAAATTTGCTTTTATCTCAGAGACATAGAAATAAGAGAGAGCTCTCACCTGCCAAGGCTCCAAGGGAACCATCGAAAGAGCATGTCTCAGCGTATCTTTTAACTCCACTCCGTAGTTCAGAAGGATGTGCAAAATATACAGTGTTGATCTTAATGTATGGCTACCAGCTTTTTTGTTCAGTGGATCATAGTCTACGCCTGTAAACTCACTAGTGCGTAGATTTTTTGATGAATAACGAAGGTACTGTGTGAAACCAAGTGCTGAATGCCCAAAGAGGGATACCCGTCTTTTTCTCAGCGACCACCAAACTTCAATCAGCCTTTTAACAATAGGTGCTATATCAGTATCTTCCCCATTTTCCTTTGCGCAGAGCAGTGTATCAGTTAACTGGGAAGCTAGATGAACAGAGAGACTATCCCAATCACAACCTTCTCCACCAGGAGCTGCAGCGGCGTTTTCTATCGTTTCAATGACTTGCTTCTGCAATGCTTTCATCCTTGCTTCGGAATGGTCTGCAGTAGTTGTATGATGGTTTCCATCTTGCCCAATGTTTGTGAGATCCGTGGACTCATCGTTCTGAAGAAACTGCATAACAATAGACTCCACCGATTGAGTCTCATCTTCAGTCAAGCGAAACGTTCCAGGTTGGAGCTCTTGAGCAAGTATTCTTGAAGAGAAGGATGTGTGGATGGTGGACTCATTAGATTTGCTAAAAGACTCCGTTGCCTGACGAAAACACCAAGAAGCATATGAAATCCATGATTTTCCCATCGCAGAACAAAGTTGGGTAGACACTTTTGTAACCGTGCCAATCATCTCCTCACTGATAGCCTTTATGCTTGGTTTTGAGCTCTCGTATACCAAAGGCTCGCTACTTACAGATGAAGGAATCTCAGTTCTGTTAAAATCTGCTGATATCTTAAAGACGACCTTTTCCAAATCCAGAGAACTAGCATCCCCTTTGAGCCAAGTTGCAAGTTTTAGGCATGCTTTTGCCTTTAAGAAGGCCACACCAGTATCCAAACATACTGGATGTAACGCAGTTACCTCTGGCTGTACAAACGACCAAAGATCCACAACAGCATCTTGAATTTTGTTTTCCTCATACATCAGCAAGGCTCCCTGGTACTGCAAATTTGATATAAGAAAGTCCCGCAGCTTAACCTCATCACAACTGGATACATGATCATTCAAATAGACTTTAAGATGATTTGCAAGCAAGAAATTTCCTTGTTTGCGAGCAAATCCAAACAAGTCCATGCAAAGCTTTAGAGTAACCCAGGCTGTCGGCGATATTGTCCTATAAGTCCGTAAAACTTTTAACCAAGGGCTGCAATCACGATGAATTCTATTGATCATAGACTGCATTGACCAGACGCAGGAGCTTAACATTAAATTATTGTGTTTCTGCTTAGGTTCACTCTCTCTCATCTGATGACTCTCTTCAAAAGCATAGAGGCAATGCAACTGTGTAGCATATGGCGCTGTCTCGGATAATCCGTCAAATGAAAGAGCCAGTGAGGTTTCATCTAGCATTGATCGGGCCTTCTGTAAAGTATGTGAAACCTTTTGAATATTTCCCTCAGCTTGGAAAAGCATTGCCTGCAGAAGCATCTGTTCACTTCTTTGCAAGGCCAGCTTTGGGTTAAGTGACGGCTCAGCACTAGTTTTAGGCGTTAAATCAAGACAAGCCCATGCCCCCTGAATATCGCCTTCATCGAAGCGTGCTAAGGCCCGTATTGCATTCATTTCATTTCCAGCAGCAGTCAAAGAACCTGAAAAGCTTTTTCCCGCATGCCTTGCACGAAGAGCCTGCAACTCTGAAAGCCAGGAATCTAGAGATTTCCAATCAGATAAAGCAGCATAACTCTCAATTATCCGTTCAATTACAAAATGAATGTCATCAGAACCCATAGAGCTGAGACAGTCCTCTTCCTCTAGTAGGTGAGCAAAATATGCAGCCGCTTTCTCATATCGTCCATCTGACTGATAAATCAACCCTGTGATCCATGGAAACAACGTCAATTCATCACTGCGCTTCTGATTGTCACTTTCTTCTGCGACCAAAGGAGCTAAATTCATTGATACCCATTTGTTAACGCCAAGCAGAGCATGTGTATCATGATTCTGACTCAAAGCCAATGACATTTTCCGCAAAATTCCTGAGATGTCCGAAGTTATCTGAGCCTGTACTTTAAACTTTTCTTTCTTCACTAGTATTGCACGACTTTTAAGCTCCTCAAGTCGCAATGTGCAATACTCAACCGTGGCATTGTGAGACTGGAGTGATATACCAGCATTCATCATTGGTTCAGATATTCGAGAAAACCATTCTTCGCAAACTTTACGGTTGGCTCGGAAAAACAGGACACTTTGTTGAGGCGCTGAGGATAAAACAGCAGTCCCCTCATACGCATTGTACACGTTTTTTTTCAACGCCTCTACAAAATCCAACAGTAACCTCATTGGTAAGAGATGGGCACCAGATGAGCCAACAACATTTTGCTCGCTATCAACCTGCAGCACAGTTGTGATGTCCAAAAGCATTCGCTCTAGGACTGCAAAAGTTTGAGTAGGGCCACCAAAGTTAGTACGGAGACGTGTGCTAACACAAAACCTAGCAGCTTCATGCACAGCCCACCAAGCGCCTGCCAGGTTATTCGCCAAGCAGATTCTCTCAATCGAGCCTTTCTCAGCTTTTATCGCCAACCACCCATTCTTGATAAGGTTTTCATCAGGATGCCCATCATCCGTATCCTTTGTTCCCTGAAAAGCATTAATAAGCCCTTGGATCCAAGAAGAAAAAGGAACTTTCCATCTCTGGGAAACATAATTCAAGACAGAGACAAGTTGCTGCGACTGAAAATGATGGTCAGATTGCTTAAGTGCAAAGACTTGCTTCCAATGCAAGTAACCGTTTCCTAGCATAAGAATTTCGGGCCTAAGAGCCATATGTTCGACCTCACTGTGCATGCCACAAACATACTGGGTAGCTGGCAAGAGATGAGATAGCAACTTAATGAATGCATTCTTTATACTCGTATCTGGATCTCCAAGCTTTTCAAGGAGGATCTCAGCAAGGGAGTAAAATGAAATTGGGTGTATCAGCTTTACCACTAGAAGCAGCTCTAAAACCTTTGCAGACAAACTCCTCACTTTCGGTTCAGTATCAAATGCAGCATCTAAAACCGCCATTATTATATCTCTAACTGCACCAGCATACGGAAATGTTTCACAGAAGTAAGCATCCATATTCAGATTCTTCGATATTGCCATTAGGTTCTCACAGAATTTCTGAATCCATTCAAGCGACGCTAGCTTTACATCAAGAGGGGATGAAAAACGAAGAGCTTTAACCATCGTTAAGCTGTATTTCCTTAGATGCTCAACTACCATGGTAAAAAATGTATGCTTAACTGGTGTCTTCCCATGATTCGTTTCTTTAAGAAGCTTGCTGCCCGGCTGAACTAGCACGGAACAGTTACTAAGGAGCTCAACTGCAGCTAAACACTCTAACATCCTCATAATGCTGACTTGCAACTCCGAACACGCATCAACATATGACTCAAAAGGATTCAGCTTTTCGAAAACAAAGGAAATTAACTTCTCTGACCTCTTAAGATACAAGGCAGCAATTTTCGGTACGTCACTCAGACTTTTTCTCCCTCCAAGAGAAACACAGGAAAGTAGGACCTTCATATCAAAGTTAATCATCGCCAGCAGCTCGTTTTTTGAGAAGGCTTCATAGGCTGTAACATCAAAAGTCTTGTTTTCGCTTCCCGATGAGTCCACAAGTACAGTCTTCAACAACTCAAGTTCATTCATCAATAACTCCATCGCCTGTTGAATAATTTCTTCACTCTCATGTTGAAGCAAGAATATGTATGTGTCAGAAGAGCCTGCGGTAACTAAACGATTTTGGTGCAATCGCAGCCGAGATAGTGGAGATTCGAAGCAGAGCAACTTCGGCACACATGAAGAGAGGAGGCCTTGCTTCTGTAGGGACAGTAGCTGAAGATTAGTTTTCAAGGTCCCATGGATCTGAGAAGTTGTCATCTTGCCATGAACAGCAACATTCACATTATCATTCTGCTCTAAGCTCTTGAATAACATTTCAAGAGAAGGAAAATAGTATGTCGAAAACTTCTCGCGCAATATTTCTGCCAGAAGAGTCAAACACTTCCATAGATCTTCAATCCATTTTGCCCATCCAAACCGCTGCCCCATAGTAGATAAGAAACCCAACAGCCGAGGAATCATTTGGCTCAGAGGTTCGTCCATCTTATAAAGCAGATTGTTCTCTAGTAACCCAGAAGCAGTGGAGCGCAAGATCGCTAAGAAACAAGAAAGCAAAGCAAGCAGCCTGTGAAACTGTTCCGGGGTTCCTTCACTACCATCACTAAGTAATACATCCATGTCACCAAGAAACTTAGATAACAATCCAACCGAGAAGTCTAAATTACCCACCCAATGTTTCTGAAACTGCAAGAAGCTATCGAGGACAATCTGCCTATCAGAGTCGGGTTGGTCTTGTAATAACGCCCAACCAAGCAACATATCAACAATGTCAAGGAAGTGAGGATGGAACAAAATAAAAAACTTGGAAGAGATCAAGAAAAGAACACCCAGAGCCTGATTCAACAAAGGAATAGAAGTTCTCTCATCTTCAAGAAGAGACTTGCATGCGTCAAGGATGGGCAAAGCATACCTATCTATCACATGAACATCCCCAACGGAAAGAAACTCCCTGACACTCTCAAGTGCAAGAACAGTGCTCCCATCTTGAACACTAACATCCCTAATTAACGGCAATGCCCAATCAATGAAGCTATCAACCAGCATCAAAAGGCTCTGTCTTCCAATGAATTCTATAGGAATAGAGCAGACAATAGCACAAAGAGCTCCGTACGCAGAAACACTAGCTTGCCTGACATCATAAGACCTGCAGAGATTCAAAAAAGATTGAGAGGGGATAACGAATCACACTCTGAAAGGAAGATAGGGTTGGAGAAGCGAATGATTTACTTGTCAGAGAGAAGTTGCCAGAGACCAGAGCAAAGATAGGAAGCAGAATTAGCGATGAGGATGGAGTTGGGAGGGTAAGTAATAGCTCTGTGGAGAGACTTCAAGGCGGCGAGACGAGCCGAATCGAGGTTCCTCTCCGGTTTGCTATCTCTTGGCCCCAAAGGAGCTGAAGAAATCTTCTTTTTGGTCTTTTTAGGTTTCTTGCTTTTGAAGGGAGATGAAGCATTGGTACTAGCAGCAGCAGCAGCAGCAGAGGTTGATGGAGGAGCGACGGGGTCCGAGGAAGAGGAAGAGGGGTTATTAGTTGGTAAAGCTGCCGAGAGAAGAGAAATCAGCTGCTGTTGCTGCTGATGGTGGAAGCCTTGCATCATATCAAGTCAATTGAAGCTTCGAACACGGTGGCGATTGCAACGGCGAAGACGATGCCGGTGCTCGATTTTGCATCTCTTTCTTTTCTGAAAATTATTGGGTTTGTTTTTATTTCTCAAGTCTAAGGAAGAAAAACACACACAAAACTATACGGACAAAGTTATCAATATGTTAATATTAGGGTTAATTTCGAAAACAAAACTTTTAAATTGTAGTATAAGATTTAAAAGTTAATTAATGTTTTTTTTTGGACAAAGAAAGTTAATTAATGTTAAATAAACGAAAATGGAAGAAGGATCGGATGTAGCCAAATCATAAACGAAAATAGAAGAAGTATCGGGTGTTAGCCAAATCCGAAAATGGAAGAAGTATAGGGGAAAAAAAAAAAAAAAAGCTGTCTAACGAAATTGAAACCCTAAAGTATGGACTACTAGGTAATTTTTCCGTGCTCATGCACGGCTTTAAAATAAATATATCATAATAATTGATTGCTACTTATTTTTAATTTTAAATTAATTTATAATTTATATGCATCACTTATATTAATAATATTGTATTACTTTAATTATAATATTTCTAAAATAAATATATTATAATATTGTATTACTTTAATTATACATATGATTTTATATATGTTATATCTAATCGATATTATTGTTTTTCGGTCGATTTAGTTATCATTTGGGTAAATTGGATTGCATCTATGAATTCAACTGTAATATTTTTTATTCTATATATTAAAATTTTGATTAATTTCTTATTTGCATTTAGGTGGTTGTTGTCTTAGATATGTAAATATATTTTATGAAGATAATATATAACTTAAGATATATTGTGCTTAGAATGAAATAAAAAATAAACTAAACTGTCTGATTCCAAATTACGTAAATTAATATAAAAAAAATGATAATATTCTGAAGTCTCATGCATATATATAAATTTTACAAAAGAACAGAATTGTAACAGTTAGTTAATATTTTATTTTCATTTTAATATTTTTTGAGTTGTCCTATGATTTATATTTATAAAATAAATTATTATTTTTATATATATATATTCTTATCGTAGTTAAATCTATGATTTTAGATATAAGTTGGATTAGTCGAATCACTCATGTTGTGAGTATATTGAGTTATATATATTCTTTCAAATTCAAAATGAAGTATAATTATTTTTTTATTCTAATTAAGTCAAATGTGCATGTATTTCGTAATATTTCCCAAATTATATGTTGATGTTTTTAAAAAAATATTAGAAAATAAAGTTATGATCAATAGGAAGTTACATGCGTAAGTAGCTGATACATTTTTGAAAGCTCATGAACACATATCAATATTACAATAATAAAATATTCAATAAATTCTAAATAATTTATGTCTTTGATTTATTAAATAGAAACTAAAATTTATTTTAAATAATCTTAGAAATTAGAATTCAGATTTGCTTTGTATTTTGATTATGGTTCTATTAAGTTCCACAAACATAAAAACATAAAATTTAAAAACAAATTTAATATTAAGAAAAAATAACTTTAATAATAATAAAATATAATATATGTACCTCATTAAATTATTTTGTAATTATTTGATCAAACGACGTTTATTTTTTTTTAAAATAGTTTTTTTAATATCTCTTAAAAATAAGCACTAAAAACTGTGATTTTATTTAAAAATAATATTATATAAGTAAAATATAATTTATCAATATTTTTTTGTTGTACTTGAAAAATATTATAGTCAACTAAATATATGAAAAATAAATAAAACATTACAATATTACAATTATAAACTATTTTTAGACAATTAAAATTATATCAGTTTATGTTACTTAATTATTTTATGTAATCATCTAAGAAAATATATAGATATATAAAAATATTTTTATTACTTTGAAATATTTGCTATTGTTTAAAATTATATTTTAAAATAAATAAGATTTCTTTTTCTAATATCAAGATTATATGTGTAAACTGTTTTTTAATGAAATCACATTATATAGAAATTTATAATTTTCATCTAGGAGAATATAGATATAAGGAAAGTATTTTATTACTTAAAAATTATATTTTATGTTATTTAAAAGTATTTTTTAAATGTAATATTATATGTTGTGAACTTTCCTTTCTTATGAAATCATATTATATATACATATATTTTTGTTTTTCAATTCTTTTTTTTTAGTTTATAAAAAGTTTCCTTTTTTATTATATGTGTATATTTTTGGAAAATTTTTAAAAGAAAACTAAATAGAAAATAAATAATAGTATTTAAAAATATCATATTTAACCATAATAAAATAATATTTTGCGCGATCCACGGACAATCCCCTAGTTTAATATAAAGAGTAGTATACCAAAGAGAAAAAGACCAAAATAGCACTAAATCAAGTTTTTGTTCCCAAACTAGCACTCAAAGTCAAAAGTCACAAAAGTAGCACTCAAGGGATGGGGTTTAGGGTTTAGAATTTAGGGTTTAGGGTTTAGAATTTAGGGTTTAGGGTTTAGAGTTTAGGTTTTAGGGTTTAGAGTTGAGAAGTGAGGTTTTGGGGATAAGATTTCAAATTTTGAAAAATAAAAAATTTAAATTTTTCAAAAGATAAAATGCTATTTTGGTCATTTTAATTTTTGAGTGCTATTTTTGTGATATAAACTTAGAAATGTGCTATTTCGGAGATTTGCCCTATATCAAATTCAATCTTATATTTTGGGTTAAACCTTAGGTCCTTAGGATTTAACAAGTTATGGGGGTAATTCGATGATACTTCAAAACGTTCATGGACTACTAAAAAAAATACTAACTCTCGGCTTGGAATATATTTACACATTTTAACGTAGCGGCGGAGGAGGTCAGATACAGAGTGTGCCCTAAATTGAAGAATAAAAGTTAAGTTTTGTTTTAGAACTTCCGGCGAGGGTAAAGCGATGTCGTACGACGATGTAGAAATAGAGGATATGGAGTGGAACGAAGAGATTCAAGCGTACACGTATCCTTGCCCTTGTGGCGATTTGTTCCAGATCACGAAGGAGGATCTACGTCTAGGCGAGGAGATCGCCAATTGCCCGAGCTGCTCCCTCTATATCACCGTCATCTACAACATGGAGGATTTTCAGAACGATACGAAGAATAATAACGAACCTAAGAGTCGTCAAGCCGTCGCCGTCGCGTGAGGTGAATCTCCCAAATTTGATTTCAGATTCAATACTTTCTGCCTAGACTGAAACTAACTTTGATCGAATGGTTGAGAGGTAGATTTGATTGTAATCTTTTTAGTACTTGTTTTAGTCGTCTCTTGTTGTGTTTGAGCTGGAAGAAGATAAAGCTATTTACTTTCTTGAGCTTTAGTTTTGTTTGCGAGAGTAGATAATTAAGTATTTACACGTAAACAAAACCAAACACCTTAAAACCAAATGTACAGGCTGCTCTTTTTCGGATTACTCACATGAGAATATGTTTGCTTCTGTCTAGAATGTCATGTATCATCGGTTGGGAGATTATTGGAGAACGGCAGGGGAGATTGTTCTCTTTTGCAAAAGTTTTGGAAACCATGTTGGAAGTGTGTCACCATCCTTAGATTATGGGTATTATTTATTACATTAACCGCATGTATAAACAAGTAAACAGAGTGTGTTGTGTTGCTGATCATTGATGATTATTAAAAAAAAGAAGAATGCTTTGTGCTTTCTTTGCATACGTTCTTTATTTGGTGTTTGTAGTTTGAAATTTTGATGAAGCAGACAGATGAGAAAACTCTCAACTAAAAGCATCTCCAATCTACTTCAATATCTATCTCTATATTTTACCTAAATAAAAAATAATTATTATAGATATGTGTTTGTTCCAATATAAGCTTTTATAATAAAATTCTTTTATTTTAAAAGAAAATATAAAATAATGTTATATTTTGATATTGAAATAGCATTATTTTTTTATTTTTATTTAAAGAAAACTCTACTATAAAAACATATACTAAAGTATATCCATTTCTATAATGAAATTTTTCTGTTATAAAGGAAAATATAAAAAAAAAGTCTAAAAGGAAAATATAAAAATAGGTTGGTGATGGTTTTATGACTTGTTTTCCTCAGTAGGGTCAAGAAGTCTAGGAGCCTACAGTACATTTTGTGAATGATGTTTCAAGCACATCTAGTAAATCCCTTTCACCATAATTAAAAAATCTCTTTCTCTGTTTCGCAAAAAAAAAAAAACAAAAAAAAAATGTACGTAATTAGTTTATTTAAAAATGTATATAAAATTTGCAAATATCTGTAAAATTTTAATGATTTCAAATTTAACAAGCAATTTAGTAGGGTTTTTCAGATTTATGTTTTTTTTTGTATTTTTAACATAAAATTCTTTAAAATCTACTAAAATTGAAACAAATTCTTATATATATATATATATAATGTGTGTGTGTGTGTGATTAATAGCAATGGATTTCAAATTTTCTAAGAACATCTCCAACATTTTTTTTTTCATTAGATTCATATAGACTCTGCAATCAAATTCCAATTTAGTTATATATTTCCCTATATAATAGTATCTGGAGATAAACTTATTTCAACTCATCTCTATTTATTTTCTTAAATTTTAAATTGCTATTTTTCTCTATTTATAAAGGAATGAATTACTCCAACTCATCTCTGAATTATGTGTTTTAGGAGATTTTGGACTGTTTTAATTTTAGTGGAATTTCGGCGAGTTTTGAAGTTGTTTGGGTGATTTTAATAAAAGTTTAAAAATAAAAATAAAGTTTAAAGGTGATTTGGTAAAATATTTTCTGAAATTTTTAGAATTGTTTAGGTGATTTAATTGAAATGTTAATATTTAACACGATAGACTCTAGGCATTGACCCCAATCTCTGTGTAAGTTCCACAATATACTTCACCCGTGAACCATTTGAAATTAAACAGTGTGAATTGAGCAACTGAAACTAGAAAAATTTTAATGTTTGGGGAAGAAAAAGTATGTGGCCACCAATATTAGAATGTTGACCAAACTCTATGTTTTCACCACTCACCACGTATCAAACCATGAAGACTACAAGACAATTTCAGAACAGCTTCAACTTAAAACTCACACCTATAGAAAGACAATTTCAGAACAGCTTCAACTTAAAACTCACATCTATAGAACACCATTACTTCCATTAAAAGTAGCATCATATACATTATGACAGTCATCTATACTCTTGAGTGGGATTTGTTGTGTTGGTTTTGGCTCTGGTCTCGTAGATTTTGTTTATATACACAAATCTGCAGGCCTTTAACGTTCAAACCAGTAAAGATTTGCATCTTAACGAAGTGGTTGGTCAGGTCTGTGCTATGACTGTTGGCTATGGCATGCTTTTTGCTGGTACAAGTGCAAGTATTTTAGTTTCCTCTCGCTTTCTACTTGTGCTAGTTCTCTGCTTCTTTGTTGCTTCTAAAGTAAGTTACTTTTGTGCAGTCTGGTAGCATATATGTCTGGAAAGCAACTGACACCGAGTCTGATCCTTTCACATATTTCACATCTATGGAGGGATGCCATAGCGGTGAAGTTACATGATTTATTGTTGGAGGTCAGCAACTACACTCTGGGTCTGTTGATAAAACAATAAAGGTGTGGGATCTGAATACAGTGAAATGTACAATGACTTAGGCAACATACCGACACGATCACCTCCCTCCCTCCTATGTTGGGATCAGTATCTCATATAGTCATATCGTCATCGTTGGATTAAACCATCAAAATCTAGGCTTATTCTGAAAATAGCAGCATTGTTATTGAACTGAATATTGCACAATCGACAACGAGGCTACATTGAGTCTGTGAGAGGATGGAACCAGGCTGACGACTAACCTCGTAGAGGTGCACGAGGGATTGCGTACTATTAGCGAGGTAGAGATAAAAAAGCTGAAATCTTCACGGAAGGAAGAGGTGGCTCGGTGTGGAGAGGAAGAGGAAGAGGAAGAGGAAGAGGTGGGGATGATGAGGAGAAGAGAGTGTTGGCTAGGTGAGGAGGAGGACGTGGTATGGAGAAGAAAGTGGTGGCTGGGTAAGGAAGACCATCAAATCCAGACTCCAGAGCACACTAACATGAAAGTCTCGACTTTTATGTGTTTACTAGGTGGACCGCCCGCACGCATGTGCGGAGTGCGGACATTAACATTAATATTAAATTAATATTATATTTACAACTATATAATATTTATGTTATATGTATATTGTTAATATGAAAGATTCGATGTTACATATTGATATTTATATTATATTCATATGAACAAAGAATATATTAGAACGTTTAGAAAACAATCACATTTAACACAAATCTTAAAACATCAGAAAAATATAATGAGAAAAAACAAATAATTCACGCATAACCCCAATAAAAAATCTGTCATGAAATATAAAAGAGAGATTTGAATTACCTCAGATTTATTATCATTGGTTTCATTGTAACAGCAGAGATCATTTACGGTTTCCTTCTCTAAGCTTTGAGTCAGAAAAGAGGTAATTCTAACAAAAATATTTAAAGATGTAAACAATCCCCAAAAGATAACAAATTATATAATTGATATGACAACGTCAATGAGTTTCAAAGTTCTACAAAACTTTTAGATTACCTTTGGCTCTCAGACGTACCGAAGAGGACCACACACAATAAATAAATGGCACTTGATTAGCATACATATCTTATATTATATTCTTGATAAGTGATTTAACTTTATAAAAAAGAAATTATCTTTTTTTGAAAGGGATGATGAGTTCCTAGGTAAACGGAGTCGTCTCTTTTTGTTAGTTGAATCACTACTGATTCAAAAATATTAATAAAGATACAACATGGAGAGGAAGAGAACATCAACAAACGGAGAGGAAGAATCCCACATAAAATTACCAGTAATGGTGTTCCCGTCTATGAGTTACTTATTGATTATCATACACCTGCGCAAGATCACAAAATTAGAATTTAAATTATAACGATCAAAAACATATGAAAACTTAAAAGATAGATGCGTGAAACTAATGGGGGTGGCGTGATATTTATACAGCAAATTAGTTTAAGTTTCTAAATGACCTAGTTTTCAAGAGAAACTATGGGATAAAATATCCTCTAATAAATTTTAATTCAGTTATGAGATAGAATATCTTCTAATATTTTTTTAGAAATATTCTGGTTATAATATATACATAATTTTGGTAACTCAAATCTTGTTATATATATATTTAAATATTAAATGCATGATATTAGGAAAGAAGATATTAGGAAAGAAGATATCTCGTCAGTTGATTGCAACTAGTTTTTTATAAAACAAATCTCACTATAACGATTTAAATAATAAATAATAAGGAAAAAATAAGGAATTTTAACGTTAAAACCCCTCAACTAAGTTTGTTTTGGGTAAAAATTCCTAAACTAAGTATTTAACGAAAATCTCCCTAAACTAACTTTATTTAATAAATTAAACTCTGATAGGTCATAATTACTATTACTACCAATAAATCTTTAGTTTAGGGGTTTCTACACTAAGCAAACATAGTTGAGGAATTTTTCCATTAAAATGAAATAAAATCAAAATATTGTAATAGGAGGATAAATTTTAAAAATACATTTTATAAATTAATGTATAAGCTTCTATAAATGACCTAGAACCTCTTATAATAATTTAAAACGTCTGATTTTTATAAATGTATTTATAATTTTATAAATGATTTATAAAGCATGCATTGAATTATTAGACATTGATAGTTATTATGATACTTTATATACAAATATAATTCTTTCTGAATATAAAATCATTATATCAATTCAAATAAACACTTTTGTTTATTATTTTATGTAATTTATAAATATGTAAAAACATTGATCGTATTATTACTCTTTCATAGTTTCAACAATTAGTTACCATAAATAACTATTTCTAATATTATGTAGATTATTTGGAAAGTGGTAATTGAATTATACTTTTCTTTTAGATAGAATTATAATAAATAAAATTAAAAATATCGACCAATCAAATTATAACAATTTGAAGAGTTCATTTATGATGAACACGTAATAAAAATCACTGATGTGACTTCTCAATCAATATATAGTAGGATTTATAGTTTTATAAATAATTTATAACATTATATAAATAATTTTAAATTTATTCTGTAAACAACTATCAATAATTTAAAAAATCATATTAATAAACATTTTTGGATTTTGTAATATTTAAAATAGTTATTATATAATTATATTCAAATACAATTCATCAAGTAAAGTATAAAATTATTATAATTATCTTATATAAAAATTCGTTCATTATATTTTATAGTTTATAAATATTAAAAGTAATAAATATAACATTATTAATCTTTCTATAATTTCAAGATTTAGTTGCCATAAATTGTTATTTGTAATATTCTTTAGATTATATGGCAAGTGATGTTAAATGTTTTTAAACTTATCTTAAATTTTTAAATGTAATCTAAATAAATAAAAATTAAAAACAATCGACCAATCAAATTATAACAATTTTTTAAAACTTCACCTATGAACGACACACGTCACCAGACCTCAGTAAAGTGACTTTTCTTTTAATATATAGGGGGATACATATTTTCAGAATGTATTGATTTATTTATTTTACAGTCTTTTCAAATAACATCGACTAGAGCTAGAACCCGCCCGACCGGGCGGGTGTTTTCTTTTGTTTACGTAATGTAATTAATTTTTGGGAAAATTGTTTTTTCTTAGAGCAAAAAAATGGTAACTATGTCCTTTTAGACTAATCTATACTACTTTATGTTCCATTAGACTAATTGTTTTTCAAAATGGCAGTAATGCCTTTAAAATTATAATTTTTAAACAAGATATATAATGAGTTCTATCAAGAGGGATCGATCGATCCATTATAAAAGCTAGAAAAATTATAATAAAATGATGACAAAAATACTGCACATAATACAAATATTTCTGTAACATAATTTCCCTAATAGTTGTTGCTTTTTTTTTAATAAAAAAGAAGCAAACGTGCATTTGATTACACTATGACAACAATATTGAGTCAATCCATAAATATATGTGAGCTAAACATTTGAAAAAATGAAAAACCCAACTTAGATAAGGTAATTTAAGTTGAGCCATATTTATATTGATCTAATTAAAATTTTTAAAATATCTGGTCCAACTAATCCAAATCTTTTTTTTACATGGAGAAAACCGTTAGTATTATGGAAAAAAAAACAGAAAAGGAAATCTAAAAAAATACATTCCGATCTCCATCTTTCTCTGTGAGAAAGACGATTATAATGGAGACAGTGAGATTATGCCGAAATAAATGAAAAAAATATTTTGTTGATTATGTTTTAATGTTAAAAGTCCATAATATATGATAGACTAAGATTTTGTTAGTGTTAGTTTGAATTTTGTGTGCCATCATATAATCTGTTTCTTTAAATACTCAGTGGTTATAATTTGAAAAAGGAAATGATAAGATCTCGTGCTTGTTCTACAAGTGTAGGCATAAAAAGGAAACGATTTTGTGCTTATCTACTTTATAATTGGCGTAAATGTAATTAGTTATATGGAAATTATAATATACTGGATTCTAAATTGTTGATTTTGTTTATGATATTTTGATTTGTACCAAGTAAATAGGGAAATTTGCAGATTTTCTGGATTTTGTTGTTTGTTTTGAATTTAAATGTATTCTCTTTTTATTTGTTGTGAAATTGGATTTATAAAATAATTATAATTATATCTTTATATTTAGATTGGAATGTCTTTATGAATTGCATATTTAAAATCATTAGAGGTTAGATGGTGGTGAAATTTAAAAAATACAGATGCTAATTTTTTAAAAAATTAAAGAATTTGTTTGCAAACATACGTTATGATTGTGATTATTTTTTTATATTGCATGGGAGCTATATGGAGGTAAAGGAAAACATGGTGTATTGGGTAAATTAACAAAATCGATGTGGTCGTTCAATAAAATAACAAAATTGATGTATAAGGCTTTTCTTTGTTTTTTTTAATATAATGGTTGTTCAAAAAAAAAAATTTGATGTGGTTTCCTTATTTGTAGGTCGTGGAGTTATTTTAGGAAATGTGGAAAAGGCAAATTATTTTAAGTTGAAACTAATTAAATTCTCAGTGACAAATGACTGTAAATAAGTTGAAAAATTAAAGGTTATTTTATAAGTGTACTTCTGTTTTAATAAAGTAGATGATTATGTTGTTCTACAAGAAGGATTTTTAACCAAAAATGAATGTCAACTCTTCTAAAATCTTCGTCAAAAGTTTTTTTAACTAAATATTGTTTACATTTGAATAACAATTGATTTGAAATAGTTTTTACAAATGGTTAGTTGAATAACATGGATTAACTTTTCACAAATCTCATATTGAATAACACTTGATTTGGAAAGAGGTTTTAAAATCACTTATTCAATTTAAAATCACTTATTCAATAACATGAGATTTTAACAAAATCCCAAAATCTTCTATTACCTTTAATTTAAAACACCCCCCTAAATATCATTTCTATTATAGAGTTTCCTTATTTTAAAGGAAGAAATAGCAAAGACATTGGAGATGATCTTAGTAGCCTCTTTTATAGTTTTTGTTTTTAAAATAATCTCTAAATGTTAGAGTGACAAAATAGGTCTTATTAAAGGGTTAAATGACATTTATTTTCTCCTATCTAATTTTATTATTTATTATTTATCAAATATAAAAAAAAAAAAATATTAAAACTGAAAATAATTTGCTTGGCAATTTTTTCAAATTTCTATTACAATTTTGTTTTAATCTCTTTTGGGAAAGCTATTTTATGTTAGAAAGTTTAGTAATAAATTTCTGAACGTGTATGATCTCTTCATGAACTTGTAACGCTTTCATAAATTTGTAAATATATTTATAAATGTAATATGTATGTATATTTAGAAAAATATTTCTAAATGTGTATGTCATCTTTTTAAAAATTTGATTAATATGCATATTTAAGAAATCATTACTCAATATATAAGATCTTTCAAAATTTTAAATATGTATAATATCTTTATAAAATTTTGATATCAAATTTATGAAATCTAAAACTTTAAGAAAATGTTATATATATATATATATATATTTTTTTTAAGAATGTCTTGCTAAATATACATATAATTAAGATTCAGTGAGGTATTCAATAAATATATACTTATGAAGATCTTAAATAAAAATTTAACAGTGAATTTTTAAATAAACATTTATGAAAGTTTTCCTAAATTTTATAAATATGTTATACACATTTATAACAACATTCCTAAATTTAGGAAGATATTTTTCTGGAGGAATGTTTTCCTAAACTCAAATTCAAAAAGATATCATACACATTAAAGAATATTTTCATAATTTTTTTAAAAAATAAAAATAATTTCAATAATTGTTTCAAAATTTTAGAAAATATTTATTAATTTTTATATATTTGTCGAATGCAGATATATTTTCTGAATTTTAAGGCCAAAACTTTTACAAAAGTTTAAAGCCAAATATATAGGATATCTTTCTGAATTTGTAAGAAAAAAATTGGATACATGAATTCCTTCATAAACGTGTAATTAGACTTTTGGAATGTATATTTATAAAGATTTTCCTAAATGTGTATAACATCTTCATAAATTTGACTTATATGCATTTTAAATATGTATAATATTTTTATAAAACTTATATATGAAATTCATGAAGGCCTTCTTAAAACTAGGGGTGGGCACTTCGGTTACTTTCTCGGTTTGGTTCGGGTTCCGTTCGGTTTGGTTAGTTCGGTTCTAGTATTTTTCCAACTGAAATAAACCATAGTTAATTTGGTTTGGTTTGGGTTCAATTTGTATTTGATTCGGTTGGGTTTATTTTTTAGATCAGTTTAATTAGGTTCTTCTTAATTAGGTGCTTCTTAGTTTAATTTTTGTATGAAAAATCATGTTTTAAAACATAAGTTATGTAAATATAAACTATGTGAACTAAATTCAATATAAAACTGAAATAAAAACTTTTAAAAAGTCATAAAAAGTATATAAGAATTAAAACAAATGAAAGTTAACTATAGAAAAAATCAACATCATTAGTAATGCCTCTTCTATCATTATTAAAAAAAATTGCAATGAATCACTTTCTATCTGACGATGTGGAGAAGAACTTTTGTTTTTAATAAAATTTGCTTTAGGTTTTAGGTTTAGATTTAACATCCACGTTTACATATATAAGAATATAAAGATACATACTTTTCTATTTTTAAATCAAATATTTTAATGATTACATATTCAGTTAGAAGAGTATATGTTAATGAATGAAAAATGGAAAATATGTGGTTTGGTATTAGAATTTTAGTATATTAGTATTACTAATATTTTTAATTTAAATAATTACAAAACACATTGGTTTCTCGGTTCGGTTTAAAACCAAACCATCCGGGTTGGGGAAATCTTCAACCGAATGGTTTGAAATATATTTTGGTTCGGTTTGAATCAGTTTTGGTTTGGTTTGACTCGGTTTGGTTCGGTTTTTTTTTCACCCCTACTTAAAAATTTAAGAAGATGATATACGTATTTAAGAACATCTACTAAATTTACATATAATTTAAATTCAGTAAAAAATACATAAATATATATTCATGAAGGTTTTCCTAAATATACATTTTAAAATGTGTTTTAAATACTTATTTATAAAAAAATTTCTTAAGTTTTATGAAAACATTATACACATTTATTAATATAATTCTAAATCTTAAGAAGATCTTATACTTATTCTATTTTTTTTCTTAGATATGCATGTAATTCAAATTCAGAAAGATAACATGCATATGTAGGAAGATCTCCCAAATTTTTTTAATCATTTCCTAAAATAAATTTGAAAATATATTTCAGGAAGAAAATTTTACAAAACAATGTAAAAATTAGTTTTTGAATTTTACTTTATTTTATTATTTTATTATTTATTTATGGAGTCGTTTAAGGACAAAAATATATTTTAGTGGCTATTTTAAGGGTGTAAGTGGTGACTGGTGACCAAAGAAATTATGAAACACTACATTGTTTAACATTTATAAGAAATTTCACCATTTAAGAGGAATAGTTTTCACTTTTCATTCTTTCTCATTCTTTTTATTGTAGGGAATGAAAAAAAAAATTGTTCCTTATTAAATTTGTTTAGGAAAATCATTTCTCATCATTCCTATAATTTTATTTCTATCCGTTCTTTCCTATTTGTTCCTGGTGTTCATGTGATGGTGGTTATTAGTTAGACCCGAAGTCATTTCTCTACAATAATGATAATTATTATAAAAAACACTAGTTATGAATTTGTTAGTGAGAAAATAACTATTTTGGGAGACAAACGATCCATTTTTACAGTCTAGATAACCGTTTGCAGTTTGCAGCGTTTCAACTCCCATCATTTCATTGACGGATCCTAAACCCGAAAAAACACACCCCTAGAGACATTCATTTTCGTTCTTATTCTAATCCATCCTTTCTAAAGGGAGGTACATCTTCAGTAGAAGTTAATCAATGTGTAAATCTAGCGACGACCCATATATATTAGATGCTTTACTCAGTTTTGAAAAAATGTGTTCCATTTAGCTATATTAAAAATATATCCATAATTTTTTATTTTTTTCTAAGCTGGAAAAACTCAAAAATAAACTTGGGGCCTAATCCATCGTTTCATTTGCTTGGGCTATGGGCCGGGCTTCATTTGCTTGGGCCATGGGCCGGGCCTGTGTAAATCCTTTTATATATATTCTTTTACTGGTTCTTGATATGTTCATACTGTTTTCATAGAGAAGAAGAGACCAAAGTATCTAAGAATGGTGAAATTAACAATCTTAAGAAAATTTTACTACAACCAACATGAGGATGATTGTAAATGGCTTGGCTGGAGCATCCGAAAATAGTGGTGTACAGAGTACAGTCCATGTTCAGACACGCAAATAAGCAAAAGAGATGGTTTCATCGTTGGTGTTGCCATCTCAAGAAGAGAAGCTTTCTTTCTTGACCAAGTCCAGCTTTACCCTTGCGATTCTCGTCTTGGTTTAGCTGCCAAGATGGCTCAGCTCGTGCTTTTTAGACCTAAGGTGGATGAGATCTCTATAAGATGGCTATATGGTATAATCTCAATGAGACTTAGTAGCAAAGATTAAAGAAGTAAAAAGATTATTTAGGATTTTGTTGCCTTGTGAAAAGAGTGAAGCAGGAGGATACATGGTTGGATTCGCAGGCTCGAAATACGCAATAAGATCTTTTTTTTATTTTTTTTGAGCAACACGCAATAAGATCTTATCCTGTAAAGGTCGCAGATGGAAGCAACACAATAACCCTTAAACCCTTGTTGGAAACAATCAACACTGAAATAGAGAACTGAGTCGTTATATGTATGGTAGTTAATGGAGTTTCAAAAGGGAGTACTGCAGAATCTGTTCTGGAAGAGCTTTGGATGCGATTCATGCAAAGGATCATCTTCTTCTGTGTGTCTGAACGGGACGGATTGTGCGGTTTCAATAGCAAAGTGCAAAGCTAGGGGAGGTGAAGCTAATTGCAACATCCGAATTCAGGTGGCGTTTTCAGGGACAGAAACCTTGAGTCACTGAACTCTTTGTACGAGGTTAAGAATATGAGGCAGTACTCGCTTACCGCCCTCTGTGCAAATGCTGTAAATTCTTTGAGCGGAAGACTTTTGTAAGAGAGAGAGACACATTGTAATGCAGCAGCTGCTATGTAACTGAGGTTCCTAAATAGGTCTTTTGAACTTTCATGTCTTAACAATGATGTAGCAAATAACTTACACCTCCCCAAGTTTGCAGACAAAAACAACATATCAATAAGATAAATGCAAAAGAAAGAAACACACAAAAGGTTTATATACAGAACCCTTCTGTCATTGTTGTATAGAAAACCCCCCAAATTGATGTTTTATACACAAGGAAGAATATTTAAAAGAACCCCAAAAAAGCACTAAAAAGAAAAAGAGAATCAAACTGTAACAAAGAGAAAGATGAGCAACTGGTTCAAGTCAATCATAGGCTACCTCCCTCATTATAAACATGGTGCTCTATTACTCTGACCGGCCGTTTGAGTTCTCCCTTATGTCTCTCAGAAGATCTTTCAGCTCGGGGAATACCGTTCGGAGTAGCAGCTCCAGTATTGCAAATGTTAGTTGCTTTATGCATACGTTTGACTGCGGTTAATGATTCACGAGTCAAGCCACAATGATGGATGATCCAGCCTAATTAAACCCTTTGCTCTGAAAAAGAAGACTAACCTGAGTGAAATAGAAGATGTCTCTTGCGCATCTCCTGTACTGATTGTGCCCTACCAAGCTCACCAAGGCTGTTGGCGCCCCATCTGATCATACATCAAGTATTGAGGCTACTTCCAATGAGACTAAAAACTAACTAGAGGAGTTAATTTGAGGAGAGCGTAAGATACTCACCGAAAAGGAATTTCTTGATTTCACTAGCCCTACGTGAAGCTTCAAATTGCTGCTCAAAGGAACTGGGTTTAACCTCCTTCATGCCACCAAGTTGGCCTGCGATTTGGAAAGCATTATCACTAGGGTCGGTCCTATCCGATGCCTCTTGACCGTCACCCACTCTGGTAAAGAACACGCCATTTGGCCAAAGAAGCTGCAGAGAAATTCAAATACGATTATTACAAGCATCACAAATTGGAGATATTACTCCATTAATACTATCATTTCCTCTGCTTTCTTACATCAACCAAAGTAAACTAAGCATCTTTGGATACTATCCTACTTGAGTTGTAATAGATTTCAACGAATGATCAAATATGATATCGGATCTCATAAGCAGGTGAAGATTCAGTTTACTTGTGAAAAAGATCAGGGAAAAACTTAAATCTTACATCTTGAGCCCAACGTATTCCATGAGCTACTGTGTCTTCATTCCGCAGCCAACACACTTCCCTCAGGAGCCAGTCATCCACAGCATCTTCCATAACTAGCTGTAATATTTGCTTTGATATCCAGAAAACTTGCCTCCTATAGTAATACCATTTTAAGATTATTCAAATAGAACAGCATGATCTACGAACAGATAACATCAGAAAGAATAACTACTTTGTCTCACCTTAACCAGCCCCTTCTATTTAACTGAAACACTTTATCGACTAGGTTCAAAATCGGCACACTGACATTGGGCGGATTCCACTGAAAATAAAAAGCAGAGGATAAGTATTCCGAAGATTCAAAATCAGAAGATACCAAAAGAACTAGCACTTTAAATCTCTTTGGTAATATTTTTCACTAAGCATAGTTAAATTCTAGGTGCAGTGATCAGATTGGGTCATTTGGCTTATGTATGTGTGTCATCAAGAAAAAATGTAGACTGTGCAAGAGAGACACTAAAGGACCATTTATGATGTACCTCAGGTACGCCAGTAGGACTATGAGCCACACTTGTGGATGGATCGGCATGCTGCGAATCGCTGAACCCTCTTACTTCAGATTTCGCTTTATAATCATTCTCCTTATCAAAGGGCACATTCTCAGGCTCTCCAAGACGTCTAACCACTCTTGGTGGGAAACACTTAGAGTCCAATTCATTATCTGAGTGCCACCCATTAGCTTCTGAAACAAGTCTACCTTCCCCTTGGGAATTCTCTCCAAGTTTGTCAATGTCTTCATTATCGGAAATGCTGCTGTGCATTGATTCGGTTGCAGTTTCCTTAGCGAGCTGAGTGTTTATGTCATGTACACTCCAGGAGAGATGGCGCGCAGGAACTTGATCATTTTCTTCAAGTGGAGATCCTACAACCTTGCGCATAAGGCCACCCGAGACCCCTTTAAACTGGCGTACAATATCGTCCATGGCATCATCAACATTAACTGCTCAATTCCAAAAAGAGTATATTGGCAAAGTAAAGCAACACAGGTAAACAATAACCACTTCTCTATTCATTCTGATCATTTTTTTTTGAAGCTACATATTGACAAAATACCTGCAAGAGTTTTCATCACCGATGAAGACTTTCCAAATGAATAGTTCTACAAAACGAAAACGGCAATGGTCAGATCATCTATGCAAATGGGGTCTGAAAGCAATAAAAGGTATTGCACTTAGGTCCTCACTTTTGAGGACTCCCTTAGAAAATCCCAAACTTCATATTGTTCAGCAACATTAGCTATAGACAAGAGATCCTGCAGAAAAGAGAAAAATGGCCTAATAAGAAAATGATGATGGTAATTATGTTTTTTTTTTAAATTGCTAAGGGGCTTAATAATACTTGTAGGTATTTGTCCAGCTGAATACAGCGGCGATGAACAAAAGCATCTTCGGTGCTTGATGAGAATATACGCTTGGGGGGCAACTGTAAATTGTAATTCGGGATTTCTTTGAGTTGGCGATGCAACCGCTCGAAATTACTGTATCTGAAGGGAAGAAAACAAGCAATGACAAAGTCAATATCAAAAGCTAGTGATATGAGTAACTAGTCCAATGATGTGCACAAGAAATGAGAAAATAACCTTCTCTTAACAAACCAAGTTTTGTTTTCCGTATCTGTCACCGCAATAGAATATACTGCAAATGATTTTGATGACAGCTTCTCAAAATAAGCTCCAAGAACCTGCAGCGACACAGACATAAGATACAATCTTCTGAGAGCTCTTCAACACAAAAGCAATAGTCATAAATTGCAAAAACACATACACAAAACGGAAAAGGTTGGTCAAGTGCATGTCTGTCGCACACAAACAAAAAAACAAGAGAGTAATACAGACCCAAGAGCTTACCCGACATTTCAGCTTTGAGCACTGCTGACTCTCTTTGTGAAGAACGATGTTTGGAGATTTACTATCACATGTATGATTCTCATTGTGCTTGATGTAAGCACTGGTGTAGAAATCTGTGATAAGAGGCCCCTCACCGACTCCTAATAGTGCCAGCCTCGTTTCAGGTTGTAAAAGATCCGACGTACTATTAGATCTCTTAAGTCTATTCTTATTCCCATCAGAAGGAGGTTCATTTCTAACACCAACCTCATACATGTGGCGCCCACCTTCACATGAAGCTGTTCTACTAATATCCTCCTCGATTTGCGCTAGTGAGTGCTTATCAACGCTAACTCTAGGGGGCAAATGTACCACTGCTTTTTCTTCTGCACCAGTAGTAGTACTAACTGAAGAGCCCGTTTTCAGAGATTTTTTGTGCTCTTTCTTTTTGTAGTTTCTTCCTTTAGTCCACATGTTTTCGAGGTTTTCGGGAGTAAGAACCTCGGTTCTCCTTTGCGTTGCGACCTCTAGCATCCGAGCCCAATCACCAGAGTGCTGTTGAATGCGCAGTTCAGGATGTCTTTCATCGTCTACGGATGGTGTTTCCTGCTCATCAACTTTTGCCAAATTCATACTTTTTGCTTGGCTATCGGAGGCTGACAATGAGGCAGAGTAAACACTCTGTTCTTCCCCAGAAAACTGCTCAAAGTTTCCCTCTTTAATAATATTGATAATGATCTCAAGCACTTCGTTGATACGCCTGGGAAAATATGGAAACTAAATTAGCATCTCTACTTTAGACAAACTGAAAGCAGCGTCTAAAGAATAGTTTCCACTGGATATATTTATCTGAAACTCTGAAAGCATAAGTTGTTCCTCGCTAGTTCGTATTATAAAACACCAATAACATTCTGGAAGACAGATAGGTAGAGAACTTACTCGGGGGCTGCTAAATTCAAAAGAGGTTGAACTACCAAGCAAGTAACAATCTCCCTAGCTATTGTTCGAACAAGAGGGCACTGAGCTTCTCGTGGTCTGAGAACCACAGATAATATGCCAGCGACTATTTTCTGAAGAACCTGTAAGAAAAAACAAAGAGAACGTTCAGGTAAAACTGAAAACGCCACTGCCTAGTTTTCATCAGAGCTATGCCGTCATACCTTGTACTCACTCTCAGGTGAGATGAGTGCAGGATAAAGTTCGCCAGAAGCCATAAGATGGTATTTCAATCTGTCATCTCTCTCTTCAGATGACAATGTCTTCATAACATCAGTACCTATAGCAGCGTGGTTTCTTCTAAAAATCTCCAAATGATCACCTATCAGATCAACTATATCCCTGCAAAATCAGGCATTTGATATTTCATCATCATCCAAATCAAAACTCGAGAACTTTGATGGCGAAACAGGACTAAAAGACGGCACCTAGTTAGCAGGTCGACGATATTGATCTCTTTAACCCTTACAGAAATTTCACCAAGAGCATCCATGATAACTCCACGGATGAGTTCAGGGGCCTCTTTATCAGGCGTGATCAAAGAGTACCACAAATTAATAACGAAGTCATTAAGGATCTTGTCGATGAAATCATTGATGGCAGCTTCCACAACAGGGGAGTCGATTTTCTTCTTCCACCTAGGAGGTGGTGGGGTAGTGGAAAGACGAGGATCGTTCAAGGAGAGCTGCTTCTTGTCGGGATAAGACAACCTGCTCTGTCTTGGATCTGGCATAACTTTCCATCTGAACTCAATCTGATTAAGAAGAATCCGAAGAGCGCCAAGAATGAGGATTGCCATTGGCAAATTCATCCACATAGACTTGCTCGTGTCTGCATGAGAGAGCAAAAGAGAACATCAATAATGATTAAAACATGAACAAACATATCAAGTGAAGTGGGTTTCTGAGTTCCAAAATGATCTTAATTCCACAAACAAATACAGAATCTCTTGTCTGAAACTAGAAATCGTGATCTTAAAAGTCATCCAAATCCAATTTTTGCAGCTGTAATGATAACCAAAAGTGTCTGAAACTAGAAAGGTGTGAGAAATAGACGTACGGGTCAAGAAGTAGGTGACGGAGAAGATGCACAAGGCCCACCATACGGTCCGTATTTTGGCTTCCTCGATCAGATCCTGTATAGTCTCCATCGCCTTCATCGCCGCCGCACAAATTCGATCGCAGGGAGGATTTAGCTTCTTACTGTAGCCCGAAAAGGGAGAAGGTCGTCAAGATTTGGATCAATTACTGATGATCCAACATCGTGGATTCTTCCTTCTTCTTCCTTGGATTTTTTTTCTTCTTTTATTACTTTTTGGGCATTGTTCTTCTTTTTTTTTTTTTTATTAGACTGCGGAGACGAGACAATTTCTCCGGACACATCAACAAAGGTAATGCGGTGTCGTTTGCTCTCGGATGCAAGTGCTATTGTTTACAACACATATTTAATTAACTCTTTCCCAAACGTCTTTTCTCTTTTCTTTTCTTTTTCTTTTTCGAATTTAGAAAAAAAAAAAATTGAATGAATCCCCTACATTATTTTTTTTAACACTTGATATATTATGTTATTACAAACTCGGAGAAATATTACAGACGATTCTACAACCGACAATTCTACCTACCTTACGAAGATTCACGTCTGACTGCATCACCTGAGCTGCCCTATCGGATCCATCCTTGACGATACTCTTTGCGTCATGCTGCAAATCTCTTGTAAGCCGTTTCTCCATTAATTCGCATAATTCCACTTTTTCCGGGAATCGAAACCCAAACCTGCTGATGTAGAAGCATTAAACCCCTACATTATTTATGAAGTGATTTTAAAAAAAAATTGCTTATGTGTCACTACCACATTCATTTTTAAGAAAAAAATGACCTGGCTTGGTAGAAATGATGACTTGTCTTAATTTTTATTATGACATGGCAAATTTCATTTATGATGTTATACATTTTTGGTAAATTTTTTAAATATAACCATTACTTATATTTACTACCATTAATGAAGATTTTAAACTAATAACATAATTATAAATATATAAAATTTCTAAATCAACTTAGAACTGAAAAATAAAAATATTTGAATTTTATATATATATTTTTGCCAAAATTAATTATGAATATATTTGTTATTTAAATGCTCAAATTATGCATGAGTTTTTCTTGGGGGTAAACACGTACGTTTACCAACCAATAACAGTTTGTCACTACGTATTCAATTTTTGTTTTAATAATTTACCAAGTTGTATTATGTTTTTAAAATATAAAGGTGTTTTTAAAATATAAAGCTTAAAATAAATAAATAAATAGTAGTATCTGCCAAAAAAATAATTTTTTTAACACAAAATATGAGTCCGTTGCGTTGCAACGAGTTTTATTTGATGTTTTAATTTAATAAAAACCATAAATAATAAATCATTTTATTATAGTATTATGATTGTTTCTTGCATATGTTGTTTGAGATTTATTTTATAATTAAAACCTGTTTTCACACCTAACTTCAAGTTAATATTTTTTTTTTTATAATCATGGTGCATAGATGAATTATTATAAACTTTATACTAAGGATTAGAGAAAATACTATACATAAACATTTAAACTGAACACAATCCCGAACACATTTAAAAAAAATCCCGAATAAGAAATAAAAAGTAAAAATGAAAGTTAAATACGCTAGTCGAATCAATGACAACATTATACATGTTCTTATGTACTAATTTAATGTTTTATTAAATAAGTCTTTAAAATTTTATTTTGCTAGGATTTTTAAAAAAAGGAAAACATTCTATTTTATAAATCTCCTTTTAAGTTACAATAAAAAATAATATTAAATACTCTTTTACAATTGTGTGTAAGATTTTAGAAAAGGTAAATTACTGTGAACCACCGAGAAGGGTCTTGCTGGAAAACAAGACTTGGACCGAGGAACTTAGCCTTGCCTTTAAACTGTATAGAGAGAGGTAATAGACGAAGAGTTACTGACTTTATCATCTTAACAGCAAAATATTTATTATTATGAGGGAGTAGTAGCAAGAAAGAATGTTTTTAGTTTTATAAAAGTATCGAATTATCCAGATGGGGAAGACTGTGAAGTGGATAAAGATTCACACGTTTTTTACAGAGAAAATAAAGTCATTTTGACAGTGATGGTCATAGAAAATTGATACCACTCAAATTACCCTAAGGAGTGACTTACTCTCTCAAATAAGAGGTTCAATTATAGTATTTAGGGATCGAATCCACAAGGAGCTAGGAAACTTATTAAATCTAGTTAAATTATTAATTCTAAGTGTTTGTTGTTTTATGGGTTTAAAAGTAAATAGCAATCCTAATTGAGCAAGTCTATTTCTCGACTAACAAGATGATTGGGGGTGTAGCTTATTGGAAAGGTATTAGATGCAGGGTTTCTATTCAGGTGTTGGAGATTATAATCTCATAGATGCCTAACAGTTGCATGCATGATATATTAGAGCTCAACTCCTTAATCACAGTGATCAGTAATGGCCATTTTTCACTGGCTAACTAACTAGATCTTGGATCTCAACGGTTAGTCTTTTGATCACAAGAAAGTGTCAATCGATGGTCCTATAGGGATATCGATCGATACACCTTTCACAAATATTGATCACAAAAGACAATATCGATCGATGCTTCTAGTTACGCCCTAGGCACAGGTTGATAATGCTCACTAGCTTTCTAGATCAGCGGTTAGCCTTTTTCTAGCAGTCCTAGTATGATAGACTAGATTCAGGACAGGATGGTCAAGGATGCTTGACTCATGCAGATTCCTAGGTTCATGTTCTAGTTAGCAAGGCTAAAACAAGCAGTAAGAACAATCTATCAATGAATACCACAACCAGTGGCGGACCCACTAAGACTGTAGGAGGGTCAAATGACACCCCTAAAACGTGAAATTAAATTAATTTGTATAGCATTTGTATAAGAATCTCTAGCCAAAATGGTTGCTCTCTACACATTGACACCCCAAAGACCATGGTTCAATACCCCTTTGACACCCTTTCATTTTAATTTTTAAGAATTGTATATAAAAATGACCCCGGTTAAATTCTCGGCTGGGTCCGCCACTGACCACAACTTAGAAAATCTATAGTTGGGGCTAATCCTTCTAACCTATTTGAACCCTGAATCTAATAAGTAAACTACTCAGATATAGCAAAGCAATTCATAACACAAAATATAGATAAAAACTGCATAGAATAGAATAGATGAATCAATGGAGTTCCAATCACAAATCTCTCTATGATCTTATCTCCTAAGAATACAATGGTGGCTGAAAAACTCTGTAAAAAAAACTGTGTCCCTTGCCTCCTAACACTTAGGCAAGTATATAACTATTAGGTTAAAAACTCGTCAGGGGTAATCTTGTAATTTGGTGAAGCCTTGGGTTTAAAGTCGGCTGGAACCAAGTCATGCGCTCCGCATCTCGACATCGATCGATGGTACAGGATGTACATCGATCAATCATAATCTTCAATCGTCGAGGCTTATTTTCGGTATCAATCGACGGCACTGGATGTGCATCGATCGATTGTTTCTTCTTCGTATCGACCTCTAATGGTCAGCTCGGATGAAATCTCTTTTAAGCTCCTAAATGTTCCATAATCATCACTTTACTCCAAGATGCTTCTGAACCTGAAAACATACCTAATAGGATAGAATATATAGTATATAGATAGTAAAATACTTATATACCATGAGTAAAAATAGGTCAAATCCATGGTATATCAAAAATAGTACAGATGAATTGTTTGGGAAGGGGGGGTGATTTAGAAAATGGCCTAAATAAGCGCTGTTGGTTACTTGGGTTTAATTGTGTGTATATTCATATAATTCCAGATAAGATTGTATTATCTTCAGAATAGTCTACTATGCAAAATATCTTTAAATAATCCTTCCGAATAGCTCAGGTTGGACCTTTCTTTACTTGGACAAACTGTCAAGATGACAATCCCATAAGTAAGAAACTGGATCGAGTTATGGCAAATAGTAGTTGGGTCAATGCATTTCCGCAATCTTTTACAACATTTGAGTCTGGTGGTGTGTCCGATCACATGTGTATGCACATGCAGCTTCGATAAGTTATTCAGGGAAATATGAAGCCCTTCAAGTTTTTAAACCTTGTTTCTTCGCATCCTCGGTTCTTGGAGGTTGTTTCTCGGGTTTGGAATGAGACTGATCCACTTTTTCATTCACGCTCAGCGCTTCGTAGATTCCATGAGAAACTAAAGTCACTAAAGTTCGAAATGAGAAGTCTGAATAGGGATGTGTATGGGGATCTACCAGGGCGTGTGAAGCAAGCCTACGAAGATCTTTGTGCTAAGCAAACGGAATCGATGCAGAACCCACATACCTCTGCTTTCGAAGAAGCTTCAGATGCCTGAAAATACTGGCATCATATCTCCGGTGTTGAGGAACAATTTTACTATCAAAAGTCGAGGATTCAGTGGCCTGGGCTTGGGGACAGAAACTCGCGTTTCTTTCACAGAGTCACTCATAGTAGGAATGCGAGGAATACCATTAGGAAGATTATTACAGCAGATGGCAGGATCCTCACATCGCTCTCTGATATAAGGCAAGAAGCAGCTACACACTTTGAGACTTTTTTAAATGGCTCCCAGCAAAATCATGCGAGGTTACCTCAGGAAGAGCTCTCTGCGCTTATTGGCCATCAGTGCTCCACTGAGGAAGCGAGTAGAATTATGAAGCCACTTCAAGCTGCTGAGATTAAGGAAGTTCTTCTCACTATGCCTAGTAACAAGGCGTCTGGGCCTGATGGCTTCCCCATGAAGTTCTACAAAGCTGCTTGGCCTGTGACTGAGAAAGATTTTGTGACGACTGTACAGTCTTTCTTTATTTATGGTTTCATGCCCCGAAGTGTCAATGCTACTCTGCTATCCCTTGTGCCGAAAACAACAATTGCTGAGAAGATTTGTGATTTCCGGCCAATTGCATGCTGCAATGTAATCTACAAAGTTATCCCAAAAATATTAGCTACACGACTTAAGGCTACTCTTCCTGAGGCTATTGATCTGAATCAGTGTGTGTTTGTAGAGGGACGTCTACTGCTGTAGAATGTCTTATTAGCTACTGAGCTCGTCAAAGATTACCATAAGCCTTCGGTATCCACTCGGGCAGCTGTAAAGTTGGACATATCAAAAGCTTTTGCCACGGTTAGTTGGTCTTTCATTGAAGATACTCTATGTGCAATGAAGTACCTGGATCTCTTTGTTACCTGGATTATGCATTTCATAGACACAGCAGCGTTTTCAGTATCAGTCAATGGTGAACTTGAGGGTTTCTTTCAAAGCAGCATGGGGATCAGGCAGTGGTGTTCACTGTCACCATATCTCTATGTCCTCATAAGTAATGTGTTGTCCAAGTTATTAAACAAGGCGGCTGCTAGTGGTCTTATTGGTTATAATCCCTAGTGTAAAGATGTCAACCTGCCGTACTTGAGATTTGCAGAGGACATTGTTGTCTTCATAGATGGCTCTTCGGCATCACTTCGTAATACTCTGCTAGTGTTTGAGGATTTTGGAAATTTGTCAGGTCTGAAGATAAACATATCAAAATCAATTATCTTTCAGCATGGAGAAGTAAACAATTGCTGGAAAATGAAGCTGCAGCAGTGGGGCTATCTATCTCAGCTCTACCCATAAAGTACCATAGACTTCCTCTTACTTCAAAAATTATGTCGAGGAATGACTATGAGCCGTTGGTCTCAACGATTAGGGACCGTTTCCTCTCTTGGACAAGCAAAGCTCTCTCCTATGCAGGAAGACTGTTACTCATAAAATCAGTAATCGCAAGTATAACTTATTTCTGGTGTGCTGCGTGTTGTCTGCCGCAATCTTGTATTGATGAGATCGAGAGCATGTGCTCTGCTTTCTTATGGAGTGTATCACCTCATGATACATCAAAGGCAAAGGTAGCATGAGAGAATGTGTGCTGTCCATATGAAGAAGGAGGATTGGGAATCAGGCGTGTGAAAGATGTTAGTAATGTATTCATGCTGAAACTTATATGGCGGTTGTTCTCCTGCTCTAGTTCTTTATGGGGAGACTGGGCAAGACATTATCTATTGAGAGAGGAGACTTTCTGGGATGCAAAGGATACATGTTTAGGGTCTTGGGTTTGGAGGAAATTCTTTAGGTTGAAATCTTTAGCTAAAAACTTCATACGGATGAACATCAGAGATGGTCGAAATGTGAGGTTCTGGACTGATTTGTGGCATCCGCAGGGTCATATCATTGAACTTACTGGTGAGATTGGTACACAGAATCTTGGTATAGCCAGGGAAGCAAGGGTATGTGAAGTTTTGCGTGATGGTGTGTGGAGATTTCGAAACTGCTGTAACCAGCGTATCAGAGAAGTGATCCAGATCGTATCCTCTTTTCCTTTATCCTTAATTTTATAGGAGCCTGATGGTGTGTCTTGGAAGTGTGGGGAGGATGAGTTTAAGGAAAAGTTTATATCGTCAGCTACTTGGCATCTGCTCCGTGGGCGTAAGGAAGAAGTTTAGTGGAGCAAGCTTGTTTGGTTTCCCCAAGGCGTGCCTCGTTATGGTTTCATTAGTTGGTTATCTATAAAGGATAGACTTGCAACAGGTCACCGACACTCGACAATGGGGCAAGGTGCAGGTCTGTGTCTATTGTGGAGAGTCGGATGAGACGAGGGATCACCTGTTTTTCGCATGTCCCTATACATTCAGACTGTGGTTAAGCGTTGTTGGCAATCTCTTTGGCTCAGACCCTGATCCAGACTGGAAAACCACGATACAAAGAATGCTTGCGGGCACTTATGATCGCCTCACCAACATTCTTTTGAGACTTGTTCTGCAGACTACGATCTACTTCATATGGCGGGAACGCAATGATCGACAAAATAATGGGGGTGTGAAGACTGTGGATAAGCTTGCTCAGTTGATAAAAAAAGACAATGAAGAACAGGATCTCCTCTACAAAGTACCACTTGAAGCCAAGGCTGCATGGGCTAATGCAGAGATGGTTTCAGGCTCAGTTTTAATTCTTTAAAAGTTTTGCAGTAGCACCATATGAACTCATTCTTTGTACATATAAAATTTTCTCATGATGATCAATAAATTTAAAATTTCGTCAAAAAAATAATATCTTTAAACAAACAGTTTGGGTTTTAAAGTTAAGCTGGAATCTGACCCGCCACAGAGTGAATGTGTGTCAAATTCTTTTAATAATTTTTGGTTTTAAAGTTAAGTTGGAATCTGACCCATCACTGAGTGAATGTGGATCAAATTGTTTTAATAAGTTTGTATTTTACAGATGTGGGCGGATGTGAGTAAACATATTTTACAATTTAGATTATCAATTTTTTTGTAAATTAAAATATTTAATTTTAATTAAAATGATCTACGTGTTAGCGGGTTCGCGGTAATCCACAAATTCAAAAGAGACAGATGTGAATACATCAAGGCTATGTTCGTTTGTGTATTTAATGCACCTTCTAAATGCAGTATCTGAAACAACATCTGGATATTGTATCCAAATATTGTTCATTTTTATAGTTAGTATTTATATCCAGATGAAACATCTAGATACTATGTTGTTCGTTTTTTATTTTATAATAGAATTTAAATAATAGTTTACATTGTTTTTCTGATTGTTATAAAATGCTAACAACTACTCAAACCCTTAATGGAAATTAGCTCCGCTCCCAAAGTAGAATCCACCTTAAAAGGGCTTTGCTACTATGAAACTTAGGAAATCCACATTGAAACACAATTCTGGAAAATATCCACCCAAGATGAAACCACGTTAAATTTCTTAAAACCCGGAAGAGATCTCTGCCAATTCGTAACCAAAGAGGATTCTTGTTACCGAACATGCGGGATTTCATCATTCTGTTTTTGAAATGCCAGCCAGATAGAAGTATCTTATGTGGATTTGGAGAGAAAAGAACAGAGGTTTTGTATGCTACTGAAATCGAACCAATAAGAGGAGTTAATGCGTTTAGCCGCTGGGTTATGGTGCAATATCTAACTATACTGAAGAGTCTATGGTGGTGTTCTTTCAAATGAGTATTACCATTATCAAAGCATTTCAAAAATATGTGGAAATAAACAACATCGAAGTCCAACGTATACAAGCCATCATGCCTGACAATGCCTAAGGTGACAGGATCTCAACAAAAGATTGAACACTGAAGGAAAATTTCCTCCACCAACACCCTAAAGAGGTGACTTGGATCATGCCAACATTAGGCAGAAACTGAAGTGGATAAAATCTAGAATACCAAAATAGATAAAATCTATCCACTTCATTATGAAAAAAACAACCGACCTCGACAAACCACATTTCTCAACGTGCTGCGAGATCACTGTCATCATTTTGACACCTTAGTCATCCATTTTAACATTGGAGATCCCAATTCGCAAGAACTAACTTCTAAGGTTCTTTGTTAGCTCAGTTCATCTTAGAACAAAAGATCTCAACGAGGTAACAAGTTGCGGCCGCTATTGAATTGATGTTACTGGAAAAGCCACAACTCGATGAGAATGACTTTTAACTGCCCTCTTAGTCATATTCTATAGCTCTGTCTTATACCGTAAGCGAGCCACTTTAGTTATGCTTCTTCTTACAAGCAAGGTACTGATTTCTGCTTTAGTCACAATTTTGGGACCAAGGTATTACTTTATTTTAGCTATGAAGCGGGTACCAAATTATTATTTTTAGCTGAACAGCTCGTCAAGATCTCTAGCTCGGTTTCTGCTCAGAAAAATCTATATCTCTATTTCACCTGGAACTTACAATGTTCGGGGGCTAGTAAAGCTGACTCCTTAAAACGAATTGAGTTACGTTATGAGGCTCAAAATCCAATCAGCTTGACAAAAGCATATCAGACAAAGAACACGTTCAAGGGAACTCTTCATACTGCTCAAAATCAGTAATTATGTTGATAAGCTCGACCCCCAATTGGTTGGCAATCGGAAACCATGTGCGGATTACGGGCCTTTGGGCAAACGGAAACCACGTGCGGATTACGGGTCACCTTTGAACCTCCTGTTAAAAAAAAAAAAAAAAAAAAAAAGCTCGACCCCCAATTTGGAAAGCACGGACTTGATTCAATTCCCATTTTTCGTGCGCCATGCACAGTGATAATATTTTTTAAAATATATATTATTTTCTAAAGTAAAAGTTTTAATTTTAATTTTTTAAAATTATTTTTCTCAATAGAAATATAAATATTTTTTCCTAAGTTATATTTTTTGGCTTATCAATTTTTTTTAGCTTTCGCTAAATTTAAATTATAGAATTAATTTTTATTTAATTAAAATTGTATGTATTATTTTTTATTTGAATATTTATATATATATATATCTACATATTTAAATGCATAAATTTTAGAATTTTTATTTTTTTATTTAAGACATATTAAAATAATAAATTAATTTATTAATCTTATTATATAAAGCTTGGTTTTCAAAGTTGCTAATTAACATGATCGTGACACATTATAATTATATATTTAAGATTGTGACATGTGTTAATCTATCTCATAATTAAAAATATATATACTAAGATATTAAGAAAAATGAATTTTATTAAAAATCTTATTATATATATTATTTAATATTAATTTTCCTTTTTTAAAATCATAATCAAAAGATTATTGCAAGAGATTATTTTCTAATAATTTTCTTTTTAATATTGTGACATGTGTTTATAAAACAATAATGATTAAAAATATATATATATAAGATATAATAAAAACAACTTAAGAACAAAAACTACTTTTAAAAATTATTTAATAGTAAAATGATATTAAAAATATTTAGTACTAATGTTTTTAGAAATTTTCCTTTTTTAAAATCCTAAAAAATATATTTGAAAACAATTTACTTAATATAATTTTTCTTTTCTAAACTTTTAATGAAAATATAATTATAAAATATTATATTGAGTTTGGTTTTTCAAAATTGCTATATAACATGATTGTGACTCATAGTAGTTATATATTTAAAAATGTGATATGTGTTAAACTCTATCATAATTAAAATATATATACTAAAATAATAAAAACAATTTTTCTTAAATATTATTTTATAGTCTTATTATTATTATTACTATTATTATTATTATTTTTCATTATAAGTTTTTTTTAAAGATACTAAAGATAGATAATTATAAAAGATAAACATTAACTTTTAAGAAAAAAATGCTAAACAAAAACTAATTGTAAAATCATACAAGTACAATAAATTATTTAATAAATAGATGGAAAAAAACTAACTTTAAAATAGATAATATTACTTTTGTAAAAGCATAATTAAAAGAAAATTTTAAAAGTACTCTTACTGTTTTCTTATAAGTAAATAACTTTCCTTTTTAATAGATAATTTTATGTTAAAAAATTATGACAAAAAATAGCTACAAATATTTCACATCTATATTAAGGTTTTAGCTTCCACATATTATTTTTACAAAAAACAATAATATTTACATGAAAAATAATACCTTATTATTTTGTTTTAATTTCTTGATATAACTCAACTTTTTATTATCTTTATTACATCTTATGATGCTAGCATAACTTTTAATTTTGATGTTATTATCGTACATGAGTATGTGTGAATATGATAAATATGTGTTTGTATGTATAAGTCAAAATATATAAATAATTAAACAGAATTTTTCTATTAAAAAAATATTTGTATAAAAATCTAAAATAAATAAAATAATTAATTTCCTTTTTAAAAGTTTAAATAAAGTAAAAACGTAAAAGTAATCTTATTTTTCTTATAATTAACTAACTTTACTTTTTAATAATTTTGTGTTAAAAAATATAAACCAAAATTAACTTCAAATATTTCACCTGATATGATTGTGATATGTGTCAATTAAAAAATAGATTATGAATGTGTCAATAAAAACTTCTATTATGTGAAAATAACTTATTCTTTTCCTAAAATCTTAAATAAAAGTGATTTCTAGAAGAAAATTATTTTCAAATCTTAACCAATTAAGAATTTTTCCTTCTTTTTTTAAATCGTGACCAGAGAAAATTGTAAAATTTTATTTAATAGTAATTTTTACTTCAAAAATTTAATGATAAACATAATAGTAACAATTATTAAATTAACAAGTAAAATTGTAAAAATATTAATGATATTGAAAAAATGAATTTTGAAAATTGCAAGTTTTAAAAATAGATAATATTAACTGGAAATAGTTATTTGATAAAAAAATTGATTGTTTTTTAAATCCTTGACAAAATATAATTGTAAAATATTATGTAATATTAATTTCCTTCTCTAACATCCTACAAAAGTGTAAAAGAATATTTGATAGTTGTTTTCCTTTTTAATAAAAAAAATCTAAACAAAAGAAATTTGTATAATATTTTTAAGTCCTAACCAAAAAAGAATGGTAAAAATTTATTTGATATTATTTTTAAGAGAGTGTTTGATGATGAATATGATACTAAAAATTATTTAATTAAAAAAAGAAGTTTAAAATTATTATTGATACGAATTGTAAAAATAACAATTTTAAAAATATTTATTAATAATTAAAAACAATTATTTGATAGCAATATTTTTTTTTCTTAAATTCTAAAGAGAAGATAATTGTAATAGGTTATATGACAATAATTGATTTTTTCTAAAATCGTGAAAAAAATTGTAAAAGAGCATTTAAGATTATTTTTTTAATTTTAATTGTAAATAGAAAACGAAATTTATAAAATAGAATGTTTTCCTTTTTTTAAGAAATACTAGCAAAATAAAATTTTAAAGACTTATTTAATAAAACATTAAATTAGTATATAAGAACATGTATAATGTTGTCATTGACTCGATTGGTGTATTTAACTTTCATTTCTTTTTACTTTTCATTTCTTATTTCGGATTTTGTTAAGTTTAAATGTTTATGTATAATACTTTTTCTAATCCTTAGTATAAAGTTTAGAACAACTCATCTATGCACCATGATTATAAAATACAAATATTACCTTGAACTTATGTGTGAAAACATGTTTTAATTATAAAATAAATCTCAAACAACATATACAAAAAACAATCATAATACTATAATAAAATGATTTATTATTTTATGATTTTTATTAAATTAAATCATCAAACGAAAACCGTTGCAACACAACAAGCTCATATCTTATTAACTTAATAAAAATAAGATTTATATTTACATTAAATGATATAAAATAATTTATTAATTAAATCAATGAATCAACTAAAAATCATTTAACAAACATATTTTATGGTTATCATATATGAATAAATATAATAGTTTAGTAACTTGATTAGTGGTTCTCATACTAAGTAATGAATTAAAGCATAATGAGTTTTTCGTGGGTTCACTTCTTATGGTGAATCTGGAAGTTCACTAACCAATAATATTTTGCCACCTTATATTCTGTTTTTGAAAAAAAAAGAAACAAATAATAAGACTTTGGCAAGTCATGTTATGCTGTTAAAATAACAAAATGTAAAAATAAATAAAAAGTAGTAGTAGCTAAGAAATAATTAGTGTTTAATGTTTATGATTTATCCAATGATTTAAGGTTTATCCAAAGGTTTAGAGTTTAGTGTTTAGAGGGTTTAGTGGTTTGATGACGGTGTTAACAATCTTATTATATAAAGCTTGGTTCTTCAAAGTTGTTAATTAACATGATCGCGACACATAAAAATTATATAATAAAATTGTGACATGTGTTAATCTATTTTATAATTAAAAATATATATACTAATATATTAACAAAAACAAATTTTATTAAAAATCTTATTATGTATATTATTTAATAGTAATTTTTCTTTTTTAAAATCCTAATCAAAAGATAATTGCAAAAGATGTTTTGATAATTATTTTCCTTCTAATATTGTGACATGTGCTTAAATGTATAATGATTAAAACTACATATAATAAGATAATAAAAACGAATTTAAAAATTATTTAATAGTAAAAACTATTTATAAAAACTATTTACTAGTAATGTTTTTAGAAATTTTCCTTTTTAAAAATCTTAAAAATAGATTTGAAAACAATTTATTTAATATAATTTTTCTTTTCTAAACTTTTAATGAAAATATAATTATAAAAGATTATATTGAACTTGGTTCTTCAAAATTGCTAATTAACATGATTGTGATACATGGTAGTTATATATTTTAAAATTTGATTTGTGTTACACTATATCATAATAAAAAAATATACTAAAATAATAAAAATGATTTTTCTTAAAATTTAATTATAAATATTATTTAATAGTATTATTATTATTACTATTATTATTATTATTTTTTTATAATGTTTGTTTTGAAAGATACTAAAGATAGAGAATTATAAAATATAAACATTAACTTTTAAGAAATAAAGGTTAAACAAAAAAATTGTAAAATCTTACAAGTACAATAAATTATTTAATCAAAACATGGCGATAAACTAACTTTAAAATAAATAATATTACATTTTTTAAAAGCATAATCAAAAGAAAACTGTAAAAGTACTCTTATTATTTTCTTGTAAGTAAATAACTTTCTTTTTTAATAAATAATTTTATGTTAAAAAAGTTATGAAAAAAATACAAATATTTCACATCTATATTTAGGTTTAAGCTTCCACATATTATTTTTACAAAACACAATAGTATTTACTTGAAAAATATTACCTGAGTATTTTTTTTCATTTCTTGATACAACTCAACTTTTTATTATCCTTATTACATCTTATGATGCTAGCATAACTTTTAACTTATATGATAAATATGTGTTTGTATGTATAAGACCAAATATATAAATAATTAAACAGATTTTTTCTATTAAAAGTAAAATAGTTGTATAAAAATCTAAAAGAAATAAAATATTTAATTTCCTTTTTAAAAGTCTTAATTTTACTTTTTAATAATTTTTTGTTACAAAATATAAACCAAAATTAACTTCAAATATTTGACCTCATATGATTGTGATATGTTTCAAACTGTCAATTAAACAATTAGATGGTGAATGTATCAATAAAAAGTTCCATTATGTGAAAATAAATCCTTATTTTCCAAAAATCTTAAATAAAAGAGATTTCTAAAAGAAAATTATTTTCTAATCTTAACCAATTAAGAATTTTTTCTTTTTAAAAAAAATCGTGTCCAGAGACAATTGTAAAATTTTATTTAATAGTAATTTTTACTTCAAAAATTTAATGATAAACATGATAGTAACAATTATTCAATTAACAAGAAAAAATGTAAAAACATTAATGATATTGAAAAAAAACTAATTTTAAAAATTGCAACTTTTAAAAATAGTTAATATTAATTGGAAATAGTTATTTGATAGATTTCTTTTTAAAATAGTAGAAAAAGTATAATTGTAAAAGATTATGTAATGTTAATTTCTTTTTCTAAAATCCTACAAAACTGTAAAAGAATATTTGATAAACAAAAGAAATTTGTATAATATTTTTAAGTCCTACTCAGAAGAGAATTGTAAAAATTTATTTGATATTATTTTTAAGAGAGTGTTTGATAATCAACATGATACTAAAAATTATTTAATTAACAAAAGAAGTGTAAAGTTAGTATTGATACGAATTATAAAATTAACAATTTTAAAAATATTTATATATTAATAACTAAAAATAATTATTTGATAGCAATATATTTTTCTGAAATTCTAAAGAGCAGATAATTGTAATAGGTTTTCTTTTACAGCGATTGTAATAGGTTATATGACGGAGAAATCCCCAAGCTTGAGCTCTTCAGCAGTGGAAAATTTGACCGGATTATTCAAAATCCACCATTGATCGAAAAAGCCGAGATCGAACTCTCAGGTACGTTAGAAAAAAGCTATATAATCTGTGACAACTTTTTTTTTAACTTAACAACTTTCTATGTTCTGTTCTTGGATGTGTTGTCTAAAAAGATCTTTATGAGGGAGTGTGAAATTTCTGTAGAAGCCGGATAACCGGACTGACATAAACGATATAATAAAAGTGTTGTGTTAAGGAAATTGATGATTGTAAAGCGAATACAAGAACAATAAAAAATTGTATTCGCAAATGAACATGGAGTCGAGATAAAATCTCTTTCCTTAACTCTAAATATTCGCTTCGTAGTGAGATGAGACTATACGAATATAGAGTCCCATGATACAACCATGACAGACGATTCACGCTTCACTCGTGATCGCTCTATCGAACTATAAACTGTACGAAACACTCTCGGATTTATGACTTACGGTAAGGGATTTTTTTCTATTGGTTTCGATACGAAAAGTAGTGAAGAATGAATGAGAGAGTCGGGTTTAGTTAAAGAGAAGGAGAAGACCCACTTCCCGTAACAGCTACTGCACGTGGGCGAAAATCTTGCGGAGATCGAGGGAAGTTGAGTTACAAAGCTTACTCCCCAAGACTCTCTTTTATCTCGTTTAAATATTTCGAGAGGATAAAATGCATGACGTTTTTATTTTCTAGAAAAACTAGTTGTCGTTTCAAAACGAAATACATGTTGTTTTTTTGAGAATTAAATAGGCAAAAACGTTGAGTTTAACTTGGTACAAAAAAAATCTTATTGGGCCGGAGGCCCTCCACCAAGACCCAAGACCCACGCCCACGCCGAGCCGACGGCACGTGCATGGGAGTCATTTCTCTACCTGAGCCGTTTAACCTCTCATATCACATGAGCATATATATATTGCTCATACTTGCCCAACATAAGCTATGTGGGACAAGCTTCTTATTCCCTTCATTTAATCAATTAAAGGCCATTAATAGGCAATTTCTTTTCACTTAATAACCATTATTTATGTAAGCCTTGGGCTTTAAATAATTGATCCAACAAATTATACATGAATAGAAATGACTCTAAACATATGCAGACTAAATGCAGACTCGATAGACTCTAAAAAACTATACTCATTCTAATCTTGACTAGACTAGACAGACTTATCGAAAGTGTTTGCCAAAAATTCACTGTGTTTGAGTTGGTGGTATTTTTAAGCCTTGAATCACTCATAGTTAATGTCTGTCGGGTTTACTTTACCAAAAGGTGAACATGATGTCTTGAACCAAATGGTGTTTTATGTAGACCGAGACAACATGCATAACACAACTTCATTTTCTCGTAGAACTTAGTTCTCTTTTGTGTTCGTTGTGGCCCTGAACTATTACTGGTTTTTATGAGTGAACTATGCATTCATTCTCCTAGAAATGGTCCCATTTCACACTCATTAGGTGATTCACCATGAAAAGTATTGAATAATACTTCGTTTTAGAAACTATGGAATCATTAAAAGCCCATACTTATCCTTCTCACATTCGTTAGCACTTTTATCATTTTATGAGCTGGGAAGAGACTACTTTGACTCAAAATGCCTTGGTTAGATTATGTTTGATTTTGTTTTCCCTTTGAACCTACGTCTTGGGATGTAAGACCCGATCCCGACCGACTAGGCCGCGGTCGATGCCTCACGTTGCTCGGTCCATACCCTGACCGAACCTCTCAAAAAATTTCCCTTTATTTAAAACATCGCCCATAGGCGAGGGCCAACTCAGATCTTAGGTCCAGACTACCATAGTCTTTTCTTAGCTTAGATCAATTCAACACATACACATCGGAATAACATCTATCATCCATTGATCTTTAACCAATCTAACACTTGTCTGGTCGAATCACCTCAGCTAATGGTTAGTACTCTCGTACTCTCAACTACCAGCTAGCTCAAAGGTCGATCCTAGACCCGAAGCAAGTCGTACGAATCTGAGGTTCTATTCCCATAGTCCATTCTATCTAGAACTAACCAAGAGTTGCTAGATCATACCTTAGCCACATCCGAAGCTTGTTAGCTCATCGGCCCAGCTACTCTAGCTGAATGAACTCATAGACAGCTGATTGAGCTGTCACACTCGAGCTGAGCTATGACCGAGCTATGGCGAGCTGCCATATTACTGCATCTAGCTCTTTTACTCATCAAACATCCCTTAGGTACTTAGTCATTCAGCCAACCATCCCCACAGACTTAAGTAACCCTTGAGAGCCTTCAAACAGCTAAGGATATGCATTTGGCCATTCCCGACTTATGCATCATCCAACATCCTTTTGCTTATCAGCTTATGATACCAAGTCCAGTTCATTGACTAACAATGTCAAGTCCTCTCATGGACTAATAATGCCAAGTCCTCTCATGGACTAATAATGCCAAATCCTCTCATGGACTAATAATGTCAAGTCCTCTCATGGACTAATAATGCCCATCAGATTCTAAGTCAATCAACCAACCATCCCATATGACTCAGAACTGATGAGTCTTCATACTTACCCAACCGACCATGGAACCATGTCCTAATGGAGCCGATCAATCTTGCTCTAACATCCGGTGCATCCTTTGATCAATCAGAACAGACACCTTATTCCATCACCAATGGATCAGGTCATCCATCCTTGTCCAAGATCAGATAACACACGGCTCAGTACTTATGGTCCACACCACCAAGTACTAGCTATACTCTTCTTTATGGCTCTTAGCCAATGCTTTGCACATAGCTTACCAACACCAAGGTTGATAACTAACATTCCTTATGATTAATGATCATAAGTGACAAACATATCACAACACTCAAGCATATGATCAGATAACGAAAACACAAGGATCTATCATTGCATGGTTGGTTCCTTATCTAAACATCAATTACTCATCAGACCAAAATCTGACCAATTTCGAAAGTACTCCAAAAATTAATTAAAATTCAATAAAACTCATGATAAATCCCAACTAAGAGATTTCCATAATCAAAATCCAATGAATCGACCCAGATCATATGGATCCTGATCATGAACAGAGCCCAGCTAAGGCCATGGGCTTCGTTCCTGACCCGGCCAAGGCCATGGTTCAGTGCCATCAAGTCTGAACCCACAGACTAAACCATAATCATCCAGAGTATAAGTTGAAGTAATCAGAAAGTGGAGATGGGTGTAACCAAAAAAATAGATCATAGACTCGGTCGGATCAACCGCCGGCTATATCCAATGGTTTGCGAACCACACCATTAACCTTAGAGTCCGATCCCCAGGCGCCAAGTCCTTCTCCTTCTCCTTCTCTTTCTGTCTGGTATCCATCCTGCTTCACACAATCACAGTTTGATCGGAGCAGATCAACCAACACCACACACAGTTGCTCTTCAAGTCGCCGGCCACTCTCTCCCTCTTTTGTCTCACGATTTCTTCAGGGCTTTCCCTAGGAAATATGATGCCCAAAAATCGACCCCAAGGTATGTATTTATATAGAGAAGGACCGGTAACTGCTCTGGCCGATCGGTTACAAAGGATTGGCCAAGGAGATGCCACTTGTCCCCTTGTACCTTTTCGCCCAAAACCGCTCAGAACCGCTTCCACCACCGCCCAACTACTCCCTTGGCAGTTCCCACACGGAAACCAACTCCTACAGGCTTTTGTCTCATTGCCTGGTTCAGCCAAGATCGCACCTGGACTCATCGTCCCACAGGGACCAACGGGATGGCTCGGACCCGGCCACACTGGTCCGGACTGGAACACTCCGCTAAGCTGAGGTGAGCTGATCACCAGCTGTCCCCAGCTGAGTGAGCTGGTCCATCAGCTCCCATGAGCTGAACAAAACTGAGTGAGCTGACACCACACTCTATTGAGCTGGTTCCACACTCTATAGAGCAGATTGAGCTTGACACGAGCCTCGTCCAGCTACCGAATCACTCGCCCAACTCTATTTAACTTGTCTCCATCGTATCCAGGTTAAGTCTCAGCTGTGTGACGTCCTTAACCATCAATTTGGACCATGGCACACTTGTCTCAAGGTCAGATAACCTGTTCAGCACATTGCCTCGCACCACAGCCCGTCCGGACGATCCTATCTAGGATCGGGGACATGACATGGGATCTCCAGTCATGATAGGTAGGGTTGCAATCAAGCATCCTCATTCGTTATAGGCTTTAAACGCATTCCTTTTGATGATTTAGCAACAACATCTCATGGAAAACCTTTTGTAAATGGATCCACTAGGTTGTCAGCTGATTTGATGTAGTCTATTGTGATTACACCAATTGAGATAAGTTGCCTAATAGTTTTATGACATCTTCTGATGTGACGAAATTTACCATTGTAGAGATTATTCTGAGCTCGAGCTATAGATGATTGGCTATCACAATGTATGCGTATAGCTGTCACATGTTTCTCCCACATAGGAATATCTTCCAAAAAATTTCTAAGCCCTTCATCTTCTTCTGCTGCTTTGTCTAAGGGTAACATTGTTTGTTTGGTAGATTTTCATGATATTGCTGCTCCTCCTAGTGTAAAGACATATCCACTTGTGGATTTTGAGTTTTTAGAATATGATATCCAGTTAGCATCACTGTATCCTTCTAAAACTGTGGTTCTTTACCATAATGAAGCCCAAAATATTTGCTATGACACAAGTAATTAAGTACTCTCGTTATAGTTTTCCAGTGTTTATGACATGGAATACTTGTATATCGACTCAGTACGTTTACTGCGTGCGCTAGATCTGGTCTAGTACAATTGGTTAAGTACATGAGACTTCCGATCACACGTGCATACTCGTTTTGTGAAACCGCTTCACCTGAATTCTTTGTTAAGTGGAGTAAGGGATCTAACGGAGTTTTTGCCGTACCATTAGAGTAATTTTTAAATCTCTCTAATATTGTTTGAGCATAAAGAGATTGGGTTAAGATAATTTCATCTAAATTTCTTGTGACTTTAACCCCATAATTACATCTACTAATCCCAAGTATTTCATCTCAAATTTTCCTTTGAGCTTGTCCTTTGTTTGATTGATAATGAATGTGACAAATGCATATACTACTAAACATAGCAAAACATACACATTTTTGGTAGTTTTGTAGTATATTCATTTGTCACATTCATTTATTTTGAAACCATTTGATATCATTGTATTGTCAAATTTTCCGTGCCATTATTTAGAAGTTTGTTTAAGTCCATAAAATGACTTTACAAGCCGGCATACTTTGTCTTCATGTCTTGGAATGACAAACCATTCAGGTTGTTTCATATAAATTTCCTCTTCTAAATCACCATTTAAAAAAGCGGATTTTACGTCCATTTGATGGATTTCTAGGCCGCTTAAAGTTGTGATTGCTATCATCAGTCTTATTGATGTTATTCTCTTTACTGGAGAATATGTATCAAAATAGTCAAAACCTTCCTTTTGTCGGAATCCTTGAACTACAAGCCTAGATATGTATTTTTCACCAGGTTTTTGTGTCATTATCCATCTATTCTCTAATGCTTTGCAGCCATGTGGTAAATCTGTTATGTACCATGTATAATTTTGAATGATAGAGTCAAATTCACTTTTGATAGCTTTGTTCCAAAACAAAGCTTCTGGTGAAGACATAGCTTCTATCAAAGTTTTTGGAACATTTTCTACTAAAAATGCCATTAGGAAATCTTCATCAAAAGATTTTTCTATTGAGCTCTTTTGCTTCTTCGATGTTCATCTTGTTCTTCATTTTCTGAAGTATCGTTTATAGAAATCTCGACGTTTGTCTCAGTTTCAGAGTCCTTGCCGTTGTCTCTTTTTTCTCAAGTTCGTTTTGAACCTTGTTTTTCCTTACATGGAAATATATTTTTGAAGAAAGATGCATTTCTTGATTCCATGACTGTATTGACATGAATGTCTGATATTTCAGATTTATGTACCATAAATCGATAAGCACTACTGTTATGTGTATATTCGATGAAGATGCAAACCACTATTTTAGGTCTAATAGGGACCTTCCTTGAAAGCGGTACCACAATTTTTGCCAAACACCCCCACACTTTGAGGTATTTATACGAAAGTAAATTACCTTTTGATAATTCATATGGAGTTTTGCCAGTGTGGAATTTTGTTGAGGATATAATTAGTGGTAAGCAATGCTTCCTCCCACATGTTCTGGGATAACCCAGATTCCTGCAACATTGCATTCATCATCTCTTTTAGAGTTCGATTTTTGTGTTCAGCAACTCCATTAGATTCTGGTGAGTAAGGAGTTGTAGTTTGATGGTTTATTATATTCTTTACAAAATACATTAAATGGACCATCATACTCGCCTCTTATGTCGCTTCTAACTACTTTAATAGTTGTTCTAAGCTGATTTTCGACCTCCAGTTTAAATTCTTTGATTTTTTCTAAGGTTTCATCTTTGCTATGTAATAGATATACATAAAAATATTTTGTGGAGTCATCTATGAAGATCACAAAGTACTTTTTCTCACCTCTAGTTTGTATGTATTTTAAATCACATAAATCGGTGTGAACTAAATCTAGAGGTTTATTAGTTCTTTCAACATGAGGTGAAAGCGATTTTGTGAGCTTAGCCTCTACGCATACTTCATATTTTTGTTTACTTGTTTTGCATTTAAGAATTAGATTTAAATTCATTAATCTTTGTATAGATTTGTAGTTTACATGGCCTAGTCTTGCATGCCATATTATAAAAGACTCAGCCAAATAAGCAACTGGTTCTTTTTTATTCATTGAAACTTTTGGAGCTACAACTTTCACAGGGACTGTCATTACATTTATCTTGAAAGGTCCATCCTTAACATACCCCTTTTCCAACTACATCACATTCTTCCTAATCATGAGCTTGTCCGCCTCAAGACTTGTGGCGAATCCATTCTTACCGAACAAGGTTCTCGAGACCAGGTTCTTCCTCATGTCAGGCACATGCTTCACATTCGTCAGACTGACTTCACGTCTAGATGTCATCTTCAGAATCACATTGCTGAGGCCTTTAATCTTGGAGACTGCAGTGTTCTCCATGAACAGCTTCTCCTCAGTCTTGCTTTTCTGATAACTGTTAAACATCGCCCTATCAGTGCAAATTTAGGTGGTTGCCCCTGTGTCATACCACCATTCCCTGGGTTTGTTGCCTTCAACCATGTTGACCTCAGTCACCATTGCAATGAGATCCTCCTCAGTGAGATTCACTTGATGCTTCTCATCTCTGATCTTGCTGCGACACTCAATAATCTTGTATCCAACGTTGTGGCAGTAGTGAAACTTCCCCTTGAATTTCTCCACATTCGCATTGATTTCAATGCCTTTTTTCTTGATTTTTTCTCCAGAGATCTTCAGGGCTGCAATAGTTTTGGAAGGCTTGGCAAGAGAATGAGCGTGTGTGCCTTTTCTTTGCCTTTGTGCTCAGCCATGTTGACACTATTCTCCTTAGCAGTGACCTTGTCAGCAGTTCGGTTTCTGGATTCCACCTGAAACCTCATGATGAGCTCCTCAAGCCCCATCTTCTTCTTCTTATGCTTCAAGTAGTTCTTGAAATCTGCATAGCTTGAAGGAACCTTCTCGATGAAGCTGAGAGTTGCGAATGTCTCGTAGATGGCATTCATTCAACAAAGATTTCATGGAAAATGAGTTGAAATGCTTCCACCTGATCCATGATGAGTTTTGAATCCATCATTAAGTCATGGGACTCAACCACATACTTCTGGCAGCCATCGTCCTCACCTCTGTTCTTCTTGTCCAGGGATCTCCACAGATCTTTCGCACTGGAAATCTCACAGTAGACTCGGTACAATGGGTGAATGAGGCGACCCAAGATGTTTCTTTTGCAGACAAAGTCGGAATGCACCCAGATGTCAACACTTGCGAGAGCGTGTACATCATCAATTCCATAAGGGACAAGGGGCTTGTCCTTCTGGATGAATTTGTCCAGCTTCAACGTTGTTAGGAAGAACATCATCTTCTTCTACCACGTTTTGAAGCGTTTTCCATCAAACTTGTATGGCATCAATCCTTGATTGAACACGTTAGGTACAAACGGAGAAGTTTGAACTGCCACCGGACCACTTGTGGTTCCTGAAACAGAATCTGACTGATAAAGACCAGCACCGAATAGGCTATGGTGCCCAGTTTCATCAGCAGTATTACCCACTGGAAGGATAGTTGTTGTTGTTGCAGCGGTTGACGCTGTGATGGTTCCAGCGGTTGTCACGGTTGCATCAGTGGCTACAACGTTGAGTGAAGTTGGAGTGACATTCGTGGTGTCAATGGTGGTGTTGTTATCGTTCGTCATTTTTTTGTTGAGCGAACATGAAAGTGAATCAATACTCCATTCAACAAATAACATATTATTTTAAGCAAAAAATAATAGTTTAAAATCAATTTTCACTTTTGGTGTTTGAACCAAATCATATTGATAATAACATGAAAAAAGGTTTTGCAAACTAGTTTAAAAGCGTTCGCAGGAACCGTTTTGTGTAGAGTTAGAATGTTTCACAAACTTGCTTACGAAAGCGGTTATTGAAACGATTCATGTATAGAACCTTTTGAATAATGTATCTAAAACGTTTCGCAGAAGATGCTATAAGAAAATCGCAAACCCGTTTACAGAAGAACTAAGAAACGTTTCGCGGATAAGCATATAGCAAATCGCAAATTAACATCGTTTCAATAAAGCCAGAAAAGGTTTCTAACAGTTGTATATCAATCAACGTTACGCGGTAGTGCTACAGAGCAAAACGCAAACCGTTATGAGATAAGTAAGAAACGTTTCGCGGAAGTGCTACAAAGCAAATCGCAAACATCGTTCCAAAACCCGTTAACAAATCCTTGTTAAACCGTTTCATATAACCGTTTTTCAATCCGATCAAACGCTTTAAACAGAAAAAAAAATTAGAGTTAAGATTGTAGAAGTCGGATAACCAGACTGACATAAATGATAAAATAAAAGCGATATGTTAAGGAAATAGACGATTGTAAAGAGAATACAAGAATGATAAGAAATCGTATTCGCAAACGAACATGGAGTTGAGATATAATCTCTTTCCTTAAATCTAAATATTCACTCCGTAGTGAGACGGTACTATATGAATATCGAGTCCCAAGATACAACCATGGCAGACGATTCACGCTTCACTCGTGATCGCCCTATCAAAATATAAGTTCTACGAAACACTCTTGGATTTATGACTCACGCTAAGCGATTTTTTGTTGTTGGTTTCGATACGAAAAGTAGTGAAGAATGAATGAGAGAGTCGGGTTTATTTAAAGAGAATGAGAAGACATACTTTCCACAACAGGTGCTGCACATGGGCAAGAATCTCGCAGAGATCGAGGGAAGTTGAGTTACAAAACTTATTCCCCAAGACTCTCTCTTATCTCGTTTAATATCTCGAGAGGATAAAATGTATGATGTTTTTATTTTCTAGACAAAATGAAATGTGAATTAAATAGGCAAAAACATTAAGCTTAACTTGGTCAAAAAAAAATTATTGGCCAGAAGCCAAGACCGACGCAAAGCCGTCCGTGCGGCAGCAGCGCGCACATGGGGAGTCCTTTCTTTACGTAAGCCGTTTAACCTCTCATATCACATGAGCATATATATATTGCTCATACTTGCCCAACATAAGCGGTGTGGGACAAGCTTATTATTCCCTTCATTTAATCAATTAAAAGTCATTAATGGGCTATTTCTTTTCACTTAATTACAATTATTTATATAAGCTTTGAGTTTTAAATAATTGATCCAACAATTTTTACATGAATAGAAATAACTCTAAACATATACAGACTAAATGCAGATTCGATACTCTAAAAAACTATACTTATTCTAATCATGACTAGACTAGACATACTTATCGAGAGTGTTTGCGAAAAATTCACTGTGTTTGAATTGGTGGCATTTTTTAGCCTTGAATCACTCATAATTAATATTTGTCGGGCCCAACATAAGCGACGTAGGACAAGCTTGTTATTCCCTTCATTTAATCAATTATAAAGGTCATTAATGGTTTCGTGACAAAAAAAAAAGGTTATTAATGGTCATTTCTTTTCACTTAATTACAATCTTTATATATAAAAGAGACTTTCAATCTCTCCTGGTGATGCCAACAAGGACGACACGTCATCAATTCGTTCAAGGAGAGCGCGACACCTGTCCTCATTAAACAAAACGCAGCGCTCCAACCTAATTCTCGCCTTTGTTCATGCGAGTCTGATTTCGGCGAGAATGACGATCGATAGTTCTCTCTCTGTCTGTAACGGAACTCGACTTTAATGGCATTAATACAGACGCAGTACGAGCCCTTCGATGTGTCGTTTCCGTCGGCGAGTCTCTGCTATAAATTTGCTCTAAGACTGCGATGTTTGGCCTCACCCTAACGCATTCAGAGAAGCTCAACTCTGTCAGCGACAATCTGTACCAATAGATCGGAGAAGTTGCGAATCCATATAAGAAGGTAATCTTTGTAATTGGCCAAACCTTGGCTCCTTTTGTTGAAGACAACTGCATCCCCTGTTTCGGGTTTGGCCGCTGTGAGTTTGTTTCCTTATAAAAATCTTATCTTCGATCTATACTACTCACTATGTTTTCTTCCATCATTATTCAGCAACGAACCATGACGAGAAAGTCTTCAGCTTCCACTGTGACAGGTAAAGTTTAAAGCTTTTTAAAAGAAAGAAAAAAACAGATTTTGGATACTTAATGTGAAGGTCACGTTCTGAATGTGAAGGTGACAAGAGGTTTGGCTATGACCTAGGAAGAACTCAGTCAACAAGAGAAATCAACTATGGAAGCCATTGTTGACGAGAGGTAAAAGAACGTGCAATATTTTCTTCTTAAATTCAGCAACTTTGTTTTTCCACAAGCTAATTTTCTGGAGTTCCTTTAACATTGCAGCTCATATGCTTTGTCGATTGTTATAGTCAGTGTTGGAGACGTCCCATGGGCAGACATGAGGAAGTTCGATGACATGATCCCTAAACGTGAATTCAATAACTTTCTTCTCCGATTTGAAGTCCGCCAAGAATTTTTTTTCTCCGATTTGAAGTCAGGTAACACCAGTTCTGGCTCCCAATACTGCAAAATTTTGTTCCTTTTCTAGAGTAACAGTGTTTTGATTCCCTTGGATTGCAGGCTAAACTTGCTCTAGAGGCTCTTGAATTTCCTGTGGGGGTATCTAATTTTTTTTACTTTTCTTTATCCCAGTTGCTCTTTCTCGATACTATTATCAATTAAGTTATTATCTTTCTGTTTGTCTGGATCAGATGTGTCATTCTTGAGGAGGGTAAGATCGTTGCTTCAGGGCTTAACCGAACTAATGAGACAGGCAATGTAATCTTTTATAAACTTTCACCTATTTCTCTGTATGAGTAACTCTGAAACATAAAACAATGCGATGACATAGAGTGTTTATTGATTGTCATGTTGGTTGCTTCGTCTATGCTACTTAATAAGTCGTTTGTTATAATTTTGTTCAGAGAGGCCACAAGACATGCAGAGATGAAGCAATCGATGAACTTATTGGACAATGGCAAAAAGATAGACTTTCACCTTCACAAGTCGCTGAGAAATTCTCGAAATGCGTTCTTTACGTAACATGTGAACCTTGCATAATGTGTGCATCGACCCTATCCTTCCTCGGTATGATTCCTTAACATGAACTTGAAATGTTTTTTCTGTTTGTTTGTTTGTTCCTGATATGATATTTTCTTTAATCGAAGGTATAAAGGAAGTATATTATGCATGCGGAAATGATAAATTTGGGGGTTGTGGTTCCATATTTTTGCTTCACTTAGAGAGTTCTTAGACATAAGATATCCTTTGTAGACCCTAAATATCACACTACAAACTTATTAGAAAAAAATCGGCCTTATTAATTGAAGTCTGTGATCTCTGTTTTTTTTATAGTGAAGAAGCTCAAAGAGGAAAAGTGCAGAGGAATAATGGCAGACGCAGCTGTATCTCTTTTCAACTCTGTTCTTTGATGAAACATCTTAAACACAGTTTTCTTTTTTTTTTTTGTAGTTTAAGCTCCAAAGCCACACCGCCCTGTAGTTCAAAGAGAGAGGACTTAGCCTCTTAGACGCGGACATGGTTTGAAAATTGGAGTTTCTGATTAAAATATGAAGAAGTTGAGGTGGAGGTTGTCAAATGATATTTCTATGTTTGTTTTTGCTACATTTGGCACATGAAACGTTATCAATTACATCCAAAACAATTGTATATCCGCCTAAGTTGGAGCTCTCAATCTCAAGCTACTAAGTTGGTTTTCTAACTTAAGGAATTAGTTGTATGTGACTGTAAAGTTTTATTTTTGTACGGATAGATGATAGACATGACCATCATTAGAAGAATAAAAGATTAACTCAGTTTTTATTTTATCCTTGGATCAAATCTCTGTTTCTATCTCTTTCCTTTAACCCTGACAAGCAACACTCTTAACATACTTATTTTTTCTACCCATATTGGTTGGTTTTATGGTTAATTTGTCAAGTAAACATACAAGTGTTTAAAAGGCATGTATAGTTGATATTTATAACGAAAAGAAAGATGGCAAGTTAAATAAAGGTGTGTAGAGAAGCTGAACTATGCGCTGCTGCTGAGTGAAATGCAACTTGGACAGGAAACAAAGGTGGGAGAATACATATTGAAGCCAAAGACAATTGAAAGAGAGAAGACTTTCGTTATTCTGGACATCCCGCAATGTTTTTTAAAAAATGCTTCATAATGTAAATTTATATAAAATAACTTTTTTTTCTAACTTTCCCCCCCGTAGGGCGGGCTGACCCTAGTTATTTATATAAGGCTTGGAATTTAAATAATTGATCCAAGAATTTCTACTTGTGAATGTTATGAGATCTTTAAGACATGTTTGTTTCATTACAGATTACTGTTCAACACTCGAAGGTGATGAGGGGCTTACTTTGAACTCAAAGACCTTGAGGTAATATCCATCGTTACGAATCTCTATTTACGTTTTATGTTGGTGAGATTTTTATCATTTATAGATAAAAAAATTTTGGTTTATGTAATACAGGAAGAGAAGCCAAAGGTGGAAGTTGAGTATATAATCTTGCAAACAGGCGGTGTGAAATCGTTAATCGGGTGTTTACATTGACTTGCTTCAATAGAGAAGGACAACAAAACCAGGAATGGTTTAGAAGTTACAGAGCAATCAGATTCAGTGCAAGGGATGAAACTTCATATATATTCATGTTCCTGATGGTTTACCAAAATCACAAGAAGAAGTCATGGAAGAAGAGAAATCATGAAAGCCAGATTCTGCTTTCACAAAATTGCTTAGAACAAAAGGAACTATCCCTGCTTGGTTCTCTCACGCTCTTGACCACGAAACAGACTGAAAAATCCCTCTCACACCCTATGGTACTTTAGAAAGTTGTTTCCTGGTGCGGCCCTGGAATGGCTGTCTCTCCCTGGATCACTTGAAGGGGGGCGTGGGTAGATGATAGAAGATGGCTATGGACTTCACCTGCGAGCTATGGACTGCTCAAAGGTTGTTTAGCTACTCCTGAGACACAGGATCACCCTGCTTAGTGTCTAGGATGGATCACAGAAGATTAACTCTCCCTTAGTGTGATATAGAACACGTCCACCTAGGTGAACAAAGAGACAAAGTCTCAAGAACAATCTGGTTTTGCACCAAAAAGGAATTTTATTGATAAAATAATGGTTGACTGTTACATGTACGTGGTGCAACTGTTTAAAAGAGAAAAACATAAAACCCTAAGCCTAAACCAATGTGGTTTAGGAAAACCAAAACCAAATCCTAGTGCTAATTGATTTAAAACACCAAACCGACTCCCAATGGGTTTATAAAGCCCAAAACCTATTCCTAATGAGTTTACATAAATAATAAAACCAAATCAACTTAAAATAGACCATAATGGTCGTGCATAATCATATTGGGCCAATCATAAACCAAGCTGGCTTGTCCTTCCACTTTTCGGGCCGATAAAGGCCTTTTTCGAACAACTCTTTCTTGGGCTCGATCCATCTTGTTCCAGGTCCGACCAAGCTGCTCCTTATGCTCATTCGGATGATAAAGGTCCTCATCATGTTCCATTTCCTGCTCTGGTTCTCAATCTTCCATTTCCAACTCAATTCTCGCATATGTCGGTTTGACCAGTCCATTTCTCGATCAGACTGAATCTCCCATTCCATTTCCTGTCTAACCAGCTTCATCCTATCCATTTCCTTGTCAATCAGGGTTATCACAGGTCTTCCATGATTGTCCAAAGTCAGTCCATGCTTTATAAAGGCCACATCAAGGCCCATAGCCTTTTCTCGGTCCAGTACCTCATGGATCAAGCCTTTTAGCTTTCCATAAAGCTCATCAGGTCGCGCCATGATCCATTTCATAGCTTCTTCTTTCCTTGACTTCATGTTCTTTAGTATGGAGCTGATCAGGGTCACACCATCCTCTCTCCCTTCAAAAGGATTTGTCCTCAAATCCGAGACTTGTAAGATGATAGAAACATGATCATCTCCTGGATCAAATACCCAGGACTGCAATCCTTTTCCATGCTTCAGAAAGCTCTTGGAACCTTGCTCAATCATCTCTAAGCTCCTCACGTGCCTTAGTATGTAGCAAACAAAACTTTCCTTTCCATTTAACTCATAACCAGCTGCTGCTGCAAAAGCTTCTCTCCATTTACTCCATAAGCACGCCTCAACCATGGCTGTCTCAGCATGTGTTCTATGCTCTCCCGGATAGAATGAGAGCATTAGATCTCTAAAAACAAGCAGAAACCTTGCTGATTGATCTGGTGGCCGAACTAGCTCCTTGTGGATGCCTAGGAGAATATCTATGATTTCTCTCAATACACCTTGCCCAATGCTCATTATAACTTGGTTCTCATGCTGCATAGGGTCTGGTGGTCGTGTGTAATGATCCCCATATTCATTCTCAAGTTTTGGCATCTTTTTAACCACAACAAGTTTCTGTTTTGTTGATCTGAGCTGGTTCTGATCAGTTATGGGACTGATCAAGAGCGTGTTACCTCCTGTTTCTCCTCTATTTTTACTGCAGATACTCAAGATCACACCATCCTCTCTCCCTTCAAAAAGATTTGACCTCAAATCTTGTTTTTCAGGAGTGAAGAAACCTTGCAGATCAAGCTTGTATGAAACTGTTTTCTGCACTAGATTGTTGTTACTTCTTATACTAACACTGAAGCTTCCTCCTGGTTCAAAAACAACTTGCTGCAAGCCCTTAACATCTCTCAAATACTCCACTAGTCTGATATTAATCCATTCAGGAGGTGTGGTTAGTAGATCACAAGAAAAAGATTCAATGATATCACCTCCTTTAACTACAGTTGTAACTGCCAATTCATGAGCTTTAGGTGATCCATTAAGCACTCCTTCTTCAGATTGGTTTTGACCAGGCACGTGGCCACATATAACTGATGTTCTATCCTCTTGTTTCAGATGGTTGTCCAAGTTGTCTGCTTCACAAAGAGTGGTTGGTTCTGATTCAAAAGCTTGTTCTCTCACACCCTGTTTTTCTGCAGTTTCTTCTTTCTTCTCTACTGGTTCCTTCTGGTAACAACATAGCTCATAGTCTCTTGATGCTGGACGTGGGGCTGATGTCTGTTGTGGTTTTTCCATCACATCAGTGAGTGATTGATCTATCATGTTCCTGAGGTCTTGCTTGAGCTGTGGGTTTTGCAATTCCTCAAGATATGCTTGATGTAGCTGCAACTTTCTTGGTGCCTCACCACCATAGTATGTCTTTGTCTCATCTTTTGGTGTCCTAATATGTCCTTTAGCTGAACCAGATTGGCTGTGCTTCCTTTCCAAATCAGTTTGTCCATACCTCTTGGCTACAAACCTTTTCTTCATGACTGCCTTCATCTCATACCAAGAAGAAATTTGTTGCTCTCCATACTGTCTCCTGGTATTAGCTGTCTGATACCACCAATCAAGTGCATAACCACATAAACCAGTAGATGCCAATTGAGCCTGCTTCTCTGCTGTGTACCCTTGACACTTAATAATTAAATCCATATTCTTTTCCCATTCTAGGTATGTATCTGGATCATAGTCTCCATAGAAGGGTGGAATCTGGATCTGTTTTTTTTTCTTTGCAATTCCCTTGTTGCTTTGCACTCAGCTTTCTCTTCATGGTTTCTTTTTCTTTCAAAAGAATACATATGAGACTGCTGGATATGATAGATCACGTGATTTAGGTTAAGAACAAAATCCCCAAACATTCAAGTGGCTCTGATACCACTTGGTGCGGCCCTGGAATGGCTGTCTCTCCCTGGATCACTTGAAGGGGGGCGTGGGTAGATGATAGAAGATGGCTATGGACTTCACCTGCGAGCTATGGACTGCTCAAAGGTTGTTTAGCTACTCCTGAGACACAGGATCACCCTGCTTAGTGTCTAGGATGGATCACAGAAGATTAACTCTCCCTTAGTGTGATATAGAACACGTCCACCTAGGTGAACAAAGAGACAAAGTCTCAAGAACAATCTGGTTTTGCACCAAAAAGGAATTTTATTGATAAAATAATGGTTGACTGTTACATGTACGTGGTGCAACTGTTTAAAAGAGAAAAACATAAAACCCTAAGCCTAAACCAATGTGGTTTAGGAAAACCAAAACCAAATCCTAGTGCTAATTGATTTAAAACACCAAACCGACACATTCCAGGGCCGCACCAAGCTGCTCCTTATGCTCATTCGGATGATAAAGGTCCTCATCATGTTCCATTTCCTGCTCTGGTTCTCAATCTTCCATTTCCAACTCAATTCTCGCATATGTCGGTTTGACCAGTCCATTTCTCGATCAGACTGAATCTCCCATTCCATTTCCTGTCTAACCAGCTTCATCCTATCCATTTCCTTGTCAATCAGGGTTATCACAGGTCTTCCATGATTGTCCAAAGTCAGTCCATGCTTTATAAAGGCCACATCAAGGCCCATAGCCTTTTCTCGGTCCAGTACCTCATGGATCAAGCCTTTTAGCTTTCCATAAAGCTCATCAGGTCGCGCCATGATCCATTTCATAGCTTCTTCTTTCCTTGACTTCATGTTCTTTAGTATGGAGCTGATCAGGGTCACACCATTTCCCTACACAGTTTTACTTTTGTGTATATATAGCAATAAGGGGTTTCTTGATTTTGCTTAGAACATATAAATCACTGTGATATCTCATTGTTATCCCAATAAAATATTGTTGTCATTGTGTGATGTTCTTGAATGGTCGATAGCAAGGTTTTGTCGAAGCCGTGTGCTTATTTTAGTACCTGTTTCTGGTTACAAAGAGATTCCTATTCTTGTTAATGTTTTGCCTCCGGAAGTGAAGCAAAATCCTTCAAAAACAAACAAGAGTCTTCTAAATATAGGGAAAGAATGTTTGGTAATGCAGAAATGAAAATCGTTTGGTGTTATTAATAATAAACTTTCGGTGTCGTCATACTTCCATGCCCATATCTATAAGCAGCCTTGGTTCTTTTCCAAGGTTTTGATCAAAGCCATGACTAAACCTCCTCCATTTTCTCTCCCGGCTTTTGACTGCTTCCTTTTGTTCTTCTTCTTCTTCTCCTTCTCATCCGTTGTTTTAGCACTCACGGACGCAGAAGCCTCATTCATTGCGCAACGACAGCTCTTGACATTACCCGAGGATGGCGATCTTCCAGAAAATATTGAGTATAAGGTCGATATCAAGTTGACATTTCCGAATCAGAGGCTTAAGAGAGCTTATATCGCTCTACAAGCATGGAAAAAAGCTGTCTATTCAGACCCATTTAACACCACGGGGAACTGGCATGGTCCGCACGTGTGTGACTATACAGGCGTGGTCTGCGCACCAGCACTTGATGATCCTAACATCGCAGTTGTGGCAGGGGTAGATCTTAACGGTGCAGATATTGCTGGACATTTACCAGCTGAGCTTGGTTTATTGACGGATGTGGCTATGTTCCATTTGAATTCGAACCGGTTCTGTGGTATCATCCCCAAAAGTGTCAGTAGGTTGAAGCTAATGCATGAGTTCGATGTCAGTAACAATCGGTTTGTTGGACCTTTCCCTTCTGTCGTCCTCTCGTGGCCGGCTGTTAAGTTCATCGACGTAAGATTCAACGATTTTGAAGGAAAAGTTCCTCAGGAGCTTTTCAAGAAGGATCTTGATGCGATTTTCTTGAATAACAACAGATTCACTTCCACCATTCCTGAGTCACTCGGAGAATCCTCAGCCTCTGTCGTGACCTTCGCTCACAACAATTTCAACGGTTGTATTCCTAAAAGTATTGGAAACATGAAAAATCTTAACGAAATCATCTTTAAGGATAACAAACTTGGAGGTTGTTTTCCGTCAGAGATCGGAAAGCTAGCCAATGTGAACGTTTTTGACGCTAGCATGAACTCATTCACCGGTGTTTTACCACAGAGTTTTGTGGGGCTTATTGGAGTAGAAGAGATTGATATCTCTGGGAATAAACTCACCGGGTTTGTGCCGGAGAATATATGCAAGTTACCTAAGTTAAATAACTTGACCTATGCATACAATTACTTCAATGGACAAGGTGATATGTGTGTCCCAGGTAGTCAGAAGGATATTGCATTTGATGATACACGTAACTGCTTGCGAGATAGGCCTAAACAACGGTCGGCAAAGGAATGTGCAGTAGTGATTAGTCGTCCTGTTGACTGTAGTAAGGACAAGTGCGCTGGTGGTGGTGGTTCTAGTCCCACTACACCGTCAAAGTGGACACCACCATCACGGGTGCCAACTAGGCCGGTACGCAAACCACGACCATCAAAAGAATCACCAAAACCAAATGCCCCACAGAATCAGTCTCCTGTGAATTTTAAACGTAGCCCACCTCCACCAATTGTTCTTTCTCCTCCTCCCTCACCGCTAGTGCATTCTCCACTACCACCAGTCCATTCTCCACCACCACCGGTCCATTCTCCACCACCACCACCGGTGCATTCACCACCACCACCGGTTCATTCTCCACCACCACCGGTTCATTCACCACCACCACCACCACCACCACCAGTGCCTTCTCCACCACCACCGGAGCCTTCTCCGCCACCACCGGTGCATTCTCCGCCACCACCGGTCCATTCACCACCACCACCGGAGCCTTCTCCGCCACCACCGGTACATTCTCCTCCACCACCGGTCCATTCACCACCACCACCGGTCCATTCTCCACCACCACCAGTCCATTCTCCTCCACCACCACCGGTCCATTCTCCTCCACCACCGGTCCATTCACCATTACCACCCGTCTATTCTCCACCACCACCGGTCTATTCTCCTCCACCACCGGTCCATTCACCACCACCTCCTGTGCATTCACCACCACCACCTCCTGTGCATTCACCACCACCACCGGTGCATTCACCACCACCACCACCACCTGTCCATTCTCCACCACCACCTGTCCATTCTCCACCACCACCAGTCCAGTCTCCACCACCACCGGTCTATTCTCCACCACCACCACATGTCTATTCACCACCACCGCCGGTCCAGTCTCCACCACCGCCGGTCTATTCTCCACTACTACCGCTGGTCCATTCACCTCCACCACTGGTCCATAAACCGCAAACACCAAACGAGTCACCCGAACCAAATGACCCATTTGATCAGTCTCCAGTGAAGTTCAGGCGTAACCCGCCTCCGCCACAACAATCACACCCAGTGGATTCTTCTCCGTCTCCCTTTCACTCTCCTCCACCACCTATATATTCTCCGCCGCCAGCACCGGTCCAATCTCCACCAGAAACACCGGTCAACTCTCCTCACCCACGAGCACCTACACGGACAGTGGAAGCACCACTTCCAAGTGAAGAATTCATCATGCCAACAATCATTGGCCACCAATATGCATCGCCCCCACCTCCAATGTTTCCGGGCTACTAATATTAGAGAGACACAAGTTGATCTTGTGAATCACGTCGTGAGAAAAGAAAAGAAAACCGGAAAAAGATGAGGTAAGACAGAAGAAGAACAAAGAAGGAGGCAATGTATCGTAGTGGCATTAACTCCTTACAAGGAATTGTATAATGTTTGTGTAGTAACAGTTCAGAACTTTTTTTGGTCCATGAAAGATTTTTACAATTTTTTTTGGTAAACTGTTAAATTATACCAATTTTTGAATTTGTGACTCATTACGTGAACAAAATGTGGAATGCGATAACGAAACTAAACAACTAATTCTAAATGGAACAAAAACAAACCCGAAGATAGCCGAACAAACCCGAAGATTCTTACACTTTCGAAAGAAAGAAGTTGTTTATGATTCTTCTCTCGTGTTGTTAAGGCCCTTTTTCGTTGATGGTATCTTAGAATCTACATACTTCCAATCTCTTAGGGGAACTAAAATTAATGTATTAGATAAATAAGTTCTTCGACGGAGGAGGTTACAATCAATGTAAAGCTTAAGATATTTTTCTCAAATATGAATATTGTTGTTTCCGGAATTCCCATGAAAAACTTCCAAAGTGGCAGGAACTGCCATTTTAAACTTTCAACTTTTCTGCTTCCATAATAAACCTTGAAACTAAAATAATTCTTAATATTAAAAACTACTACAAAAATGGCTCCCGTGTTTTGGATTTTGTCTAACATTAGGGTGCACAGAATTACAAACTATGTTAACGTCATAATTAACTCAATAACCTTTAATGAAACATGTGCTTTATTAAAATTATTTATTTCTAGCTGACCATATTTTTTATTTATCGACAAAGTAATATATAATACTTCCAAATCTGTTTGTAGAGTTGCGCCATAAATAAATAAATAATTTTAAGGAGAAAGTGACAAAGTAATGAATATATTTTTGTAAGAGACAATACAAAGTAGTTTCAATAGTTTAGTCCGCGCAAATTTAAGAGTTCGAGAACAACAAATTCAAATCAAACTAATCCATTATGTTTCATATGGTAGCAACCTAACATAAAGTAAAGCTTAAAAAGAAAAGAGGCCTAAGATAAAATAAAGAGTACAAAAAAAAAACAGAGACACCCAACTATTCAGTTTTTTTATTTATTTATTGTGGAGGCTGTGAATCAATGGCAAACCGATCATAAGCTCTGGTTCCAAAATACTTCGAAAAGTTGATCTGTGAAAGGGCTCCAAAATGTTCCACTCACTTTGGATGTTCTCGACACGTGAAGCCTTCTTCACATGTTTGGCTGGTTGGCTGGAGGTGACAAATTGTTGAGGAAGCACTAGAAGCAGAAGAAAATGCAGAACTTGATTGAGCGGTTTGTAAAGACTGAGAGCTAGATCCAACTAATGGATTGTTTTTTATTTTTTCTTGGTTTTGGTTGACGCTTTTGGTTAATCTGAATCATAAAAAATCAAGCCAAAAATATAACACAATACGAACTAGTTAAACTACATTTCCAAAAATAATTAATAAGAAATTACCTTTGCAGGATGTTTACGAGGTCTCCAGCGTCTATTTTTTGGGCCTTCTAAAACGATCGATACATTTTTACATCCACTTTTAATATTTCCAGCTTGACCACAACGGCTGAAAAGTGATATCCTACCGTGTCTTGTAGATTTATCTGGATTTTGTAGTAATTCAAAAGGTTCTTTTCTTTTGCACATTTTTTAGGTCTACATTTTGGCTTGCGTTTGTCGGGTATTCCAATTGGATGCTTGTGTTTTGGAGTCATAAAATTGAATACTAATCAGGGACATATTTCTCAGCATTTTCTTGGTTGTCATCTAACACACATATTGTATGTTTGCATGATATTCCTGAAATTCCTTATATACTAAAGCGCAAGTCGCTTGGCAAATAAGAATTTGCCACGTGGAAAAAAATTTAAGAATAATTAAAGAACAATTAAAAATAAATAACACTTTGGAAAAAAACATAAACTGTATAAACCTTTATCAAAACAGCCCATGATCCACGATCCATATTTTTGTCCACGATCTTATTCTTTTCAATTTTCATTACTCATATATATTTTTCAGATTCAATATGTAAACAGCAGAAAAACTCCAAATCAAATAACAGAGATAGTCCACTCTTTCGGTTTCAAAACCCTCATTCACAATTGGGTTTTACTAAATGTTCCGAACCAGAGCTGAGAAAACCGATTTCAGCAACTCACATATCCCAGTGACGCGATCTACTACGTCCAGTTTCGCCGGCTGAGAATCATATTGCTTCATCGAAACAGGTTTTGGGGCCAAGAGGTTCGAGCAAGAGTGGATCTGAATTATATGAATTGCTGGATATCATTATTATAAAGAGACTTCGTTGAAAGACACGCCTGAAAGAGAAGAAAAAGAAGATAAAAAGCAGCTGCTGATGTGATAAAATCACAAGAAGGCCTTAAAAAAAAGGGTAAGTGCTTCTATTAATTCATTACATGATCAGATTGTTAAAACGCATAATACTACGTATTCCTACTATATATAGCAGATATATGTTATAAACACACTTGGAAAAACATTTTCCCATGTAGTTTCAGTGTTTCAGATTTCCGGTAAGAAATAAAGGTTTATATATAGTTGTAGGGACTAGAGAACATGAAGTGTTGAAGATGACAAATGGTGTTGCCTTGGGAATAATGAATAAATTCTGAAACATAATTACTAGAGATCTTTATATATTAGCTACATATCTATGGTAATTGTTTCAGTCTCTTGATAAATTGGTCAACCGTCCTTGCTATCAACTTTTTTTTTTCAGGTGTTTGATATCTCAAATTATTCTTGAACTTTAGTGCATCCTCTTAAATGCCAGGAAAATAGGCATTTAGTCGATGAACTTCATAAATGTACTTAATCGCAAAGGTATTCTGATGGTTCTCTACTTCTCTTTCTTTCTCGCATATATAGTCAATTTCTCAACTATGCTTTCACAACATACCATTTAGATAGAGTATTTAATCAAGTTTGCATGTTTGGGCAAGTCTTATGTATAGCTTATCATTTATGTTATTTAGGTTTAGTTATTTTTCCATTTTTTACTTCTTGCTATCAAATAGAAAAAACATTTTTATTGTTGTGAACTAAGTAGTTTGTTTTTTTTTGCAAGAAAAAATATCTCCGTGCATAGCACGGGATAAACACTAGTTAAAATAAAATCAGCAACACAAAGCATAGTTTAAATATCAGCGAATCATTAGGAAAATGTATACAACAATACAAACGAAACCTATATATTAAAGATCATAAAAATTTGTTCCACATACCTGTAAAATCCCAACGGCGACAAGAAAATTGATGTGTTGCTTAGTCAACAGTATAGCCAATATCAAACTCAAAATACATCGTACAAAGTTGTTCTGCTGTGTATTTTTGAACAGCACATTTTAGCAACTCTTGCTTTCTCTAGTATAGCCATTGTGTGGGAACCGAAATTCACACTGTCGATTTCCGTTTAAATAAGGAAACTAGGAAAACCCTAATTTCCCAGAGGACCCGGATATCTGTTAATTACCACACGTCAAGCAATCAGAACACGAGAATAACAACGATAAAAGTAAGAAATCAAAAAGAGAAAGCAAAGTAGATCTTTATTCCGAATCTGCGTATGAGCGTTACAACAAGGTATAAGCCTGGGCTCGAGAGCTGTCGGCGAGATTCCTAGTTCTACCAACCCTAAGACGGCTAAACCTAATTGAGCCGCAGCTCGAAATAACAAAAACGAAAAATTGCCTAAATTGCTCTAAGTGCTAAGTTTGCTCTGAAAAAGTTCTCTCCCCTTTCTCCTCGCCTAGGACTCCTTATATACTAGCTCCAAGGTCGGTTTACGCTTTTACTCTTCTGCCCTTAAGCCGTCATAGCATAAAAATGGAGACATTCCATTTTTCCCGATCTTCACAATTATCTTCAAAACTTCCGTATTTATCCGCGGAAACTTGACATTTATCCTTCCTCATGGGCCAAGCGTGAACCATGCTGTGGTTCACGGGCTTTTGGTTAGGAAAAATCGTAGGATGGGCCTCGAGTCGTGTTTTAGGTGCCTTTGGGCCGTCTTCCGACTCGACACGTTTACTACGAGTTTTCCGCGGTTTCTAATCCGCGAAGTTTGATCGATGAATTAGAATAGCGGGAAACATGGACTGAGCTTGCTACGGTCTTCAGGAGATAGCATTCGAAGGTTTGACGAGAATGCAAGGACTGGTGTCGTATCGATGTTCGGAAAGGTTTAATCGCTACACAGCGACCGAACTTTGGCTCGAGCCCGGTCGCTACGTAGCGACCGAGCGAGACGAGTGCTCGGTCGCTACGTAGCGACCGAGCTTTGGCTCGAGCTCGGTCGCTACGTAGCGACCGAGCTTTGGCTCGAGCCCGGTCGCTACGTAGCGACCGAGCGGGACGAGTGCTCGGTTGCTGCATAGCGACCGAGCTTGGCTCGGGTTTGGTTGCTGCATAGCGACCGGACGACGTGTATGCGTGGTGACCGAGCTTGGTTTGTTCGGTTTGAATCCCAAAGGATACTTCTTCGTAAAAACTTTGTATTGGTTATTTTTACGAAAATTACATCTCTTCTTTTACTATCTCTTTCAGAAATACGATCTCCGAGGATTTTCGGGTGGTAATTCCGTCGTAACCGTTTTTGACCCCAACCCCAACCCCAACAGTTAGCCCCCCAGCCCGTTAGGATCATGCATCGTAGGATCCTAGGGTGCGGTTAGGCATGTTTGGCAAGTTAGGCGTGATGGATGGAATTAATATCCGAAAGTCCGAGCTTGAATAGTAAATCCTCATGTATTATAAGAAGGGAGGTAACTTGTTCCATAATTTTTTCACTTTCTTGTTTTTCTCTAAGATCTTTCTTAAAAAACTTTCTATCTTTCTCTCCACCTTTTTTCTCTATTCTCTCAAGAGAAGTGTAAAGATGTCGAGCAAGAAAAAGATTGCGAGAAAAGGGTCTTCGTCCGCGAGTCCTTATGAAGAGCTCGTCGTTCCGAAAATGGAGTTCGTGCCTCACTCGGTGCATCCTGCCGAGAACGAGGCATGGTGGGTTGCTCATTATGGCTCGTTGACCCCTCCCAAGGAGAAGCTGTTTCCGGTCCTGGTCCATCGTGGAGTCGAGGAAGATGATGCAAGCAGGACTACTGACGAGTTTCTCGCGACGATGCGATCGTTCTACCACATCTCGGATGCTGTGGAGTTCCGGGTTCCCTGCCGCGGGGAATGTGCTAACAGCCCCCCGGAGGGTTACTTTACTTGCTATGAGGCGTTCGTAGTGCGTTGTCGCCTATGGTTCCCCATACCCGAAATTCTCGTCCGAGTGTTGGACCGTTTCGAAGTTGCGATAAGTCAGTTGACACCCCTTGCCATTCAGCATCTTATTGGGATCTGATCCTAAGCTACAAGCATGGCATTTCCCTTTCCGTCGATCATTATGAAGCGCTTTTGAGGCTTCAACTTGTCAGGGGTACGGATAAGCATAGGTTGGTCCCTCGGAAATTTATGTCAGTGGTTAAGAAGTTCATTTCGAACTTCAACTCGTGGAAGAAAGTCTTTTTCTTTGTTCGTATAGACGCTGCATCCGTCGAAGAGAGTTGCATTCCACTGTTCCAGAGGTTGCCAAATGATCGTCCCTTCATCAACCCTTTTGCTCCGTTCCCCGAGGACATCATTTCGGTGAGGGATCTTCTCAGGAATGGTCCCTTCTTCTGGACTTCTTTTACGCCGAAGAGGGTTCGGAAGGCACTGAAATTCGTGCAACCTGGTCCGCTTTGGATGCGGACACGGGAAGCGACTCCGAACCCGACGACCAGAATCCCGCCGAAGCTCCAACAGCTGTGCCGGAGTCGAGCTCTTGGAAGGGAAAAGATGTCGATCTTGGCGACATAGAGTTTTCGATGGATGACTCTATGCTTCCAGGATGGGATCCGAACCTTGCTTACGGCGACGGGAGCGGTTCGAGCGAGGCCCCTATTCCGGATTTCGATGATTTCTTTGCTGGGCTGCCATCGGGTTTTGATGCTCCTCCTCCTACGAAAGAATCGGCGAGGCCGAGAGTTGTTGCAAAAGGATCTCGCATCATCAATGGGGTTAGTTTTTTTTGAGAATTTTTTGGTGATTGTCCTATGTATATATTTATAACATGCCAATCGATTTTGCAGGGCCTGAGCTTGCTGGGCCCGGCCATTGAGGCGGGCCATAGAGAAGCTATGGTCTACCGCTTCAAAGCGGAGAAAGCGGAGCGGGATCTCGCTCGCGTGCAAGGCGAGATGCTGGAGCGAGAGGCGCAACTTACTCGTGATCATGCGCGGGCTGTTCGTAAAGCGGAGAGGAAAGGCAAAAGAGAAATCGTCGAGGTGATGAAGACTCGTGCATCTCAATTCCAGGTTGAGTATGGGAACCTCAAGAATGCCTTTACCTCGGTGGGTGACTTTCGCGAGTGCCGCGGTTCGGTCGGAAGTCTTTGGAGGACGCGAGCCGATGACTATGTGTTTGAAGAGGAAATGAGCTTGATGAAGAGTGGGATGAGTGATCGTGCCCATGCTGAGGCGCTTATCCCTCCGATTGACGAGAAGATTCAAGGGTTCTGGGATTCCATCCCGGTTTCCCCTGATACCGAGGAGGTTCCGACCGGGTTTCCCGATGGTGGCGAGGAAGTGGATCGTCCCGCGGATGCGTTCGGCGCTTCGTTGTCCGGGGACTTTGACTTTGGATTATGAGGGCGGATTAGTTATCCTTTTATCTGTTTTCGGCCAAGTGTGGCCCTTTGAATTTGGATTTTGTTTAGGCCTAGATGGCCGTATTTGTATTTACCGGGACTGGCCGTTGGTGGCTTTGAATCCCTTGCCGCTTTACGCGGTTTATTTATATGATAAATGTTTTGTTTCGAGTTTTCCTGAGTAGGGTTGAAGTAAATACGAGTTGTCGTCTCGTATTTAGTTCTGATTAGACGTTCAATCTGTTGGTTCGTTCGTGATTTTCGTAAAAATTTACTTATCTTTACGATTTTCGAGAACATTGAGATATGAACGGAGAGACATGGTTTAGGATCTCGTATCTTTTAGATATCATGCCTTGAGATGTTTGAGACCAGAGCGTTGGGTTTAGGGCAAGACCTAGGTTTACTTTCGGTTAAGGTTTGTGCGGTGACTAGCCGGCTATCGTTTTTCCTGTTGCGATTTCTTCCTGACTCGCACCGATTTAAAGTCCGCGATATGTTCTCGGCTTATATGACTTGTATGGTACGAATCGAGCATCTTCTCAGAATCAACTGGAAGTGCTAAACCAAAATTTCGGATTTTTGTTGTAGCGCGCTTTTGTCCTTGTGCTGGACGTTTTTAAAGATCAAAAGAGTGATCGGATTGCGTTTGTTTAAGACGGCTGGCGTGTTCGTCGGGGCCAATCGACGAACGGGGTGTAAGGTTTTTGGTGGTCGCGTTCGGACAATTTGTTAGTATTGTCCTCGAATTTTAACTTTTGCGACGTCTCGCAGTTATTTCGAGGCTTATACGTGTATTTTTGCGTGTTTGAAAGGCGATAATCTTTACGATTTTTGGGCCGGAAGGGGCCGCAGACAAGAGTCTTAACGTTTTCAGGCGTGTCCTGAAAGTTTCTTTTGTGTTTTACTGAAGCGTAAACGTTTTCGATAAAAAGGACAACGTATATTGTAGTAAAAGTTTTTGAAGTTTCTAAAAACTCGATTACAATAATGAAGATTTTTCTAAGTGGGAGTATACGAGTATACGCACCCACTCCCCCCCCCTTTTTAGAGAGGGGGATAGCTGAACTCGTCTTTTGACGAGCTGCCTACGTACCCCTTTCGAGGATCAAGCCATCTCGTAGTTCTGTTTCATGCCGCGAGTGTTCTTACTCGGCGGTAGATGTCGCGATGTCCGCCTTGACCGTGTCGATCGTGGCTGGGTCGACGCTATTTTCCGGATGTTCCGGTTGAGTTGTCGCGTGGGCTTCGGATTTATGTCGAGCTTCGACGTCCGCTGCATTTGCGTTGATAGACGATTTTACTTCGTCTTCTCCCGGGGCGCTTTTGGCTGAAGATCGATCTATCTTCGCGCGTTTGCCGTTTGCGGAAGCCGTGATTTGCCTTAACTTATGCTCCGCGAGGAAGCATAGTCGCGACTGTTTTTGGCATCCCCAGATGGCCGCGACTTCGCTCGGCGTTGGGAACTTGAGACCCAGGTGGTAGGTTGACGGAACTGCCTGCATGGCGTTGAGCCATGGGGTTCCCATGATCACGTTGTAGATAGCGGGATGATCGACTACCGCGAATTCGACGATTTTCGTGATCTCCTTGGCCATGACTGGCAATTGGATTGATCCGAGAGTCATCGACACTTCGCCTGAAAAACCCGTGAGTGGTTTTGGCGTTGGAATTACTTCTCCGAGTTCGATACTCATCCGCTTGAGAGTGTCGCGGAAGATTACGTTGACCGTGCTTCCCGTGTCGACGAGTACCCTTCCGACTTCTAAATCTCGTATGACGAGATCTATGACAAGCGGGTCGCAGTGAGGTTGGTCGATACCGCCGGCTTCTTCCTCTGTGAAGGTGATCGAGCAACTTTGGCCGTCTCGAGGAGGAGACCATGTAGGCCAATTTGCACTTGATTCTGCCTTCCGTTGGTAAGCCTTGATGGCCGACACGGTATCGCCGCAGTATTGTGATCCTCCGATGATCATATTGACTCTGCGACGATTGTTATCGTTCCCTTTGTCATCCGGCCTCCTACCGCGTTTATCCCCAGGATGGTTTCGTTGAGGGGATTTTTCAGCGGGCGGATTTCTATCCGTCTTTGGAGGCCGATCAGAATCGAGGATGAGATCCTTGACGCTAGTTACTTCCGAAAGCTCTCCAGCGAGTAGCTTCGCGGCCAGTCTTGCTCCCAAGACTTTGCAATTGGTCGTGGAGTGTCCTCGGGATTGGTGGAACTCGCAGAAGGTGTTTTCGTCATACCCTTGATTGCGAGTCCATGTGTTGCCCGTGGTCCGGCCTTGATCCGAACTGATCGCATAGTTATGCGCCCCTTGGAGATCTTCCCCCTCGTGATGGACGTACTTGTCGTTACGAGAGTTCTTCTTTTTCCCCTTCGGATCTGCGTCTTTCGAGGATGGTCTTGCCGGCTTATGTTTTTGCGATAAGACTTTAGTTTCTTCCTCGACTATGATGTAGTCCGTTGCTTTGTGGAGGGCGTCCTGGATCGTTCGCGGTTTGTCGAGAGTTATCCATTTTCTGAATTTCGACTTGTACCAGAGCGTCTTTCTCAGCGCGTCGATGGCCACTTTGTCGCTTATCCCGCTGACCCTGGACATTATCAGCTTGAATCGACTGATAAACTCGCGGAGGGGTTCGTCTTCCCTCTGGGAGAGACTCCAGAGGTCAACATCGGAGGTTTCCCTGTCTATGAATACAGAGTACTGTTTGAGGAATTCCGATGCGAGCTGTCGAAAACTCCCGATGGTGTTGCGACGAAGGCGTGCGAACCATTCGAGCGCTGCTCCTTCGAGATTTTCGACGAACAGGCGGCAATAGCCGGCATCTTTTTCGCCGTCCTTCAGTCTTGCTCTTCCCATCGCGATGTGGAAAGCCTGAAGGTGCGCTTTTGGATCGGCCGTACCATCGTACTTCGGTACTTTGATCTTTCCCGGATCGGACACCCTCATGTCCGAAATGCGACTGGTAAAGGGGGTCTTTCGAGCTCCTTCCAGCAGTCGATCGATCTCGGGGGCAGCACTAGTAGCATGATGGATTTGAGACTTTACGGCTCTCACTTCTGCCGCAGTCTTAGTGATGTAGTCGCGAAGATCGCGGATATCCGATGTCTCGTCAGTGGATTTCCGAGCCTGTCGGCGTTTACTGCGAGTGAGCTCGGTTTGCCTTTCGGCCAGCTCCTCTTGTTCGTTCCAATAGGCGACTTCTTCTTCTTCCGTCATTGGTTTTTCGAACGGGGAGCCTTCCCGAGCGGATCGGCTTCTGGTCCTTCTTGGATGTCTGTCTACATCCTCGTCGGTGTCGTTGGAGACATCGCTAGGATCCAGGTCAATGTGTTCGGCTTCGTTATCCTCCGAGTCCTTTGCAGGGGGCGGAAGATTTTCAGGGTTCCCCTTTTCGACGGGAGATTTCTCGCTAGGGTTTTGACCGGAAGGTCGTTCCCGCGCGAGTCCTGCTCTATCGAGTAGGGTGGCGAAGTCGAGCCTCTTCCCGCGGATTTTGGTGGTTCCCCGGGGACGGATAGCTTGGGTTCTTGCCGTTAAGGTTTCAACTTGTTTGGTCAAGGTATTCACGAGCTTATCCTGTTCTTCCGACCTTTTCTCATAGGTGGCGAACATCTTTTTGAACTCCTCGAGCGTCGCGGCGTTGGCTTGCGCGTTGTTCCGCGGATACGTCCGCTATTGGAGTGTGGAGATCGGTGCCGCTGCCTCCATTAAGAGGAGTTTGCACGTTATCCGCGTCGTTGGTTGACATGTCAGATTGTGTGTGGCTTTTGCGGGTTAGATTGATCTGTAAGTCCCCCTCCTTCTAGCGCCAAACTGTGGGAACCGAAATTCACACTGTCGATTTCCGTTTAAATAAGGAAACTAGGAAAACCCTAATTTCCCAGAGGACCCGGATATCTGTTAATTACCACACGTCAAGCAATCAGAACACGAGAATAATAACGATAAAGGTAAGAAATCGAAAAGAGAGAGCAAAGTAGATCTTTATTCCGAATCTGCGTATGAGCGTTACAACAAGGTATAAGCCTGGGCTCGAGAGCTGTCGGCAAGATTCCTAGTTCTACCAACCCTAAGACGGCTAAACCTAATTGAGTCGCAGCTCGAAATAACAAAAACGAAAAAATTGCCTAAATTGCTCTAAGTGCTAAGTTTGCTCTGAAAAAGTTATCTCCCCTTGCTCCTCGCCTAGGACTCCTTATATACTAGCTCCAAGGTCGGTTTACGCTTTTACTCTTCTGCCCTTAAGCCGTCATAGCATAAAAATGGAGACATTCCATTTTTCCCGATCTTCACAATTATCTTCAAAACTTCCGTATTTATCTGCGGAAACTTGACATTTATCCTTCCTCATGGGCCAAGCGTGAACCATGCTGTGGTTCACGGGCTTTTGGTTAGGAAAAATCGTAGGATGGGCCTCGAGTCGTGTTTTACTACGAGTTTTCCGCGGTTTCTAATCCGCGAAGTTTGATCGATGAATTAGAATAGCGGGAAACATGGACTGAGCTTGCTACGGTCTTCGGGAGATAGCATTCGAAGGTTTGATGAGAATGCAAGGACTGGTGTCGTATCGATGTTCGGAAAGGTTCAATCGCTACACAGCGACCGAACTTTGGCTCGAGCCCGGTCGCTACGTAGCGACCGAGCGAGACGAGTGCTCGGTCGCTACGTAGCGACCGAGCTTTGGCTCTAGCTCGGTCGCTACGTAGCGAAGAGCTCGGTCGCTACGTAGCGACCGAGCGGGACGATCGCTCGGTCGCTACGTAGCGACCGAGCGGGACGATCGCTCGGTCGCTACGTAGCGACCGAGCGGGACGATCGCTCGGTCGCTACGTAGCGACCGAGCTTTGGCTCGAGCTCGGTCGCTACGTAGCGACCGAGCGGGACGATCACTCGGTCGCTATGTAGCGACCGAGCTTTGGCTCGAGCCCGGTCTCTACGTAGCGACCGAGCGGGACGAGCGCTCGGTTGCTGCATAGCGACCGAGCTTGGCTCGGGTTTGGTTGCTGCATAGCGACCGGACGGCGTGTATGCGTGGTGACCGAGCTTGGTTTGTTCGGTTTGAATCCCAAAGGATACTTCTTCGTAAAAACTTCGTATTGGTTATTTTTACGAAAATTACATCTCTTCTTTTACTATCCCTTTCGGAAATACGATCTCCGAGGATTTTCGGGTGGTAATTCCGTTGTAACCGTTTTTGACCCCAACACATTGTAGTTGGAGTGAGATTGGTGGCACGCTTCACGGCTTGTACCCATCTACATGATATCCTTTTTATTGCCTGTCTTCGTATGTTCTCCAACATGCTAATCACATGCTTCGTTCTTGCAATTTTGATCGTTCTGTTGAAAGTTTCAGATAGATTGTTATGCACATCAGCACAATGCGACTCTGGATTAAAAAAATGCTCTACACCACTTCTCTGGCTCTGTTTTAAACAAGGCCTCATACGCAAAAGTATCATATGTCTCTAGAATCTTCATTTTATCCTTATATTCCCCTTCATGATAGGTGTATGCTACACCCCAAAATAAATTTTTATATTCTGATCGGGAAAAGGACTTTTCCAATTAGCGTATATATGTCTTGCACACATACGATGTTCTGCTTTTGGAAGCTCAGTAGCTTTTTTTGTCAAGGGTTTCTTTCATTCATAACTCAAAAGAGAGTAAAAGTGAAACATAGTCTGAAAAACACATACATAGCAAAAGCAACAGCCAGAGAAGGCAAGGGAGTGGCAAGGTTTGTGATGTCAAGAAGACAACCTGCGATCCCATTCAAACCCATCCCTGAATGCAGGGCAGAGAAGAAGACATTAGAGTCTGAAAATACTTGAAGCTTTGAGAGTCCAGCACACGATCCTGCAAGAAGAGCTTCCTGCAGCGCCAAGGTTTCGACAGAAAAGGTTGAAACCACATATAGAATAGAGCATTGAGAGCCATGGGCTACATACATACCATGGATATACCATCCAAAACCTCCATTTCTAAAAGCATCAATCTCTGCAACCATAGAAACAAGAGCCGACAAGACAAAGGTCCTAATACGAACCTCATACGGAGGTACTAAAAGGAGATAAAACAGAGTAACATCCTCATACTGAGGTAAAGTCAGATCCTCATACTGAGGTAAAGGCAGAGAGCTTGTAACATCCTTAACCAGAGGTAAGAGAATATTCAAAGAGAGGGCAACATCCTCATTCAGAGGTAAATGATTCATCTTGACACAACTAATACCTAAAACAAGGTAATACTCATCCATGTAGGGCTTGTTGCAAGAAGAAACAGAGAAGATACCTTCTGAACAAAGAGAGGTTTCTACAAAGAGAAACCATGTCTCGATCTGGAAAGTGGGACTGGACTGAAATCTACACGTAGTAGAAACTCGCACTCCAAATGATACGAAAACAGATCTGGTTAAACCCTTGGTCATTGCAAAGAAACTTAAAGGAGTAACTGCAACCACAGGAACCAGAGAACTGACGGAAGGTTCGAGGATGTGTAGAGGAGCGAGGAGGCGAATGAGGGCGGCTGTAGAGTCTGGAGGTTCCGGAGAGATGATTAGAGAGCAAGCTTCAAGCGGAGGGGGCTTACACGGTAACGGGGGCGGATCTGGAGGAGGCCTGATACACGATGGGGGAGCAGTCACCATCAAGACCATGGAGAGAGAGCAGAGCTGCTTCAGAGGAAGGAGGAAGGCACGGCGGAGCTATGACAGAAGAGATCCATCTGAGCAGCGCACCTTGGGAAGCGGGCCTGAGAGGGTTTCCTCTTACGTTTCTGTATCCTCCTGGAAGCTCAGTAGCTATGGCATAGGTAATACCCTGTAAACAGATATGTAATAATCAAACTCAAGTTCAGATTATACGATTAGCATTGATAATACTATGAAAATTAAGAATATAATAAATACCTTATGATATATTCAAAAAAAAAAAAATTATGCATATCGGAAATGATAGTAAGATTATTTTCTATTCTTGAGATCTATTTGAGTTTTCTAACGAACCAGCCCCAAGTAACCTTGTTTTCACGTTTTACAACAGCCGATGCAATGAGATACATCTTGTTATCTCCATCTCTACCTACAGCTGCAAGCAAATCACCTCCCAAATCCCATTTCAAAAAGCATCCATCAAGACCAATTACTCGTCTGTAACATTTCTGCTAAGTCTTCCGAAATTCCTCACAACAAATGTAGAAACAAACAAACTGTTGTACACCATTGATGTCAGCAGTACAAATCTCAGTGGTGATACCTTTGTTTGATCGTTTAAGCTCAGCCTCATAGTCCCATAGCTTACCAAACTGAATGGTTTGAGCCTAAGGACAGTGTCCAAAGCAATTTGTATGAATTTGTAACAATTTGAAATATTCACAACAATGTTATAACGCTCCTTGATCATGTCTATCTCTGCAGTCTGTAAATTAATATTTCTTCGAATTTCTTCACTAAACAGCCTTGCATCACACCTTGCTTCAACATTGATACTCAACTTTATTTTCTGTGGTTATGCTTCTTGTGACAAACTTTCACCATCCACTTGTTCAATGGTCGCTCAATCGAACAATATATTTTCCAAGGGCAGTCACTCTTGCAACATATAGCAGCTATCCTTGTTGCTTCTGATTTTTCCATTTTAACATCGTATTGAGTATTCAGTGAGTAACGTATTAGCTGATCCTTGAACTCTAATCCACTATTGAACTTCTTAAACAGACATATGTAAGGCTCTTTGTCAAAATCTCCATGAAAATTGTTCTTTTCCTTTTCTACTTTTTATTTATTTTTCCATTGCTCCACTCTTCATCTGAACTTAACGGTGTATCTGGATACTGGACGTCTTCAAACCAAATTCAGGATCAGATTCTTCTTCGTCCCTTTCTTCGTCTGCATGTTTTTGCAACTAAGTTACGAGTTACTTCGTCCAAAGTTCTCTTTCTCAATGTTTGGTTTTTTCTTTTGACTTTTATTTCACGAACTTTCACGACAGTTCAACCCTACAAATCACTTTGGGGATTTTAAATTAATGTCTGTAATTAAAATAAAAATATGGTCTATTAAAATATAAATAATTTAATACATGTTATATTAAAGCTGGCGCAGTTAATTACGACTTCAACAGAGTTTGTAATTATGTACACCCTAATCTATAATAACAAAAAGAGACTTCTCTCCCTTCTTCTGTGTCCACGTCACCACATAGAATAGAGCGTTTTTGGATACGTGTCATTAAGAAAAGAAGATCCAGCGAAAATGCTTTTCACTTGCGTATGGACTTTAAGAAAAAAATGCAAGCCCAAAAAATATTAGGTTTCATTGTCTTCTCTCTTTCGATCTTCTTAGTTTAGCAGCCGTAAATTCCAGAGAACTTAATCACTGTAACGTCTTCAGCTCTCGTTAATACGTAAACTGGAACTTTTACGTCATTAACCCACTCTTCCCACTCTGAAGCATTCAATTGATCTCATCATCTCCCTTGTTAGCTGACAAAAGCTCCGACTATAAATCTCCAAGTCGAAGCAATCAAAAGGCACACAGCTGTTTCGAATCCCTCATCTTTATGCTGAATTCACCAAAACCAGATAATCACATTATTCAAGGGCAAACAAAACCGTGAAATCAACCGGCAAGACCCCCCACCGCTTAATTGTTTTCGTCGCTGCTATATTTGCCGTCTCTTGAGATTCTTGCGAACATGGTTAGTTCTCTCACTGGCTTGCGAACATGGTAAGTTATCTCACTGGCTGATCTTTCAATTTCATTTCATGTTTCTTTTTGGTTATAGATATACGAATCTCTTAGTGAAAAACTGAAATTTGAGTCTCACGAAAGTCTTATGATTCATATGAAAATATTCTGATTTGATCTCTTATATCAGAGCGTAAAACTAATTTGGAAGCTTGATTCTTAGGTTTTAAATCAGGTTTACTTGAGCATAATATTGTTAATTACGTGTTTTGATTGATCTAAGCTAAGTTAACAGATTCATCAAAACAATATCGATTTTCTTAACCCACCACCACCACCGGAGGTTATGAAGACTGATAAATCATCCTCACGCTATTGCATATACGTTAAATTTATGTATTTCAACCCAAAGTTGGATGCATTTATGATTTTGTTCATAATTATCAGAATAGAGAATGCAAATGCTTCAAGCAGATGGATACTGCAATATTTTGGATAGGGTGATCTTTCAAAGAATCTTTGTACATATGTGAAAGCCACATGTCTTCATATTCTGACTATGTCAGCATTAAGAATTGGAAGTATTTCTCTGAAACCACAATGCTTAGTTCAAGAATTATTATATAACTTTTATGTCAATCTCTCATGATCTTATCTCTGTTTCAGTAATTTTTCTGAAGAGGCAACTTAAATTTTAGAATAATATGGAGCATTTTTGGCATTTAGGCTCACATGTGAATTCCTTTGCCTTGCAGTTCTTTTGTTCTTTTAAGTTTTTGATGAAACAATCCTTACAAAAACTGAAGTACGGTTTCATGTTAGACTTGCTCCGAGAAGATAGGTCAACAACTTGATCTGATAAAGCCAACTCCAAGGGGGAAAATTACAATTTACGGTGAGCTTAGTTTTTTAATACACATTCACTATGAGCTGCAATGATATATTATGATGCACATAGATTCAATCATCATCAATATTATTTGTCTGACTATCTGTACTTATTTATCATTGTGGGGATTCCATATAGTGAGCATTCTAGCTTGAATGATGATTGTTTTCTTTTAGAAGAAGAGCCAGAAAAATCAAAGAAATCAAAGATCTAGGTCTTCATTCTTGATGTCGGCGAATTATGGTGAATGAAAGAAGAGATGAGCTCCCGTCAATCTCCGTGATTATCAGGCAAAAGCATCATAGAAGCGATGAAAAGCACGTGAATATGAATATTTTATCTTTGTGAAAAATAGAGAATATATTATGTCAAATTAGACTTTTTGGAGTCTCAAATTTGGACATCCTAAAATCAGTAATATGGATTGTAAATATTTACAAAATTAAAGATATTATTGTATTTTGGAAAAAAATTGTTTAAAGAAGCAATATGTGACACATGTCGTATAACTCTGACAATCAACAAGGTTTTATACAGTAAAGGAAAAAAGAGTCAATACACAAAAGAAATAGAAGAGAGAAGATGCCATACTTTAGAAAAGTGAAGCTTGAGCATTTGGTAATAAAAGCGTCTTTGGTACAGTAAAGGAAAGATATAATGACTTGACCCAATGACTGCACAGTTTTTTGGATTATTTGTGACTGTTAAAATTTGAAAACGTCAAGTTTCAAAAAAAATGATACGTTGGAACAAAATATCAAATTAGAAAATATCAAAGTAAAACAAATAATGAAAGAACATAGAATCATTTCTATTTTATTATGATTGTTTTTAATACTGAAATAAAAATACGATTTCCAAACAAATGTACCACATGCTACTATTACAAAGAAATGAAACAATTTGTTTATGGTATACAAACATGTTTTAGATTATTTATTTTATTTTTCTCTAATTATGTTAGTATCATTACTAAAAATTAGAGAGGAAACCTTTACAAAAGCTACCTAATCTGAAAACATCCAAGGCAAAATACATAACCAAGACAAAGTATTTAACCAATACGTCTACTGTCTACAGTGAATCTCCTAACGTATTGCCACATCTAAGACAATGACAAAGCATACGCGGATTGTTTACTACTTTAAGAGGAGGATGAACGAATTTATTATCTTCATTCGAACAAGATAATCACAAAATAAACACATGCACTTACATGTTTTTCCTTTCCAAACAACAACTTTATTTTATTTTTTAAGTGTAACTATATTAACTTTGGTGCAACTATCAACTATATATTCTTTTTTATTCAGTTGATCAGTGAAAACCGTTTATGTTATTGCTATTTGAACTAAGCAACTTAAAAACAAAGTAATACGTTGCTATCACTAACCATTATCAAATGGATGTAAAAAAACTTTTTTCTCTACTTGAATTTGTCTCATTTCTCTTCTAATATGTAGATTCCTATTTTTCTATAAATAAGAGAATAAATAACATTTTTCTATTTTTACTTATAAAATTCAAAACCTGCTCTGTATGTAATCTAGGAGAATCTCTTAAAACACACACACGCAGCCACGGTCTCATGCAGTTTGCAATATTAAAGAAACAAATATAGAAATGTGTTGGACATGTTTTAAATATACAAGAAAATCACAACAAGTGGTTATTCACCAGATCAGAATTACGAGTTTCTAAAATAGAAATGGAAGATTTTATCGCTTTTCTAAAATAAAAATCATAAGAAACACATTTCTAATACATTTTCACACGTTTCCAATAAGATTTCCATTCCAAAACGTTTCCGGAATATGAAATGGATCTCATCAGATTCGTGCAACCTAGCTCTTAACACCACATTTTAGGGCGGGTTAATACGACAACGTATACCCGTAAAGAAAACAAGGCTATTGGGCCAAAGAAAACAAGGATATTGGGCCAAGGAAGAAAGAAATCTACAGTCGAGGCGTATTTTAAAATTCGAGCGAAACGACAACGTATAGAAAGGGAAGCTTATGCTGCACGACGAAGCATAAGGCATGATCTTCCAAGTCTGAAGTTCATTCATCCAACTGAAACGAAACACAGTTTGTTAGCATTCGATATCGATGGAGGGAGACAAACAAACGCACGATGAGGAGAAGCACTCATCAGAGGAAGAATCAATTCGGAGAGAGGATCCCCCGACACCGGAGAACACTGGTGGATGGGGCTGGGGCTTCTCTGTGCTCTCAGATCTTCAAAAAGCCGCGGAAGATTTATCTCGTAATGTAATGTCCCGACTCCGATTTGACCTACTTTTTTATGTATTCTGGAAATGCCTTTGAGATATCGGATCCGAGTTTACAGTAACAAGTGATAGCGATTTAGTGTGGTGATGCAAAAATCATCATAAAGAAATGATTTTTTTTTTATTTTTTTTTAATGTTTATTTGCTCATTGAGTTTTTGCAACGCTGATGGGATTATAATTACAAGTGATTATGTTTCCCTTCTTTGAACCAGAGTTTTTGGGAATGATGCTGATCTTCTTCTCGTGTAGGCTGCAGCAGTGGCGGAGAAAGCAGCGAAAAGCATTGCGGATATGCAAGAAGCGGATGAAGACTCTGAATCTTCTGCCAAGGAAGAAGAGATACCTGATACAGAGCAGGATAGTGATGATGAGAGTCTGAAGTTAAAGAAGTTAGCTTTAGGCAAATTGGAGGATGCAAGTGAAGACTCACTTCTTAGCCAGGCAAAGTGTTTTCTCTTGCTTCTTATAGCCCAAGAAGCCGTTGACCGTTGTGATGATATTGATAATGCGATATTGCTCTTTACTACATACATAGGCCTTTTGTTTCTGCCCATAAGTTTTATGCTTGTTTCCTTTTCCAGGGTTTGAAGGTTTTCGATGATTCAGTTGAGAGTTTCACTTCTGGAGCTTGGCTGGCGCTAGGAAATGCGTTAAAAGGAGGCACAAGTTTGGTGCAAAAGTATGTTACTTTTCTTTTCTTTTGTATGTCACTGACAGCTTTCAATATTGAGGGTGTACAAAATTTGTGAATGGAAATGGTTAAGGTCACTAATGTTACACCCTGACAAAAACGGAAATAAGCTTTAGTTGGACTGAATATATTTAGGTAAGTTTTAGCCTGAAATTAGTTACTTCAAATTTCGGAGGGTCTAAGCATTTAATACTTGGCTGACTTAACAACAACAGGAACATGCTCAGTATAATCTAATAGATTTTTCGTCTGGTAAATTTGCATGCTCCTTTGGTTCTCCATTACCAGTAAAACGTTGGGTAGGCTGTACGTGTCATTTGCTAAAGATAAGAATACATTTTTAGGGCAACTGGTGAGACTGTAGTAGCGTGACGAATACAGAGGTCTTGTGTTTTTAGTAGGGACTAGGGACTGCTTTTCCTATGAGAAGACGAAGTTCAAGTTGTTGATGCTCCATTATTTGTCTTGTAGGCTTGAAGACAGTGTCCAGCAAGGTTCTTCGCCTAGGGAAGCTGGATCTGGTGCACCGTCTCTATTGGAGGTTTGTGCTGTTTGTGTCTTCTTCTGTCTTATTTCTTTAGCCTAACATTTCGTTTAGCCCTTTCTTCTGTTTTTCTTTAGCTTAGCATTTCGTTTAGCCCTTTCTTCTGATATGCAGACGGGAAAAGCATTAACTGCCAAAGGAATGCAAGTTCTTGAGTTTGTTGGCAAGGAGACTATGGATTTATTGATTACAGAGACTGGTCTCGGAAATGAGAAGAACAGGGATCAAATGATTGAGGAAGTGACGTTTGATCGATGCTTTTACATTTATGGTGGTCCTGAGCAGCTCGAGGTGAGATACTTATCTATGAAAATCACTTGTCTGTCAAATTCCTATCAAGTATAATCCTCTTAAACTTTATTTGCCCTAAATTTTTTGCTGTCTGATGATTCAGGAATTAGAAGCATTGTCAAGCCACTATACTCTGTTGTTCAACAGGAGAAAGGGGAAACTGTCGCAAGATGAGAAAGTGTTGGTTGATGGGAAGCTCAAACAGATCCAGCAACTATTCAGCTTCGCTGATGAAATGAGTGGACGTAAAGCAGAGTCTGACAAAGGGAAGAAAATAGATATTAATACCGAAGGCAATGATGATGACATGAAGAATCTGTACAACTCCAGCGTCAGCAAAGCTGCTGATATGGCTGCTGGGTAATCATAACTATTCTCCTTTCCTTCTCTCAAATTATACTCTTTAATATTTCTCTTTTGCTCTTTTTATTTTCTAATCAAAATCACCATAATACGTTCCTTCATAGGAATCTGTTGTTTGTCCCTCCGGATACAGATTAGAAACTTGAAATCTACACAAAAGTTTATTTTATGGTTTGTCTTGCGTCAGGAAAGTTCCCATGTGAAAGATGAAGTGATCAGTGCGTATGTAGTATATTTCTTTGATCTAATTATATTTGCTTGTCACTTGGATGATTTCAGGTTCACAAACGCTTTAGCGGGTCTAAACATAAACGATATGATCCAGCGGACCGGTGGCAGGCTTGAGTCTCTTCACTCAGAAGGAGTTCATGTGCGAAGAGTGTTCCCTTGTCTCTCTTAGAATATAAAGATAGTTCTTTCTTGTACCACCAGTATCTTCCTTTTTGAGGGAGGCTGAATTGAAACCTATCAACTAATATGAAATTTTGTTCTGCAGGGACTTTCTGAGATGTGCTGTTTTGCAGTCACTCATCTGCTTATTCTCGGTAAATCCATTATATCTCATGCCAACAAAGTTGAGGATGAAGACGCTGAGACATTAAAAATCGAGTGGCCAGAGGATCCCACTGAAAAAGCTAGGCTGATTAGAGGTAAGGCAGAATTGATGGCTGGATATGTGGAAGCAGTTTCCAACAGTTTTATAACAGGTAGGTCCATAATCATTTCAATTTAGTTTGGGGTTTTATTTTGCCTTAGTTTTATACTGGTTCTTAGTTTGGGGATGCTTGTGAAACTAGAGAAAACTAAAAGGGTGAAACTTTTCGAATATACTTTTCGTAATTGCAGGTATATCAGATGTCTCTGAAACATTCTCAGCTGCGATCAAAGGAGCTGCCGCTGATGATTCCAAAGATGAACTTCTGAAAACATCAACCATGGAGGAAAAGGCAAGCACTTTCAACAATAGTCTTCGCTCTGACCAAACCACAGCTATCACAAAGATCCAGGAAGGACTTCAATACCTGTCTTATGTCGTGATAACTACCTCAATGCCCTCTGCTTGATATAATAAGAGAGTCAGATTGGTCTTGTTTGTGGGTTTTCCTTCTTAATACATGACTCAGGATCCGTTTAAGTTTCCTTTGTAGATATTATCTATTTCGCCAGCTGCTCTTATGGCAAGTCATTTCCACTTTAGCTCTACTCTGTTATTTGGATCTTAACTTTGATAACATCTGAAAACAAATATTAAAAGAAGGGAAGAGGGATTAGTTTTCTTTCTCCAACAAATAAACTGTAATATTAAGATTCACCATAACAGCTTAGCTAACCAAGCCAAGAGAGCATGACCCATATTGTTGATGGGACACTCCGACCTTTTCCATAATACATTGTCCATCTTTGAATTTTTTACATGTGGAACAAGTGTAATAGTAAACTTGTTGAAAAATATCTTATGTGAATTTTATCAAGTGTGTGAGAACACTAACTACTCTATTGATGTAGATACCATCTTCACAAAATTTATGCAGTCCATTGTGAATGCTATCTTCTTCGATGAAAAGTTTTTATACATTACACTGCCTAGCAGTATTTTGTATACGAAATCATCTATGCCTCCAGAACTAACTAATTCAATATTTTCTATGTCTTATCAACATAACATCACCAGGCTCTGCGAGCCCATTTATCCTGGTGAATATAGATGTATATATTCTGAGACGTTTTTCTCTATCTTTTGAGATTTGATTTTTTTCCCTATAATATTTCTTCTATTTCTACCATTTGTGGATATTATGAAAATGTTTATATATTTAAAACATATTTTTCATAAATTTCTTGTGTACCAAATTATATATAAAAATAATCATTTTTATACGTGAGTCATTTTGCTTAGTATTCATAACAACCTCATTTATTAAAAATATAGCCATGCATTGATATCACTTGAGGATATTATGAAAATGTTTATGTATTTAAAATCTATTTTTCTTAATTTTCTTATGTACCAAATTATCTATAAAAATAAATCATTTTTATATGGGTCCTTTTGCTTAATCTAAACTATACTAAAAGCACAATATAAAGCCCTATGAAGCCCTCCACGTCGGATAAAAAAACAACCTATCACGAGCTTCCAAATCGCCACGTCATTTCTTTGTTACGTCGAAACTGGTTTTAACGGGCCAATTCAGGTGAGCGTCTTATATTAAAAGCTATGGCCCATTTTAACCAGACCTAGCCTCCTTACAAACACTGCATCTAAGTCGTCTCTTGCTCTTCCCCTTCATGATCATCGTTTCTGATTTCTGCAATTCACAGTTTCTTTTGTATTTATCACTGTCCACTCACACTCATTCAATTACGATATTTTCTCCAATCTTGATGAGTAAATGATCCTTTCATCTCCCTTTGTTCTCCTTTTATATAAACTCATTCATTGAAGTTCACATTCAACCATAATCAACAACCTCTGTTCAACGATATCAATCCATGGCGATGAAATCGGTTCAAAACTCTGGCAAGTCTCGGAGATTTTCTTACACCCTCTTATTTATCATAGTTAATTTATTTTATCACCCTAAACTTTCCAGAGAGCAAACGAAGCCCTGAACGAAATCAGAGAAAGAAGATCAAACTATGAATCTGAGAATATGAAAGAGGACAAAAACATGTTGAATGTTGTCAACTAAAGGGTTTTGTCTGTATTTGTATTTGATTCTTGGATCTGACGTATCATTCATTTATCTGTATTGCAGAGATTTGGCGGATAACAAAGCCATCGAGTTTTGGATCCTACATTTGGCAAGAGCCTACCCAAGAAATAGGTATGATATTGTCATCGTCTCTCTGCATTAAATTGATGACACTTTGATGATGATATATTTAAACATATTGGAATCATGATACATATATATATATATATATATCTTCTCATACTATTTTTTCGAGGGAGTGTTTTGAAGCTGTCCACGAAACATGATATATCTTCTCGATGGAAATTCCAATAATTATTGACGGTTGAATCATCACAAACTTCACTAACTCAGGTACTACGTTTTAATATGAAACCATGTTATTGTGTTTGTTCTTTGGTTGCACGTAACGTTTTCTCAGTCTCCGTATATATGTTTCTGTCTTTGCTGATGGATTTAAAATGTGACGTAGAACATAAACGAGAACCGGTCGAAAACCAAAGCAGCTTTTTTCGATGTAATCAGAAGTGGATCTACAGCCTTTGCCAACTATCTGAAACCAAACTGTGTTATGTGGGTATCAAGTTTGTTGCCTGAGTTAGTGAAGTTTGTGATCTGTGGGTAAATTTATTTGTGAAGTTTATTATACCCAACTATCAATTTGCAACCTGACCCGGTCAAGTGCTTAAAGAAAAGCAACAAGAGACTTGAGGAAAACTTGATTTTTGGAACTCAACTCCAAGATTGATTTGAGCCGGTAAAGAAGAAAATCAAAGCAACCACCCCATTCAATATTTTGCATCATGAACGAGCCTCTCAATCTCATGACGGATACTTCTCCACTCTCTCTCTCTCTCTCTCTCTCTCTCTCTCTCTCTCTCTCTCTCTCTCTCTCTCTCTCTCTCTCTATGATGTTATTTTAACGGGTTTCCGCATGTCTTCTGTTGCAACTTTTTCAGGGGAGACTGTTTGGGTAAAATGAACAGATTTCTAATCCTTTCGCTTATTTCCCCTTTCATTCTATGGCAGAAGCTCAATTTTGATGAATAGTTCAAGCTGATGTCATGGCTGGACTTAATGGCAAGTTTTTCTCCTACACAATTAGTTCCTTAATTTTTTTTCTTCACCAGCTGCACTGCGATCTAACCTTTGATATTTCCTCTTATATTAGACTGAGAGGCACCAGCTAGATGATCAATGAAATTCTCCGAGTTTACCCGTTTTTACAATTTTGTTTTCGTTGTGTGCGGTGAGAATGGACATAAGAGTATCAGTAAGATCTTTTGTTCTTTTTAATAATTATTTTGGTTATTCTTCCCAAGAATATGTTCCATTACAACAATAGAAATAATGCCAAAGCTCCATTTATTTTTGTCCAGCTGTAGGTAAAGCAACAAGTTTTGGCTTTTATACGTTGTCTGCATGGGAATCTAGAAGGATATGACTCTAAAGGTATTCCTTAGATTTCACACCAAAACAAATGTGTTATACATGTGTTTGTGTTTTCATTCATCTTATTGTTTGTGTTTCACCTCAAGTGCTTGCCCTATCGTCATAGATGACTTTGTTGAGCGTCCAGGTTTGGAAACAAATATAGAGCTTTCTTTCTCAACACATTTTACAATAGAAAGTTAGAAACCCATATCCTTTTGTTATTTATTTACAGCATTTTAGGATCGAATAAGAACATTGTCCCCTAACTGCGGTGATAAATAATCTGAATCATGCCTTTATGAAGAACCTCTTTCTGGTGTCTTTGGTTTTTATACCCTTGAGAGGTTTTCAAACTCTTTGCATAATCTTATTATTTTCTTCTGCTGTTAGATGAACAGCACAAAGATTATCGTCGCTGCCACACAGGATTAAGAAGTGTTCCAGGCTTAAAGAGAATAAAAATCTAAAGACAATGAAAAAAAAGTATCAGAACTCGATACTCTTATTCGCCCCCAAACTTGAAACGAATCGGATCCGACAAGAGTCCAAGATGTTCATTCATGTCACATTGCGGGATCGAGTTTTCTCACAAGGGTTTGCGAGTCATTAGAATATGATGAGTACGCAAGGGTAGAAACCGCTCCACACCCGCAGCAAATTAAGGTCTGGCCACAATCTCAAGAGTTAGCAAAGCAAAGAAGGATATCAAACCAAAGATTTGAAGAAAGAGGCTGCAGACGGCGGAGAAGAAAGAGGCTGCAGACGGCGGAGAAACTAAGGAATAAGATCTGTTATTCATCATTCAATTGTAATTTTTTTTGTGCAGTCGTTAGATAATGCTTTCATTAATATCAACCATTTGATGACATATCTTTCATCCCGATTAAGACCATCTTCTATTGATTTCCATGCTGTTACAAGTTGGATCTTACAAACTCTATTTACCTCACATAATATTCTCATTTTCTAATTGCAAGACTATCACTAAGTGCTCATTTACATTCTTATTTAGAAAGAGTGTAGTGCACGTATCATCATGGTTTCATTATATATAACTGATACTGTAAATATCATCATGGTTTCCATTATATATAACTGATACTGTAAATGAAACTAAATAGAATCATTAATATAAATAAACTAAACCGATATAGTAAAAAAAAACTACATGGCCGTTCGACGTTAAAAAAAAACTAAATAGAATCATTAATAAGAAAATAATGTTTTTGGATCATAGTTTTAGACTGAAAATATATTCAAAATTTCCCCAAATGGTATATAAAAATTCATTTTTAATAACAGCGTAATGATGTCAAAAAAATAAATAACAGCGTAATAACCTCATTGTATTTTTTTAAAATAGTAATTTTAAAACCAACTAATATATAATAATAAAATTTAAATGAATTGTGACTATCTATTGAGAATAATACTTTACTATAGCTAGATTTTGAGATATTTTTTTGTCTATAAATAATCTAATGATATAGTAATAATAATTGCTGATAAAAAAATATAGTAATGATAATATTTTCATAACATTTTCAGTGTATTTAACACATACAACATTTTTAAAAATAGTTCTATTTAAAGAAATGATTATTTAAATTAGCGTTACTTATTATAATTGTAAATAGATTATAATTATAAATAAATATATTATAAAATATTATACATATAAATAAAACATAAATATGATATAAATTATACATATAACAAAAAAATATGGGATGTGGAGATTAATAATATATTTTCTTAATATGCTAAATATGTAAGAAAATTATTTTGGATAAAAACTAAGATTACATTTTACGTTGTTCACCATCCCATACATATTTTAGATAGTAAAAAATAAATTGTTACTCATTTCTAATTCAAATTACTATATATATTTTTATAACATAGATATAATATATTGTAATATAGATATTAAATACAACGTTATTCGAATAAACCCGGGCGTAGCCCGGACAAATCCCCTAGTATTAATAACAACCCTATTTATGAAGAATATAACCATACATTGATATATGTATCAATTTGGTATGAAAGTGGACAACGTTCTCCTTCTCCGTGCGTAAAGGTTATTAATATAATGGTCGATATTGTACTATACTATATTTTTTTAAAATATATAGTACATAATAATTAATTTATAACAACAACATATTGTGAAGAAGATGGAGAAAATAAGAAGGATGAGAAAGATGAAGAGCTGGCGGAGGAGTAAACAAAGGAACATGCAGAGAAGAAGGAGGGATATTTCTTCTATTTCTACCATTTGTGGATATTATGAAAATGTTTATGTATTTAAAACATATTTTTCCTAAATTTCTTGTGTACCAAATTATATATAAAAATAATCATTTTTATACGTGAGTCATTTTGCTTAGTATTCATAACAACCTCATTTATTAAAAATATAGCCATGCATTGATATCATTTGAGGATATTATGAAAATGTTTATGTATTTAAAACCTACTTTTCCTAATTTTCTTGTGTACCAAATTATCTATAAAAATAAATCATTTTTGTATGGGTCATTTTGCTTAATATTAATAACAACCCTATTTATTAAGAATATAGCCATACATTGATATGTGTATCAATTTGGTATGAAAGTGGACAACGTTCTCCTTCTCCATGCGTAAAGGTTATTAATATAATGGTTGATATTGTACTATACTATATTTTTTTAAATATATAGTACATAATAATTAATTTATAACAACAACATATTGTGAAGAAGATGGAGAAAATAAGAAGGATAAGAAAGATGAAGAGCTGGCGGAGGAGTAAACAAAGGAACATGCATAGGAGAAGGAGGGAGGGAGGGAGGGAGGGAGGGAGGGAGGATATTATGAAAATGTTTATGTATTTAAAATCTATTTTTCCTAATTTTCTTATGTACCAAATTATCTATAAAAATAAATCATTTTTATATGGGTCATTTTGCTTAATATTAATAATAACCCTATTTATGAAGAATATAGCCATACATTGATATATGTATCAATTTGGTATGAAAGTGGACAACGTTCTCCTTCTCCGTGCGTAAAAGTTATTAATATAATGGTCGATATTGTACTATACTATATTTTTAAAAAATATATAGTACATAATAATTAATTTATAACAACAACATATTGTGAAGAAGATGGAGAAAATAAGAAGGATGAGAAAGATGAAGAGCTGGCGGAGGAGTAAACAAAGGAACATGCAGAGAAGAAGGAGAGATATTTCTTTTATTTCTACCATTTGTGGATATTATGAAAATGTTTATGTATTTAAAACATATTTTTCCTAAATTTCTTGTGTACCAAATTATATATAAAAATATTCATTTTTATACGTGAGTCATTTTGCTTAGTATTCATAACAACCTCATTTATTAAAAATATAGCCATGCATTGATATCATTTGAGGATATTATGAAAATGTTTATGTATTTAAAACCTATTTTTCCTAATTTTCTTGTGTACCAAATTATCTATAAAAATAAATTATTTTTGTATGGGTCATTTTGCTTAATATTAAGAACAACCCTATTTATTAAGAATATAGCTATACATTGATATGTGTATCAATTTGGTATGAAAGTGGACAACGTTCTCTTTCTCCGTGCGTAAAGGTTATTAATATAATGGTCGATATTGTACTATACTATATTTTTTTGAATATATAGTACATAATAATTAATTTATAACAACAACATATTGTGAAGAAGATGGAGAAAATAAGAAGGATGAGAAAGATGAAGAGCTGACGGAGGAGTAAACAAAGGAACATGCAGAGAAGAAGGAGGGATATTTCTTCTATTTCTACCATTTGTGGATATTATGAAAATGTTTATGTATTTAAAACATATTTTTCCTAAATTTCTTGTGTACCAAATTATATATAAAAATAGTCATTTTTATACGTGAGTCATTTTGCTTAGTATTCATAACAACCTCATTTATTAAAAATATAGCCATGCATTGATATCATTTGAGGATATTATGAAAAATGTTTATGTATTTAAAACCTACTTTTTCTAATTTTCTTGTGTACCAAATTATCTATAAAAATAAATCATTTTTGTATGGGTCATTTTGCTTAATATTAATAACAACCCTATTTATTAAGAATATAGCCATACATTGATATATGTATCAATTTGGTATGAAAGTGGACAACGTTCTCCTTCTCCGTGCGTAAAGATTATTAATATAATGTTCGATATTGTACTATACTATATTTTTTTAAATATATAGTACATAATAATTAATTTATAACAACAACATATTGTGAAGAAGATGGCGAAAATAAGAAGGATGAGAAAGATGAAGAGCTGGCGGAGGAGTAAATAAAGGAACATGCAGAGGAGAAGGAGGGAGGGAGGGATGGAGGGAGGGAGGGAGGGAGGATATTATGAAAATGTTTATGTATTTAAAACCTACTTTTCCTAATTTTCTTGTGCACCAAATTATCTATAAAAATAAATCATTTTTGTATGGGTCATTTTGCTTAATATTAATAACAACCTTATTTATGAAGAATATAGCCATACATTGATATATGTATCAATTTGGTATGAAAATAGACACCGTTCTCCTTCTCCTTGCGTAAAGGTTATTAATATAATGGTCGATATTGTACACAGATTGAGATGGTGATGCTTGAAGCGAAAGAGAGAAAATAGATAAGAAGGAGGGTATTATTTCAAATCGAGATTTAGAAAAGTTTATAGGCTCCCTCTGTTTTCGAGCGAAGGGTGTGGAAGTAAAAAAATATGACCGGAGAATCTAGAATTTTAGATCGGCCATTAGACTGGAAGTGGAAGTTCAAGAAAGATATTGATAAGCGAAGGACATAGACAATAAAGTCAAAAGACACAGACAGCTATGCACTCACGTTCCATGTTACCTATTATGATTTTTTTTATATTATCAAAAACTTTTAACGTCAATATTAGTAACATATACAAACAAATAATGTTTTTTTTGAGAAAACAAATAAATAATATTCATTTATTATCGTATGTATTACAAACAAAAGTTAAATACCAAAAGTCCAGAACGGACACAATCAATTAATAAAATAATAGTATAATAAAATCCTTAATTTCAAGGGAACCTTTTTCTAATGAAATGTTAAAAATTGATATATTTGTTACTAAATTATAGGTGTTTAATATGTGAGATTAAGAGATGTGATTAAGTATTCCACAAGCTATATCCTATTAACCATTTTTTTAATTTTTAGTTTTTTTTTGTCACCAACATATCTCATTTTTAGTTTTGTCCAATTATTTCTAAATATTACACTTTAATCATCTTTGTTTACAAATATCTATTATAGGGCTACACTACCACATTTACAAATACCTATTATGTCTACCGTGTCCAGCTTCACCGCCTTCGACAGTACGTCATCCAATATAAATATAGAGCTAGAATCCGCCGTATCACCTTATTATTTAGCCTTTCGTGAAAACTAACTAAGAACATGAAGTTTTGCTCCGCCTAAACTTCACGAAACTCCTAAATATGTTCACATCCCCTAATATCTTATATGCCCAATATTTATTTTATTTCCTTTCAAAATTGTCATCCACACATATGCCCAAATTTAGCCCTGGGCATATTTCCCGGATCCGAAAATCCGAACCGGTATTTACCCGAAAAACCGGGTTTCGGATCGGGTTCGGGTAGAGGAAAATACCCGATCGGATGATGTTTTAAATTTGGTCGGGTAACGGGTCGGATACGGGTTATATCCAGGATCCATACGGGTATCCGACTAGACCCGAGTTAAAGCTTAGTTAAGTTACCCCTAGTAGACTAGCCCTAGTTAATTCAAACTACCCAGTACCCACGCCTTATGCGATTTCGATTTTCAAAACACTACCTTCTCTTGATTCTTGTATCAGCCATTTCTTCTTCCCGACAGACCCGGCCTTTACGATTTCAGATGCTCTTCATCTGCTTATTAAAAGAGAAGAGATGAATTTCGGAACCAAATCTCAAATTCATTCTCTTTCTTTTGCTTCTGAGTCATCGAGAAACATATCTCAAGTAAGGATCTATTTTTTTGTCTGTGATCATTGATTGTGTTTCCGTTAATTGATTTGCATGCCCAGGCCTAGTCGATGTTCTGAGTTGTGATTGAAATTGTTTTGTCGATTTGTTGTGCTTGAAATTGATTTTTTTCTTTCTAGAATTGGCATTGAAATCGATTTGTTATATATAGTTGAGATTGAAATCAATATTGTTATAAGAGGTCTATCTTGTTCTTATTGATATGTTCTAAAAGACCGAACTATAAACCATTCAACAGGCTTTTTTTTTCTAGAATTGGCATTGAAATCGATTTGTTATATAGAGTTGAGATTGAAATCAATATTGTTATCAGTATGTAACATACTGTATGTTCTTATTGATATGTTATTGTAATTGGTCTTCTCTTATTGATGTTCTTTACTCTTTTTATTTATAGATGGATTCTTCACCATTGCCGGCAAACATTGACTCTGAGACAGAGAATGGAGTTCAGGAAACCCAAGAAGAGATAGCACGCCGTGATAAGAATGGGAAAAAGAAGGTTTGTTCAAGAGGTAGTTCTCGGACAGAAGCAAAAAAGCAGTCAAGCACAAGATCAGACGTCTGGGAACACTACACAAGAACAGAGGACGACCGTGACAAGTGCAGATGCAACCATTGTCAGCGTGTCTTCGGCTGTGCGTCTTCACAAGGAACTTCCAACCTTAGGAAGCATCTACTCTCCTGTAAGTCTCACTTGGCGTGGAAACAGAGCCAAGCTCCTGGTTCAACTGTGATTACGAATGATGGAGGTCTGACGAATGCAAAAGTTTCTGAAGCTGTGTTTAGAGAGGCGACTAATGAGCTGCTAGTGTTGGGTGAATTGCCACTTTCTTTCACTGAAAGTGTTGCTTGGAGACACTTCTGCGATCGGGCTGGTCTCTACAAACCTCATTCAAGAAGGACTGCAACCATGGACATTGTCCAGATGTATGTGAGAAAGAAGGAGGCTCTGAAGAATTGGTTTAAGGTCAGTAAGCAGAGGGTTTCACTTACCACAGACATTTGGACAGCAAGTCCTACTGGAGCGAGCTACATGGTGGTGATGGCTCATTTTGTAGATGATAGTTGGCAGCTAAGGAAGCTTATCATCGGGTTTAAGCATGTATGTGATCACAGAGGCCAGACGATTGCTACTGTTCTTCTGGAGTGTTTGGCTGAGTGGGCTATAGAGAAGGTTTTCACCATCACGGTTGACAATGCAACAGCTAACACATCTGCCCTTCAAAAGTTTCAAAGGGAGTTCATCTTGCTTGGCGATGAAGCATTGGTGTTGGATGGCAGCTTCATGCATATGCAGTGTGCAGCTCACATTATCAACTTGGTTGTGAGAGATGGTCTGCAGGATATTGATGGGAACGTAGAAGCGATACGTAATGCTGTGCAGTATGTGAGGTCTTCTACTCAGAGACAGAAGTCATTTCAGCTGAGGGTTGAGTCGGGAAAGATGACTCGAGGCAGTTTACCTTTGGACATCAAAACGAGGTGGAATTCTACTTATCTCATGCTTCAAAGAGCTATCAAGTACAAGGTTGCTTTTGATAAAATGGAACAAGAAGACCGGCTCTACAATGACTTCTTTAACGAAGTTGAGAATGGGAACAAAAGGATTGGACCTCCTGCTACTGTTGATTGGAATGCAGTGGAGAGGTTAGTGAAGTTTCTTATCATCTTCTACAACTCTACATTAGTTGTCTCCGCTTCCACATCAGTCTGTTCTCACAAGTGTTATGGTGAGATAGTCACTATAGATAGGAACCTGATACGGTTGAGTCAGAGTCTAGATAAGGAGTTGAGAAGCAAGGCTGATGGCATAAAGACAAAGTTTGATAAGTATTGGGGTGGCATGAAGAATGTCAACAAGATGGTTATTGTTGCTTCTGTGTTTGATCCTACCAAGAAAATGCAGTTTGCGAAGCTATGTTTTGAGAAGCTCTACGGCAAAGAAACACCTGCGGCTAAGGAGATGTATCAGTCGGTTTAAAGTGTCTTGACTGATATGTTCAAAGAGTACAGTCTTCGATTGAGGAGAGAGTCAACTGCTGGACCATCATCACAGTCTACTCAAACATCGTCATCAAATGGAGAAGATCAAGAACATGAGCAAGTGTTAGGTGAAGACATTGAAGAAGCAATGGATTTGGTTGATGATCTCGGTTATGAAAGGATGGACTTTGCTTATACTGCAATGGTTGCTGAAACAGGAGTTGAAGAAGCAAGGGATGAGCTAGAGCTGTATTTGAAAGAGAAGGTAGAGAATCCCAAAAACTTTCTTGGAACAGAGTATGATGTGTTGTCTTGGTGGAAGCTTAACTGTCAGAAGTATCCGGTCTTAGCAGAGATGGCCAGAGATGTATTTGCAATGCAAGTCTCCTCTGTTGCATCTGAGAGTGCTTTCAGCACCAGTGGTCGACTGATTGATCCGTTTAGGAGTTGCTTGACACACTACATGATTGAAGTCTTGATGTGCACAGAGCAATGGATGAAGGCTGATATCAATATGTGTGAGAGACGTGTTACCAATGCTCAAATGCTAGCTGAGGTTGAGCTACATGACAACCTAGAGAAAGGTACATTCTCTTCTTTCTTTTTAAATATTGCTTCATATTTACATGTCTTAAGATAAGTAGTAACATATTCTTGTGATATTTGTAGAGTTTGATACTCTCAACCTAGTCTAGAAGAATGTATGCAAGTTGGGGAAGATGGAGACGAAGGGTAAGAAGAAGGTGGTCCGAAGAATGAAGTTATGTTGTTGCTTGCTTTGTTGTTGATTCGATGGTTTTTTTTTCATTGTCGGATGCTATTTTTTTTTCATTGTCGGAAGCTATGTTTGTTTCATTGTCTCATGCTATGTTTGTTTCAAAACTGATGGTTGCTTTGCTTTTTTCATTTTGGAGTTGAAACTTTGGCTTTTTTATATGGTTTACGGTTCTATCGGATATTTCGGTTCTTTAAGATGATTTTTTGGTTCTATCGGATTAAAGGGGTTGCTAATACACTAGAACCGAACCGAAGCGATTAATTTTTTGGTTACTTCGGATGTAACCGGATCCAAACCGTATCCGAACCGAAATTTAAAATTATCTGAACAGTACCATTTTCTCTAGTTCCGAAATATCCAAAATCCAAAAAACCCGAGCCCGATCCGAACCGGTTATCCAAATGCCCACGCCTACCCAAATTGCAATGAAGATTGAAAATAAATTATTTTATTGAAAAAGCATGCCATCTGAAGTGCTTGATCCGCACCTCCATGCGGTCAGATTTGTACTTCTTTTTTTATAAATTATTTATTGACATTTTTAAACATATATGTTATTTAAATATTTTAAGTTCATATAAACTTATCCGGACCTGGAAGAATCCAAATCGAATCCTATCCGAAAATTTTTAATGTCCAAACATAATTTAATTTTAAAATCCAATATCCATTATTTTTAATGTCTAACTGATTATGTAAACACATAAAAATAATTATATTAACCGGTTTGGGTTTTTATCACTAATAAAATAATTTCACTTAAACACATGAAATTATTATGATTAATATGTAAAATAAATGATATTAAATTATTATGATAAATACAATTAACGTAATAGTTTAGAAGACTGTAAAATGAATGTAAAACTGTAATAAAATACTTAAATAAAAACAATAAATGAACTGGTTACAATTATTCGAAACAGAATGAAAATCTGTTAGAATCGACATAAAAATATGGAAGTAGTATTTTGTATTTTGGTTTTAGTAGATTAGATATAATTATTATAGAAAGAATTATCAGTAAACTATAAAACATCTCATGTGCTATTTAATATATTATCTGAAACATAGGCAATCTGATACGAAACCGGTTGCGTCTCTGATACTAGTCTTTAATAAACCCTTTTAATTTTAGACATAAATTTTTTAAAGATATATATTCCGTATTACTCATACTTATCGACATCTTTTTCATTATACTACTGGATCTTATTTAGGCAGCAGATAAATATCTATACGGTTCAAAATTAAACCAAAATGACCAATCCACATGAGATTAGTTATATATATTTTTTGTTATAGAGTGTTGCTTCCAAAGTTTGTTGCTTGGACGTTCTTTAATTGTATTATTAATCTTTTTTTCTTTTGAAAAACTTTTGTATTATTAATCTATAAAAATTGTTTTCAATATTTTCGTTGACTTGTGGTTTTGCGTACACGTTTGGATGTAAAGTCATCTTTCGTCGGTGTCAAGGGTAAATGGTTATACCTGCCGGTATAATATTCCAGGGAAAGTAAGAAGTGGAAATAGAAGAAAGAGTAAGTGAATTCCAAAAAAAAAAAGAAATATAAGTTTGTTAATAGTGAAATCTTAAAATAAATGTTGACAAAAAAAATCTTAAAATAAATAAAAACATATATATTCTGAGGTTGACAGAAATGAGTCCGCAAACCAATATCATCGAGATAAAAAGGTTCATATATTTTCTGTTAATTCTAAAATATGATAAAGAAAGTCAAATTAATATGTATATGTAGAAAACTAAAATTTATAAATTATCTGGTACAAATCGGTTCTAGGTAAAACCACAAGCTAATCTAATGTGTAAAACACATCATGATATATAATATTTTAAGGAATGCAGTTAAGTTTCAACTCTTGAGATGATTTTGATGGTGAACAGGTAGACTCGAAAATCTTAAGAGAAATATCACATCATAGTTTTAGAAACGTTTTTATCACAAATACAGCATATAATACTCAAAAAGACCAAAATAAATTTAGGGAAAATTTTACTTATACACTTTTCATGATACCACTTTTCACTTATACCACCACTCAAAGGATATTTTCATAAATAGCATATTCATTAATTGGTAAAAGACTAAACTAACCTTATCTTTACTTCAATCTATCGTCTCCTTCTTCTCCACCGTCGTGATCCTTCTTCTCTCTCCTTTCGGATCCACCGTCTCTCTCTCTGTCGGATCCACCGTCTCTCTCTCCGTCAGATCCGCTGTCTCTCTTTCCGAGATCCATCGTCTCTCTCCCTGTGGAGATCGTTCTTCTCTCTCCGTTGAGATCTGTCGTCATCTCCGACGAGATCCATCGCCGTCTCCGTTGAGTTCCATCGTCACTCTCTCACACGCATCTAGCGATAAGCAATTACGAGAATCACGATTCAAAACCTCAAAGATGTTGGCTCCTCTCCACGATTCACACTGGTATGTTTCTAATTTGTGTATTTTTTTTGTTCGATTCAAGTAATATTTTGGATTTGTTCTTTCTGTTATAAAAAAAAATCAACGAAGGTTGGTTTACAACAGGTCGATCTAAGAGAAAGAGTTTCAATAGTGAACATTGAGTTTTCAAAAAATTATAAACCTTTATAAATCTGGGTTCAAGTAATTTTAAGATTTTCGTTCCTCTGTTATTCAAAAAACAAATAAGGTTGATTTAGACTTGTCATTTGAATAGTTCTGGTTAGGAGAAATATTTTCGGATAGTGAACATTGTATTTTAAAAAATTATAACCTCTTATAAATCTGAGTTTAAAGATATTGTTGATAGTACAACTCAATGCTTTACAAGGTTTTATAAAGAAGTTTGTAAACAAGAGTTGATCATATATGTCAATAAAAAACATATAAATGTATGAATTTGAGAAGTCTTGTCTTTTATTATCCTATATTCTTTGTAAGACTGTTACCAAAATACATGAACATTATGCTTATTAAAGGTATATTTAGACTATGATTAAAAGTTAACATCATCTTTTTATTTCGTCTTGCAGGTAGATAGCAATGAATTTTGCACATCTTTGAGATTGCGTTCGAGGATTGATGAAGCTGGAACAGAACCACTAGACAATCTAAAAGTGACAATCCAATCGGTGTCTTGGTCAATAATGTGAAGCATTTTATAAAAGATTATAAATTTAGTTTTATAAGGGTTTATAAATTAGAAGTTTGTAGAGACTTATAAAACGTTGTTTATTCTTTATTACTTCTTGTGGTTAATACAATGTTTGGATTTTCTGATGAATACAAACATGTGGTGACCCCAACACATTCTGATCTTGATGATATGGATTTTAACAGTGTTGTACAATTAGTTCAACAAGGACATAAAATGAAGAAAATCTAATGGGAACAAGGATTTGTGGATTTACCTTTTGCAACATATGATATAGGAAAATAACACATGAAAGACGATAAAAATGAAGAAAAAAGAAAGCTGAAAAGCAAATATGAATTCATAAATCATTTATAAAAGTTTATAAAACAGTTTGCAAAGTTTATAAGCTATTTATAAAGGTTTATAAATTATTTGTAAGAGTATCTAAACCATTTATAAAGGGTTATATAACAATTAATAAAGTCTATAAACCATTTATAAATGTTTATAAAAATATTATGAAATTTTATAAACAATTTATAAGGGATATGTATACAATTTATATGGTTTATAGGTTTAGGAATCAATTAGAAAGTCTCTTAAATAATTTATAAGAGTCTATAATAATTTATAAAGAATTATAAAAATAATTTATAAGAGTTTGTAAAATAATTTATAAGGGTTTATAAGGATATATAAATAATTAATAAGTGTTTATAAATCATTTATAAAAATTTATTTAAATTTTTTATGAATTTTATAAACCTATTATAAAGGCTGATAAAACAGTTTATAAAGTATATAAACTATTTATAAATGTTTATTACAAAAAATATAAGAGTTTATAAATAATTCATAAGGGGAATGTATATAATTTATAAGGTTTATATAGGTATATACATGTTTATAAATCAATTGGAGGTCTTTAAATCAATTATAAGAGTCTATAACCATTTAGAAAGGCTTATAAAACAATTTATAAAGTATATAAACTATATATAAATGTTTATTACAAAAATTATAAATGTTTATAAATAATTTAAAAGGTTTATATATGTATATACATGTTTAGAAATCAATTGGAAGTCTGTAAATCAATTATAAGAGTCTATAATCATTTAGAAAGGCTTGTTAAACAATCTATAAGAGTTAATAAAATAACTTTTAAGGGTTTATAAATGTATGTAAATTATTTTCAAGGTTTATATAGGTATATACATGTTAAGAAATCAACCGGAGGTCTTTAAATCAATTATAAGAGTCTATAACCATTTAGAAAGTCTTATTAAACAATATATAAGAGTTAATAGAATAATTTTTAAGGGTTTATAAATGTATGTAAATAATTTATAAGAGTATAAAACATTTATAAAAGCAATTTATATATAAGTGAACCAGTTAGAGATGAACATCTACATGGACATTATTTTTTGCTCCCCTTTGTAGTTCTTTTGGTCATATGAGTGATTGCACAAAATCCGACAGCATTCAACCCCAACCTAATACACTTCATATTAATCTATGTGTTTAGTTTGTTTTTTGCTTGTTTGAGAGTTCATTTTAAGACATAAATGGTTTAATTTGTTCATATAAGGATTTGTAAAAAAAACATTCGTCTAAATTATAAGGACTTGTAATGGATTTTTAAAGAAGAGTTTATAAAGGGATTATAAAAAGTTAATGAAGGGTTTATAAATCAGTTTATAACACCTATAAAACTAAAATTAGTTTATAAACAGTTCATAAATCATTTTACAAGGCTTACAAGAATTTACAAAATAGATAAGATTTATAATTTATTTATAACGGCTTATAAATTATTTAGCAAAATAGTTAACATTTATAAGATTTATAAACCATTTATCTTTTAGTCCATTCATTTTTTGGTCTTCTTCAAATACATGAGATACGGTTCACAGTTGCTAGAATCCTTGCTTGAAGATTTCAGTGAGATGGCTTTGAAGCAGAGCAAAATATAACACTTATAACACGTTTAACATTAAAATCCAGTGACAACATGTGTAAGACAAGAAGAAATATGCTTCTGCAGCTCAACAAATCCATGCTCCATCTCCACTGCTTCTTCAGATATTATACACAAAATAAGACATAAAAGACATGAATCTCATAAAGTAGCAAAACAGAATGCTAGACTACCAAAATAATAACTTTTCATCTCATATATTACACATACTAAACCTTGTTAGTTAAACTACAACTAGTAGCTTTGCATTACCTCAAGAAAGTGAGGTACTTGATATGCATATCACCGCACACATGCTCCACATCATTCATAGTCTTCTTTGAGTGTGAATTCAGCTGAAACACAAATGTAAATGTAAATGTTATTCCCTAAAACACAAAACATGAAGTGAATAAATGTTATAACATTATTTTATAAGTCCTTATAAATATAAAATTTTTAATATCTACCTCAAGAATATTATTACTTTGAGGAATAAGCAAGTCTTGTGTACTAGAAACTTCATCTTGGAGTTTTATCACACTTGACACAATTAGTGACGATCTTTGTATTTCTATCTGCAACATAAAAGTATTGAACTAATAAGCTTGTACAATTATTTTATAAGTCATTATAAATGTAAACAATGTAATAAAACCTCAAGGACATGAAATGAATAATTTTTCTCATTATTTTATAGGTTCTTAAAATCTAAAATTGTAATAAATACATCAAAGATTTTGCTATTTCCAGCAATGAGGAAGTTTTGAGTACTAGAAACTTTATCTCGTATATGTATCATATCTGACACAATTAATGGTGATCTATGTCTTTCCATCAGCAATATAAAAACATGAATCCAATAATTCATTTAAAATACCTCAAGGGCATTATTAAAGACATCTTTGTTTGTCACAATGAAAGGGAATGTGTCATATATTTTTACAACATAAAAACATGTAACTAGTAACTGTGGTAAAGTAAATAATAAAATTTATAAATAAAACATAACCAAAGAGTTTACTTCATAAATTGTTAGTCAAAGCTGAAGAAAGTTTTCCACTATATTTATGTTTGCTCATAAAGGATACTACTTCGAAATCATTCCTAATAAAAACTGGAAGAACATCTTCTGTACCAAAGATAGACTTTGATGGTGAAACGTAGCTAAACTTTATATTGTTATCCATTGTAAAATCTTCTAGAATTACCCTAATCAACTCTTTGTAGGATATATCTTTAGGAATAACACTAATTGAACCTCCTCTTTCTTTATCAACAGTGAAATCCCAATGAATTATATCCCAATATATATTCAAACATCAAAACTTATAGAAATAGTATGTCTTTTCTATAATATAAAATTTATAAGGGCTTATAAATATCACAGAGTATAATTTCAATTTCAATATCGACACCTTTGTCAAACATCACATAAAAAGATCATGTTTGGAAATTTTCAACATGAAATTACTTAAACAAATCATTTTCAGAAAAACAAAAGTAGAAGACAAAAATCACCTTCTTTGATGCTTCCTTCTCAAATTATCTTGACACCTTCGACAATCTTCTTCCTCTGTTCGCCGGATCGTGCCTACATCTTGCCAAGTTCGCCAGAGATCGCAAAGTTCACCGGTGATTTCATTTGGAGCAACTCCCAATTTGATCGCAGGACAAAGATCTGGAGAAGAAAGAAATATAAGTTAGTAGGAGTAAAAATATATTCAACACAAAATTACTTAAAGCTTGAAGAATCAACAAGATATATCAAAAAACGATAAAACATAACACTATGTTCCTCATCGATAAATATTTATAAGGTGTTATAAATTTGAAATTTTTAAAACCTCATGAGAAAAGCTTCGTCTTCTTTCCCAGAAATTGATCGATTATGAGAAAAATTACAGAAAGTGACGAAAATCACCATATATTATCCTCTCACCTTTGTTACGTGTTAGTGGTAAGAAGTCGTTTTGTTCTGTTCGTTTGAGGTTGAAGTCTTCGTCAAATCTCACCAAACGTCAGCCTCATCAAATCTCGTCGGAGAATTCGTCGGCGTCGTCAAATCTCGCCGGAGAACTCGCCGGTGTCGTCAAATCTCGCCGGAAAACTCGTCAGAATCATCGAATCTCGCCGGATTTGATCACCGAAGAGCATTTGATAGATTGTTATTAGTGGATCTGAGATTAAAGAAATCGTGGGAGAAAGACACTAGGTTTATGTTTGATTAAATAAGGATATAATGGTACTTTATCCATTAAAATTTTAAAGGTAAATTTGAAAAGTGTAAAGTTGAAAAGTGATATTAGGAAAGTGGTATTAGTGGCAATTCCCCAATAAATTTCATTAAATTGGAAAGGACAATTATATCTTTAGAACTAACTAATATAAACTTAAGGTTTAAATTTGAGAGGATGAAGTTTGGAGGTTTATGATTAAAAAAAAATATATATATATAGTAAGATTTAAAATAATAAAAAAAATTCAAAAAGAATTTCGAATGTCAAAAAAGAAATTCAAAAATTGAAAATGTCAAAAAAATGGAAAATGTCGAAAAAATTCAAATTGAATAAAGTTTATTTTTTAAAATAAAAATACTTTATTTTATTTTAATTTAAATTTTATATTTATATATCTATAAAATATGAGTATAATTATTATCTATCTCTTTTTCTAATTAACATAATTTATTATTTAATGAAAGAGGTTTTAATCATTTTTTTTTCTTCTTTGGTTTTTGGTCAAAAAAGTATTTTTTGAAAGAAAAAAAAAGATGGGAGATTTGCCCAGAACTTAAAAGCCTTGTGCTAGAAACCGATGTACATAAGAGTATGATTAACCCCGGTCTCTTATTTGAGGTTCTTAACTCATGATTTGACATTTTGTTTTTACATTTTTTGGCTAACAGACGTCTCTTATATCTCTTATTTAAGAAACAGTTCTTAGCTTTTCTTAATTAAAAGCTAGGAACCATCTCTTAACCAAAGCTAAAAATACCTGTTAAGAAACCGGGATTAATCATGACCTAAAAAGCTTTAATTTTCTCTTGTCTACTTAAAGCGTCTTGCTAAAAACTGATGCATGTTTTAGTAAAACAAATACGGATGCATGTAATTCTAGTATGATGGATGTTCTTGGATCTCAATTTCTTTTTGGTACGATGGATAATGGATCTAAATAATTTTAACCTGCAAGGAGGAGATTTATGGCAAATAACATGTTCTTAATAAATTTAGACTTGTTTGGCTTGATAAAAAGTGCACCACACATGGATAGTCTAGTGGTAGGCGAATTCTAGTAAAACGACACTAAATATATATGGCTAGTAACATGTATCTCTAACTCCTATTACGAACAACCAAGTCTATTTAACGCTGGTAGACATGCTTCGTGGAACTAGTAGGTTCGAATTTGACCCGTCGGATACTTCCGAGTTATCAATAAAAAAGTGCAGAAACTTGCCCTTTGATCATTGTGTAGGACTTTGAGCTCGCACGGGAATATGACTTTTAGACGATTTTTTTGGATATCATCTTATATCACATTTTATTCTACCTATAAATTAGATCATTGTTGGGTTGTAACGTGGTTTTTGTTGTTCTTTAGTTATTTGACTGTGTATAACCAAAATTTAATAGATATATAAAGGCAGTGACTTTTACAAATACTTTCTAAAAAGCTTATTAATGGTTCTGAGATTCATGGATCTTTAAACAATTCTGAATTAGATTAAATGATTTATACATATATTTTCATCAATTTAAAACTATAATGACTCTAATTGGTGACCATGTCGAAAGAAAAAATTATGTTAAATTATTTGTTCTTCAAAATTTATACCAGTTAAGTTAAATTTTTAGTCAAATTATTAAGAAGTAGATCTCACTTTTTTTCTCTAAATTCCTTTTTTTTTTTTTTTGAAACACAAACTTCCATTAACTTCAAATTCAAGGACTACATAGCCATGAGGGAATTAAACATCCTCTTGAAAACAATTTGTAAACTACAATAGCCAAAAGAAACAAGCATGATAAATCTTCATATGAAGTTGACAGCAGATTCAACACCAGGTTTGAATGCGTCGATAAAGCTTCCACGACAAAGTCGGACAGCTGAGAGATAGTCACAAGTGACGTTGAGAGACAGTCTTCACCAACAAGAAAAACCGGAGTAATCTCGATTGCACCTTCAGGCCCCGTACAGACCGCTCCACAAGGTAACAAACCGGTGAATAAACTGAAACTAAAACTCGAAAAAGAATCCGAGAAATTTTCTCCATTCATAGAAAGGAGACATGGTATTGAAGTACTCTCCACAATAGATGAGGAAGTGAAAGTTGTGCGCCGACAACATGACCTTACTAGCTTTTGATGGCTCATAGCTGGACGCCGGAGTGGATTCCCACCTACATCGGACACCAGATTCACAAACAAATCACTCAAAGCTGAACGCCGGAGTGGATTCCCACCTACATCGGACGCCAGATTTATAAACCCATAGTTCAAAGATGGATGCCGGAGTGGATTCCCACCTACATCGGACACCAAATTTACAACTTGTTGTGAGGGAAAGTATGTTTGCGGTGGTTGATGGCATGGATCTTCAAGATATCGTTTTAAGCCGAGCTTAAACCTGTGGAGGGTGGGGGAGGCGAGACATGGATGATGGAAAGGATGGAACAGGGAAGAGAGATGGCGCTAGACCCGGCTCTGGTGAGCCTCAAACCATCAGACGAGACAACAAAAACATCAAGAGTCCTCGGCTTGATTATAGTTGAAACGAAGAGGTTGACAACGTCACACGAAAGAGCCCACCTAGAGAGCTTTTTTTTATAAATTTTAAAGGTAAATTTGAAAAGTGTAAAGTTGAAAAGTGGTATTAGGAAAGTGGTATTAGTGGCAATTCCCCAATAAATTTCATTAAATTGAAAAGGACAATTATATCTTTAGAACTAACTAATATAAACTTAAGGTTTAAATTTGAGAGGATAAAGTTTGGAGGTTTATGATTAAAATATATATATATATAATATATATATATATAGTAAGATTTAAAATAATAAAAAAAAAATTCAAAAAGAATTTCGAATGTCAAAAAAGAAATTCAAAAATTGAAAATGTCAAAAAAATGGAAAATGTCGAAAAAATTCAAATTGAATAAAGTTTATTTTTAAAAATAAAAATACTTTATTTTATTTTAATTTAAATTTTATATTTATATATCTATAAAATATGAGTATAATTATTATCTATCTCTTTTTCTAATTAACATAATTTATTATTTAATGAAAGAGGTTTTAATCATTTATTTTCTTCTTTGGTTTTTGGTCAAAAAAGCATTTTTTGAAAGAAAAAAAAACGATGGGAGATTTGCCCAGAACTTAAAAGCCTTGTGCTAGAAACCGATGTATATAAGAGTATGATTAACCCCGGTCTCTTATTTGAGGTTCTTAACTCATGATTTGACATTTTGTTTTTACATTTTTTGGCTAACAGACGTCTCTTATATCTCTTATTTAAGAAACAGTTCTTAGCTTTTCTTAATTAAAAACTAGGAACCATCTCTTAGCCAAAGCTAAAAATACTTGTTAAGAAACCGGGATTAATCATGACCTAAAAAGTTTTAATTTTCTCTTGTCTACTTAAAGCGTCTTGCTAAAAACTGATGCATGTTTTAGTAAAACAAATACGGATGCATGTAATTCTAGTATGATGGATGTTCTTGGATCTCAATTTCTTTTTGGTACGATGGATAATGGATCTAAATAATTTTAACCTGCAAGGAGGAGATTTATGGCAAATAACATGTTCTTAATAAATTTAGACTTGTTTGGCTTGATAAAAAGTGCACCACACATGGATAGTCTAGTGGTAGGCGAATTCTAGTAAAACGACACTAAATATATATGGCTAGTAACATGTATCTCTAACTCCTATTACGAACAACCAAGTCTATTTAACGCTGGTAGACATGCTTCGTGGAACTAGTAGGTTCGAATTTGACCCGTCGGATACTTCCGAGTTATCAATAAAAAAGTGCAGAAACTTGCCCTTTGATCATTGTGTAGGACTTTGAGCTCGCACGGGAATATGACTTTTAGACGATTTTTTTGGATATCATCTTATATCACATTTTATTCTACCTATAAATTAGATCATTGTTGGGTTGTAACGTGGTTTTTGTTGTTCTTTAGTTATTTGACTGTGTATAACCAAAATTTAATAGATATATAAAGGCAGTGACTTTTACAAATACTTTCTAAAAAGCTTATTAATGGTTCTGAGATTCATGGATCTTTAAACAATTCTGAATTAGATTAAATGATTTATACATATATTTTCATCAATTTAAAACTATAATGACTCTAATTGGTGACCATGTCGAAAGAAAAAATTATGTTAAATTATTTGTTCTTCAAAATTTATACCAGTTAAGTTAAATTTTTAGTCAAATTATTAAGAAGTAGATCTCACTTTTTTTCTCTAAATTCCTTTTTTTTTTTTTTTGAAACACAAACTTCCATTAACTTCAAATTCAAGGACTACATAGCCATGAGGGAATTAAACATCCTCTTGAAAACAATTTGTAAACTACAATAGCCAAAAGAAACAAGCATGATAAATCTTCATATGAAGTTGACAGCAGATTCAACACCAGGTTTGAATGCGTCGATAAAGCTTCCACGACAAAGTCGGACAGCTGAGAGATAGTCACAAGTGACGTTGAGAGACAGTCTTCACCAACAAGAAAAACCGGAGTAATCTCGATTGCACCTTCAGGCCCCGTACAGACCGCTCCACAAGGTAACAAACCGGTGAATAAACTGAAACTAAAACTCGAAAAAGAATCCGAGAAATTTTCTCCATTCATAGAAAGGAGACATGGTATTGAAGTACTCTCCACAATAGATGAGGAAGTGAAAGTTGTGCGCCGACAACATGACCTTACTAGCTTTTGATGGCTCATAGCTGGACGCCGGAGTGGATTCCCACCTACATCGGACACCAGATTCACAAACAAATCACTCAAAGCTGAACGCCGGAGTGGATTCCCACCTACATCGGACGCCAGATTTATAAACCCATAGTTCAAAGATGGATGCCGGAGTGGATTCCCACCTACATCGGACACCAAATTTACAACTTGTTGTGAGGGAAAGTATGTTTGCGGTGGTTGATGGCATGGATCTTCAAGATATCGTTTTAAGCCGAGCTTAAACCTGTGGAGGGTGGGGGAGGCGAGACATGGATGATGGAAAGGATGGAACAGGGAAGAGAGATGGCGCTAGACCCGGCTCTGGTGAGCCTCAAACCATCAGACGAGACAACAAAAACATCAAGAGTCCTCGGCTTGATTATAGTTGAAACGAAGAGGTTGACAACGTCACACGAAAGAGCCCACCTAGAGAGCTTTTTTTTATAAATTTTAAAGGTAAATTTGAAAAGTGTAAAGTTGAAAAGTGGTATTAGGAAAGTGGTATTAGTGGCAATTCCCCAATAAATTTCATTAAATTGAAAAGGACAATTATATCTTTAGAACTAACTAATATAAACTTAAGGTTTAAATTTGAGAGGATAAAGTTTGGAGGTTTATGATTAAAATATATATATATATATAATATATATATATATAGTAAGATTTAAAATAATAAAAAAAAAATTCAAAAAGAATTTCGAATGTCAAAAAAGAAATTCAAAAATTGAAAATGTCAAAAAAATGGAAAATGTCGAAAAAATTCAAATTGAATAAAGTTTATTTTTAAAAATAAAAATACTTTATTTTATTTTAATTTAAATTTTATATTTATATATCTATAAAATATGAGTATAATTATTATCTATCTCTTTTTCTAATTAACATAATTTATTATTTAATGAAAGAGGTTTTAATCATTTATTTTCTTCTTTGGTTTTTGGTCAAAAAAGCATTTTTTGAAAGAAAAAAAAACGATGGGAGATTTGCCCAGAACTTAAAAGCCTTGTGCTAGAAACCGATGTATATAAGAGTATGATTAACCCCGGTCTCTTATTTGAGGTTCTTAACTCATGATTTGACATTTTGTTTTTACATTTTTTGGCTAACAGACGTCTCTTATATCTCTTATTTAAGAAACAGTTCTTAGCTTTTCTTAATTAAAAACTAGGAACCATCTCTTAGCCAAAGCTAAAAATACTTGTTAAGAAACCGGGATTAATCATGACCTAAAAAGTTTTAATTTTCTCTTGTCTACTTAAAGCGTCTTGCTAAAAACTGATGCATGTTTTAGTAAAACAAATACGGATGCATGTAATTCTAGTATGATGGATGTTCTTGGATCTCAATTTCTTTTTGGTACGATGGATAATGGATCTAAATAATTTTAACCTGCAAGGAGGAGATTTATGGCAAATAACATGTTCTTAATAAATTTAGACTTGTTTGGCTTGATAAAAAGTGCACCACACATGGATAGTCTAGTGGTAGGCGAAAAAAAGTTTCCGTCTGCAATTTTGATGAGGAACAAAATGAACAAAAAATCATATCTTTTTATTTTTTCAATTTAAATTTTATTTTT